>NC_080398.1:4966029-5281617 GCF_030265065.1 Corythoichthys intestinalis | reverse complement strand
TGTGTTGGGACAAACCCCTAAATAAAAATAGCAAGGAGGGTTTTTCCTTAGATCAATTTTGGTGACTATACAGCGTAATCTAGCATTCCTCTGTCTAGTCACTCTTTTGCTCTCCTTGGCCAAGAAAACTGAGTGTCTTCTCTCCTTATTTTGGGTAATTTTACAAATGTCTACCTAAGGGTCTATTTTTGAACTTGACAAATTCTCTCAACAACACAAAGGTTTACCGTAATTTTTGGACTATATGCAGCTAGCTTTAATAGTCCAGTTTGGCCTATATATGAACAAAATTTGGGGGGTGTGCCTTGACACGCAAAATGTGTAATAACTAAAAAATGCAGAGAAATTGCATGGGTAGCTTTGCTGTGCTGGTTGGTTAATTTGTAGAAGTACACGCACTTGTAGTGCAATTACACACAAGTAAACGTACTTATAGTACAATTACACGCAAGGGTACATGCACACACTTGTAGTGCAAGTACACATGTACAGTGGGGCAAATAAGTATTTAGTTCTCCGACTTGAGAAGATTAGAGAGGCCTGCAATTGTCAACATGGCTAAACCTCAACCATGAGAGACAGAATGTGGAAAAGAAAAACAGAAAATCACATTGTTTTATTTTTAAAGAATTTATTCCAAATTAGAGCGGAAAATAAGTATTTGGTCACCTTAAAACAAGCAAGATTTGTGGCTGTCAAAGAGGTCTAACTTCTTCTAACGAGGTCTAACGAGGCTCCTCTCGTTACCTGTATTAATGGCACCTGTTTCCACCCATTGTCGGTATAAAAGACACTTGTCCACAACCTCAGTCAGTCACACTCCAAACTCCACTATGGCCAAGATCAAAGAGCTGTCAAAGGACACCAGAGACAAAATTGTATCCCTGCACCAGGCTGGGAAGACTGAATCTGCAATAAGTAAAACGCTTGGTGTAAAGAAATCAACTGTAGTAGCAATTATTAGAAAATGGAAGACATACAAGACCACTAATAATCTCCCTCGATCTGGGGCTGCATGCAAGATCTCACCCCGTGGCGTCAAAATGATAACAAGAACAGTGAGCAAAAATCCCAGAACCACACGGGGGGACCTAGTGAATGACCTACAGAGAGCTGGTACCACAGTAACAAAGGCTACTCTCAGTAACACAATGCGCCGCCAGGGACTCAAATCCTGCACTGCCAGACATGTCCCCCCGCTGAAGCCAGTACACGTCCAGACCCGTCTGCGGTTCGCTAGAGAGCATTTGGATGATCCAGAAGAGGACTGGGAGAATGTGTTATGGTCAGATGAAACCAAACTAGAACTTTTTGGTAGAAACACAGGTTCTCGTGTTTGGAGGAGAAAGAATACTGAATTGCATCGGAAGAACACCATACCCACTGTGAAGCATGCGGGTGGAAACATCATGCAGGAAGACTGATCTGTGTAAAGGAAAGAATGAATGGGGCCATGTATCGAGAGATTTTGAGTGAAAATCTCCTTCCATCAGCGAGGGCATTGAAGATGAGACGTGGCTGGGTCTTCCAGCATGACAATGATCCCAAACACACAGCCAGGGCAACAAAGGAGTGGCTTCGTAAGAAGCATTTCAAGGTCCTGGAGTGGCCTAGCCAGTCTCCAGATCTCAACCCCATAGAAAATCTGTGGAGGGAGTTGAAAGTCCGTGTTGCCCAACGACGGCCCCAAAACATCACTGCTCTAGAGGAGATCTGCATGGATGAATGGGCCAAAATACCAGCAACAGTGTGTGAAAAGCTTGTGAAGAGTTACAGAAAACGTTTGGCCTCCGTTATTGCCAACAAAGGGTACATAACAAAGTATTGAGATGAACTTTTGGTATTGACCAAATACTTACTTTCCACCATGATTTGCAAATACATTCTTTAAAAATTAAACAATGTGATCTTCTGTTTTTTTTTTTTTTTTTCCCACATTCTGTCTCTCATGGTTGAGGTTATTTGCCCCACTGTCCATGTAGTTGTAGTACAAGTACACGCAAGTGCACGTAGTTGTAGTGGGAGTGCACGCAAATACTTGTAGTACGAGTACATGCACATACACGCACGTATTCTTAGAAAAGGTACAGGCCCATACACACATGTACGTATGTATGAGTACTTGTAGTGCGAGTACATGCACGTACACACATGTACTTGTAGTACAAGTACACGCAAATACACACACGTATTCGGAGTACAAGTCCAGGCCAGTACACGTAGTACAAGTACACGCACGTACTTGTAGTACAGGTACATGCACGTACTTGTAGTACAGGTACATGCACGTACTTGTAGTATGTATACACGCCCGTACTCGTAGTGCACGTACACGCACGTACTCGTACTAAAAGTACACATGTGTACACGCCCGCACTCGTAGTACAAGTACGCGCCCGCGCTCGTCGTACAAGTACTCGCACGCACTCGTAGAACAACTACGCCCTATGCTCGTCGTACAAGTTCGCGCCTGCGCTTGTCGTACGAGTATGCGCACGCGCTCGTCGTACAAGTACGCGCCCGCGCTTGTCGTACGAGTATGCGCCCGCGCTCGTCGTACAAGTACACACACGTACTTGTAGAATGAGTACACGCCCGTACTCGTAGTGCACGTACACGCACGTACTCGTACTACAAGTACACACACGTACGCGCCCGCACTTGTAGTACAAGTACACGCCCGCGCTCGTCGTACAAGTACTCGCACGCACTCGTAGAACAACTACGCCCCATGCTCGTCGTACAAGTACGCGCCCGTGCTAGTCGTACAAGTACGCGCCCGTGCTAGTCGTACAAGTACGCGCCCACGCTCGTCGTACAAGTATCCGCCCATGCTCGTCGTACAAGTACACGCACGTCCACACACGTACTTGTAGTATAAGTACATGCCCGTACTCGTACACATGTACACGCCAGTACTCATAGTACAAGCACACGCCTGTATTCATCGTACAAGTACACGCACGCACTCCTATTACAAGTACAGGCCCGTACACCACGTACCTGAAGTACAAGTTAAGGCCCGTACTTGTAGTACAAGTACATGCACGTACATGCAACGCACGTACTTGTAGTACAAGTGCAAGCCCGTGCACGCATTTGTAGTACAAGTAGTGTCTGTGCACGTATTTGTTGTACTGGTACAGGTCCGTACTTGTACTTGTAGTACGAGTACACGCAAGTACTTGTAGTTTTAGTACAAGCCCTCCTTTTTTCATCTTACGAACTGGTAAAAACATTTGATCACGAAAACTGACCATAAATTTTTTGCCATCAACAACCAAGATCCATTAATTACCCATCCCTATCATCAAGACTGATTGCCGGTTGAGAGCAGTAAACCCGGAACCTCTTTACCCTCCATAATGAGAGCATAAATAATAGCTGTGATGCTAACGGTAAAAAACAAATAGCGTAAAGTCCTTCTCATTTCCCGCCTCCAGCAGCTCACCAAATGTCCGCCGCTCAAAATACACATAATTGACACAGTGTGCACACGTGTGTGTTATGTGTAAACGACCTTGGTCCACACGGCCGACCATCTGGCTTGTCACGCCTCCTCATGACACATTAGCGTGCGAGCCTCATTAGCATATATCCGCGCGCGCAAACATGCAGGTGGTCCAAACGAGGCTGAAATCTTTGCCGAGGAGTCCGACGCGTATTAACGATCCTAACGAGAAGATGATGATCGTCGAGATGATGATGACTCATCATTAGCATCACCGCGCTCGCTGATCAATAATTAATACGTGGTAGAGCACAACTTTCATCTTTTTTTGGTGGGAATTAACCTTGACATGATCTCTCACAGAAAACTCTTTCAGTGCTATTGACGGTGATACAAGTCCAATCGTTGTACACTAATGTTTTCGTACATTGTACAAAAATACTAGCTTAGCTAATAGCACAACACGGTTTTAATATTTTAGCTGTATGTACCATTAGCCATTATCTTAACCCACTATTGCGAATGTCCTAATGTAATAAATACTAATTGTGTGTGGTTGGTATATTTTATGACTTTTAACCAAACTAGCTTAAGCCTATTAGCTAATTTTAACATGTACTTCTGCCATGCTAGGTATAAGTCAAACAGAAAATTGTTTAGATGCTAATGCTAAAGTACAGCATTTAGTTTTCAAATGGTTTCAAATTTCTTCTCGCTACTGACTTAGCAATTAGCGTAACTGGTAATTCATGGGACAAAATACTGCTTAATTAAAAGCGTAACACAATTTTTAAGATTATAGTTAATTTTTTAGATGTATGTACCATTAGCCATGATCTTAATCCGCAAGTGCTAACATGATAAATGCTCATGTCGGCTAAATTTGAAGACTTATAGCACAACTAGCCTTAGCTTTATTAGCTAAATTTAATCTGTGATTCAGCCATGTTTGGTATGAGTCAGTTTGAATAAGTGTTTAAATGCTAATACTAACTTAGCATTTAGCTTTTAAATATTTATTGAATTTTCCTCTAGCTATTAACATTTAGCGCAACTGCTAAATCATACCAAAAAACACTACATTCACTCAAAGCGCAAGATTTTAGTTAGGTTTTTTAGATGTATCTACCGTCTATCATTACCGTAGCCCACGAGTGGGTTAATATCTGAGCCATTATCTTAATCTGCTTGTGCTAACATGATAAATGCTAGGTGCCATGTGGTCTGTAAATTGATGACTTTCAGCCAAATTAGCCTTAGCTTTGATTAGCTAAACCTAATATCTGGTTCAGCCATGTTTGGTAAGAGTAAATTCGAAAAATTATATAGATGCTAATGCTATATTACAGTATTTAGCTTTCAAATGTTTGTTCAATTTTTCTCAAGCTAATAACGTAACAATTAGCACAACTGCTAAGTCGTACAAAAAAATTAGCTTAGTTAATTGCTCAAGAATTTAGTAAGTTTTTTTAGCTGTAGGTACCATTAGCCAGTTTCTTGACCCGCTTGTATTAACATGATAAATGCTAAGGTCTGTTAATTTAATAACTTTTAGCCAAACTAGCCTTAGCTTTTATTTTTTTCCTTTTGCTAAATTTAATATTTGTTTTGTCATGTACGGTACGAGTGAATTTGAATAATTGTTTAGATGCTAATGCTAAATTAGCTTCCAAATGTTTTTGGGAATTTTAGATTGGTAAATTACAGACAAGCCTTTTCTGTTATTAGCAAAATTTAACATGTGCTTCAGCCATGTTTGGTATAAGTGAATTTGACTAATTGTTTAGATGCTAATGCTAAATTACAGCGTTTAGCTTTCAAATGTTTGAGGACTTTTCCTCTAGCTACGAACGTAACAATTAGCACAACTGCTAAATTGTAAAAATAAATACTAGCATAGCTAATAGCACATTATTTTAGTTAGGTTTTTTTTAGCCTTATTACCATTAGCCATTATCTTGAAACGCTAATGTTAACATGATAAATGCTAAGGTGTGTAAATATGATGACTTTTAGCCAAGCTAGCCTTAGCTTTTTTTGAGCTAAATTTAATTTTTTTTTTTTGTCGTGTTCGGTATGAGTCAATTTGAATAAATGTTTAGATGGTAATGGTAAATTACAGCGTTTAGTTTCCAAACGTTTTTTGAAATGTTAGATCGGTAAATTAGTAAAAACAATTAGGTCTGTAACTTTGATGACGTCTACCCAAATTAGCCTATTATGTTATTAGCAAAATTTAATATGTGTGTCAGCCATGTTTGGTATAAGTTAATTTGAATAATTGTTTAGATGCTAATACTAAATTACAGTATTTAGCTTTCAAATGTTTGATGAATTTTCTTCAAGCTACTAATGTAATTACCAGAACTGCTAAATCGTAAAAAAAATATATATTAGCTTAACAAATAGCGCATGATTTTAGTTGGTTATTTTTAGCTGTAGGTACCATTAACCATCATCTGGACCTGCTAGGGCTGGAATGATAAAACGTCTGTAAATTGTATGACTTTTAGCCAAACTAGCCTTGGGTTTTATTTGCTAAATTAAAAATGTGCTTCAGCCATGTTTGATAAGAGTCAATTTAAATATTATTTTTAGATGCTAATGCTTAATTACAGCGTTTAGCTTTCAAATGTTTGATGAATTTTCCTCTAGCTAACATGAAGATTAGCCCACTGCTAAATTGTACATAAAAATACTAGCTAAGCTAATAGTGCATTATTTTTAGTCAGTTTTTTAGCTGTAAGTAGTGCTAGTGCTAGCATGTGAAACGATAAGCCCTGTAAATTGGATAACTTTTAGCCAAACTCTACTTGGCTTTTATTTGCTAAATTAAAAATGTGCTTCAGCCATCTTTGATAAGAGTCAATTTGTATATTATTTTTAGATGCTAATGCTAAATTACAGCATTTAGCTTTCAAATGTTTGATGAATTTTCCTCTAGCTACCAACATGACGATTAGCACACTGCTAAATTGTACATCAAAATACTAGCTTAACTAATAGTGCATTATTTTAGTCAGTTTTTTAGCTGTAGGTAGTGCTAGTGCTATCATGTGAAACGCTAAGCCCTGTAAATTCGATAACTTTTAGCCAAACTAGCCTCGGCTTTTATTAGCTAAATTTAAAATGTGCTTCAGCCATGTTTGGTATGAGTCGATTTGAATAATGTTTTAGGGGCTAAATTACAGCGTTTAGTTTTCAAGTGTTTGATGATTTTTCCTCTAACTACTAACGTAACAATTAGCACAACTGCTAAGTTGTACAAAAAATTATCAGCATAGCTAATAGCACACTATTTTAGTTCCGTTTTTAAGCTGGAGGTAGTGCTAGTATGTGAAATGCTAAGGTCTGTAATTTGGATGACTTTTAGCTAAACTAGCCTTAGCTTTTATTCGCTAAACATGTTTATAAAGGAGCTATTTGTAATTATGATTCAACGGCAATATTTTGAATTTAACACGCCAAGTCTGTCAGTGTTTGTCAGCTGTTTTTGCGTCCCAAAAATCTAAATAACGGCGCCCCGATACTCTCGCGGGGCGTGCCGTCGACGCTATTCCGAGCCGAATAAAGATTGTTTACTTTCCAGAAGCGCTCAGACAAAAGCCTGACACGCGCGCGTGCGAGACGGCAGCCGTCGTCATGGCAACCGCGGCAGACGTACGCGTCGACTCCCGAGAGGCTTCCGAGGCCTGAAAGTGTCAGACGTCTGCTGACGGGTAAAGACAATGTAAAGGGGAAGCGACGCGCCCGCTTTCTTTATCGGGCTACGAAAGGCGAACGAATCCATCACGTGACCGCTCGGAACGATTTCAACCTGTCCTTTTTTAGACAATTGAGCGATTCATCAATTCTGCCGCTTCGGAAAGCATGTAAAATGCGTGTAATGTATGCGCGGAAGAAGAGTAGCGAGACAAAAAAGCGACGCGTGATTGGCAGGTGGTCGCTCGAGACAATGTTTTGAAGTTGCGAGTATCACGCCGCGGTGTCGTGGGAGGACAAACTCCAATCACTGGAAATGAAAATAGACAGAGTGCCTGTCTCTTTGCTTTCCATCAACAACAAAAAAAAAGCATCTTGGGAAGGTTGGGTGACTTAAAAGTCCTTGAGAAGACGGGGATGGACGTCTAATCCATTTGAACCGAGAGTGAATGATCACGCTTCAGTGCCGTTGACAGTGATCGACGTCTAATCCATGGAGGGGAGGAGGATCTTATTCGATTTGGCTATTCATTAAATAAGTCGTCAATCTGTCATGACGGTAGCTTTGTTGTGCAGGTTGGTATTTTGGGTCACTTTCTGTTAAATTTGAGAGATTTTGGGGTCACTTCCTGTTGATTTGCGGGTATTTCGGGATGATCTCTTGTAGATACCGGGTCACATCCTCTTGATTTCAGGGTATTTTTGTTCACTTTCTGTTGATATTGCGTCACTTCCGATTGATATGTGGCATTTTTGGTGTCATTAAGGCCCGAGCACCAACAGGTGCGAAGGCCCTATTGTTTTGCAAAGGATTTGTATTATTATTCCTTTTTCATGGCAAATGAAAATGGCCTAAACGTTATACCCATTCACGACGCTAGATGGCGACAGATCTCAGCTACTCTCAAGTTTAACCAGTTTGCGTTATTTTTAGAGCTGAAACGAATACTCGAGCAACTCGAGTAACTTGAGTTTAAAAACTGATCCGAGTAATTTTATTCACCTCGAGTAATCGTTTATTTTGACAGCTCTAAGCATCAAGTTTTGCTCGGACTACTTTTAATGCAGGACAACGCGCTGATGTCACGTGCGTAGAGGAAGAAGCAAAAAAAAAAAAAAAAAAACCCACTGCAGCCGACAGCCGCTACAAACAACGCCGACGTTGCTAAATACTAGCCCGCACGATGCTACGTTGGTAGCAGGTAGTGTCTGATGCGTCTCATTGAGATCACATGTATGTTGAACTAGATGCGAAATGACAGAGTCAGCGGCGTTAGTAAACAGCCGCCATCTTAAAGCAGTAGAGCGCTAAGCGCTAATAAATACGATTAACGTTACTGTCACTAGCTCACGTAACGTTAGCCCTGCAGAGGGCTAGGTTTCTATTAATTATGACCACTGTCGATGCGTGGCTAACGTGTCTTACATATAGGCTTTAACATAACAGCGTTGTGGAGTGATGAGGGTGTAAAATAAAAACTTAATAATGCTAACTATCAATTTTAGCTCAGTAGTCATTGCTGGATAAAACACCAAGTAGCACTAGTCCCTAATGTGCTCCAATACAGCCTGTATCATACATTTATTTTGAACACTGCAAAAAGTCAAAATCCTATCAGGACTTAGTTTAGACTAACTTAAAACTTAACTAGAACTTAATGGCTTGACACAAAGAGAAATTCAATTGAAACACGTGGGAAAAAACCCAAACTTTTAAGTGATGTGTGTTATCAAGTGTAACGGCATTTTTAGGTAAGGAATATATATATATATATATATATAAATATATATATATATATATACATATACATATACATATTTTAATAGGATCTAAAAGTTTTTTGAGTGAAATTAGTCTTTTTTTTTTTTTTTTTTTTTTAAATTCTAGTTACATCTGAGATGCAATTGTTGGCTGTTTTCAACAATATACATCGAAAATAAAGACATTGATTGACTGAAAATGGTTCAAGATTGGATGAAATGTCTTGTTTTCTCATGTATATTTATAATTGCTCTTCACCTAAAATATGTATTTGTTTTATCCGATTACTCGATTAATCGATAGAATTTTCAGTCGATTACTTGATTACTAAAATATTCGATAGCTGCAGCCCTGATTATTTTATTGCAATGTTTTCAGATTTGTTTCAAGTAGGGGTGTCAAATGATTAAAATTTTTAATTGAGTTAATTACAGCTTAAAAATTAATCGTAATTAATCGCAATTCAAACCGTCTATAAGACATGCCATATTTTTCTGTAAATTATTGTTGGAATGGAAACATAAGACACAAGACGGATATATAAATTCAACATACTGTACATAAGTACTGTATTTGTTTATTATAACAATAAATCAACAAGATAGCATTAACATTCTGTTAAAGCGATCCATGGATAGAAAGACTTGTAGTTCTTAAAAGATAAATGTTAGTACAGGTTATAGAAATTTTGTATTAAAACCCCTCTTAATGTTATCGTTTGAATAAAATTTGTAAAATTTTCAATCAAAAAATAAACTAGTAGCTCGCCATTGTTGATGTCAATAATTACACAATGCTCATTGTTCTTAAACCCATAAATTCAGTCGCACCAAAGCGCAAGTAACAAGTGCACATGACACTGGGCTGTCATTTCAATCTGTTTGAGCGGGGCATGTGCGTTAATTGCGTCAAATATTTTAACGTGATTAATTTAAAAAATTTAATTACCGCCCGTTAACGCAATAATTCTGACAGCCCTAATTATTATTATACCTTTTTCATGGCAAATGAAAATGGCCAATTTGGAGGCCTGAACATGCTCGAAAACTCACCAAAATTTGCACATACCGTATTGGCCCGAATATAAGACAGTGTTTTTTGCATTGGAATAAGACTGAAAAAGTGGGGGTCGTCTTATATTCGCGGTCTAGACGTTATACCCATTCACGACGCTAGATGGCGCCAGATATCATTGAAGCGATGTTCTGTCATGACAAATCTCAGCTACTCTCAAGTTTAACCAGTTTGCATTATTTTATTGCAATGTTTTTCCTTATTCAGATTTGTTTCAAGACTACAGTTACAGTTAGACTTCACTGTGATGGTTAATGCAATTATTGCAGTTTTGTTGTTTTATCACAATAGATTGGTTTATTTACATTTCAAAAACCAGAAGCCATTCATTTACGAATGTTATTGCACTTTAGTTTACATATTTAAATGTTAAGATATTAAGATTTGAATGAGGCAAAATAACACGCTTTTTCTCTCAAATATGTTGTTATAATCATTTGTTTCAGATGTACTGTTATTATTTTCTGTATAAAAAATTGGTGTTCAAAAAGTCCTTTTTCAAACTTGAGTCTTGGAAAAAGAGGGGGTCGTCTTATAATCAGGGTCGTCTTATATTCGGGCCGATACGGTACATGCAGCTTTGCGTAAATTTCCATAATTTTGCAATATTTTAAGAAAATGTCACAAAATGGCTCAGTGGCACCCCCTTGAATTTTTAAAAAAAGGCCTCTCCATTCTGTTTTTTTCCTTCAACGTAGACCGATGAAATTTGGGGAGTCGACACGTGCAAAACTTCTTCAAAAAGTCTCTTGCACCCATATTCCAAACCCAACAGGAAATCGGGTAATTTGGACTGAATGTTGAAAATTTTAGTTGAAAACCAGTGTGCATGTTTAACACCATTGCGCCAAGGCAGTTAGTTGGATCCTCCTCAAAATTAGTGGGACTGTTCATGAGACGAATGAGATATTAAGTTTTGAAAATGGTGAGTTTTCATTCACGGGCCTGACCTGGGCGGGGTACCCAAGTCGGGCGACTTTTTGGCAACACGCCAATTCAGTAAATGTTTAATAACTTCGTGATTAAGGTGCAATCTTTTTCATATCTGGCATGCATGTGAGGTATCCGAGCCTGAACACGACTGCATTGAAATATTACCCATTAAACGCCCTTTTTTACGAGAAAGGCTCCTCCTCCTCCTCAGGAAAAAAATCATTTGACCTCAAACCTGCATTAGGGGAGCCTTAAGACATGTGTTCAGGTATCTGATGAAAAATATTGAGTTTTCGTTGAAGCGGCTGGGCCCAAATCTTCTTCTTCCCTCTTCATAGCAAATGAAAATGGCCAATTTGAAGGCCTGAACATGGTCGAAAACGCACCAGAATTTTCACATACATGCGGATTTGCGTAAATTTCGATAACTTTGCAATATTTTAAGAAAATGTCAAAAAATGGCTTAGTGGCGTCCCCTTGAATTAAAAAAAAAAAAAGCCTCTCCATTCTGTTTTTTTTTTTCACGTAGAGTGATGAAATTTTGGGAGTCAACACGTTGTGCAAAACTGCTTCAAAAAGTCTCTTGCACCCGTATTCCAAACCCAACAGGAAATCGGGTATTTTGGATTGAATGTTGAAAAACATGCAATTTTAGTTGAAAACCAGCGTGCATGTTTGACACCATTGCTCCGAGGCAGTTAGTTGGATCCTACTCAAAATTGGTGAGACTGTTCATGACACGAATGAGATATTAAGTTTTGAAAATGGTGAGTTTTCATTCACGGGCCTGACCAGGGCGAGGTACCAAAGTCGGGCGATTTTTTTGGCAACACGCCAATTCAGTAAATGACTAATAACTTTGTGATACAAGGTGCAATCTTTTTCATATCTGGCATGCATGTAAGTTATCCGAGCCTGAACACGACTGCATTGAAATATTACCCATTAAACGCCCTTTTTTTATGAGAAAGGCTCCTTCTCCTCAGGAGCCACTTCTTGTTGATTTGGAAGTATTTCTGTTCACTTCCTGTTGATACGGCTCATTTTGGGGTCATTTCTTGTTGATATCCATTCACTTCCTCTTGATTTCGAGGTTTTTTTTTGTTCACCTCCTGTTGATGGAGGTAAATTCCTGCTGATCTGGGGGCATATCGAGGTCACTTCCTGGTGATAAGAGGTCAATTCCTATTGATTTGGCACATTTTAGGGTCATTTCCACTTGCTATTGATTTGGGGGCGTTTTCGGGTCACTTTCTGTTGATATTGGGTCACTTCCTGGTGATAAAAATCACTTCCAGTCATTGGAATTGATGTATGTCGCCGTCAATGGCACGGATGTACATGGGCGTCTACTGAATGGGAAGTTTTTGGTCAAAAATCATATCCACCTACAGTACCTTGCAAAAGTATTCGGCCCCCTTGAACCTTGCAACCTTTCGCCACATTTCAGGCTTCAAACATAAAGATATAAAATTTTAATTTTTTGTCAAGAATCAACAACAAGTGGGACACAATCGTGAAGTGGAACAAAATTTATTGGATATTTTAAACTTTTTTAACAAATAAAAAACTGAAAAGTGGGGCGTGCAATATTATTCGGCCCCCTTGCGTTAATACTTTGTAGCGCCACCTTTTGCTCCAATTACAGCTGCAAGTCACTTGGGGTATGTTTCTATCAGTTTTGCACATCGAGAGACTGACATTCTTGCCCATTCTTCCTTGCAAAACAGCTCGAGCTCAGTGGGGTTGGATGGAGAGTGTTTGTGAACAGCAGTCTTCAGCTCTTTCCACAGATTCTCCATTGGATTCAGGTCTGGACTTTGACTTGGCCATTCTAACACCTGGATACGTTTATTTTTTAACCATTCCATTGTAGATTTGGCTTTATGTTTTGGATCATTGTCCTGTTGGAAGATAAATCTCCGTCCCAGTCTCAGGTCTTGTGTAGATACCAACAGGTTTTCTTCCAGAATGTTCCTGTATTTGGCTGCATCCACCTTCCCGTCAATTTTAACCATCTTCCCTGTCCCTGCTGAAGAAAAGCAGGCTCAAACCATGATGCTGCCACCATCATGTTTGACAGTGGGGATGGTGTGTTCAGGGTGATGAGCTGTGTTGCTTTTACGCCAAACATATCGTTTTGCATTGTGGCCAAAAAGTTCAATTTTGGTTTCATCTGACCAGAGCACCTTCTTCCACATGTTTGGTGTGTCTCCCAGGTGGCTTGTGGCAAACTTTAAACGAGACTTTTTATGGATATCTTTGAGAAATGGCTTTCTTCTTGCCACTCTTCCATAAAGGCCAGATTTGTGCAGTGTACGACTGATTGTTGTCCTATGGACAGACTCTCCCACCTCAGCTGTAGATCTCTGCAGTTCATCCAGAGTGATCATGGGCCTCTTGGCTGCATCTCTGATCAGTTTTCTCCTTGTTTGAGAAGAAAGTTTGGAAGGACGGCCGGGTCTTGGTAGATTTGCAGTGGTCTGATGCTCCTTCCATTTCAATATGATGGCTTGCACAGTGCTCCTTGAGATGTTTAAAGCTTGGGAAATCTTTTTGTACCCAAATCCGGCTTTAAACTTCTCCACACCAGTATCTCGGACCCAGGGGCGGACTGGGACTAAAAAGCAGCCCTGGACTTTGACCCGGCCCAGCCCACAAGAATCGCTATACGAAGGGAAACACAGACCCCCTAGGGGGTCCTGGGGCATTTTTTTTTTTTACTTTTTATTGTAAAATGCATCAATTTCGTGCACTTTGATGAGAGAAAATGAAGAAAATGTGTCTAGACCTCAAAGTACTGCAAGGCTGAACTGGAGTTGGGTTCATTTTCTGTACTAGCTCTATGATCAACCTGCAAAAACAAATGAAATAATTTATTTCTCAAAGCAAGTTTTATGTATCCAATTGATTATAATATATCTCTATATATCTCTGTCTATAAAATGATTTCATTTTTTATGCCGTAATTCAGTGGTCTCCAAACTATTCCACATAGGGCCGCAGCGGGCGCAGGATTTCATTCCAACAAAACAAGACAACACCTATGCACCAATCTGGTGTCTTACAAGTGTAATCAGTTGATTGCAGTCAGGTGCTGCTTGTTTTAGCAGAAACTTCATTGATTAAATTGTCGGTAATGGATCGGTTGAAACAAAAACCAGGGCCCACAGCGGCCCTTGAGGACCGGTTTGGAGACCCCTGCCATAATTCTTGCCATACAAATAATAAATTTAAATGAAAATACAATAAACATTAAGACAAATCCTGGATATATAACCTTCATTGGAAAGTATTAAAACAAAACGGTATATACATGATTAAAAAAATCTATCAATTTAACTAAACTTTAAAGTAAAACGATTAATTGTATTAATATTTTGTTATATTTCTTCTGAATTAATATTGCTGCAGCGTGTACATACGTTGTTTTACAGCTAAAATATTTTTCCTTAAGAGAGTGATAGTAGGACTAGCATACTGTAACTTGACACGATTGCAAACGGACTAGCTGGCACTAACCCTTTGATTGGCATTTATTTCATTTAAAATGTAGCTACCTAGTGGATAACAACTGCCAGTATACCGAGCAAGTGACCCTTTTCATCCCTACTTGCCCTAAGTTTGTCTGGGGAACTTCCGCCAGTTTATCATTACACCCTCCCTCTTCTTTTCTCTCTCCCTGCACCGGGTGCAAGTCAGAGCGGCTCCCGCTCCCCCTCTCACGATCGCCGAGGTCTGGGCTGCTGTTACCCGACGTGGCCGTTGCAGCCAGACTACCGCTTGCGAAAATATTTGTCAACTTATGACATTTTAATGCTTCGCTCTCCAGTTTCTTTATTTTTTTTCTCCCTAACCTTCTCCGCGCCACCCTTCTCTTTTCTTTTTTGGCCACCACCATCCATATTGAGTGTTAACGCTCGTCGCTAGTTTGCTTCTACAAAGAAAGAACCAATGAAGGCTACTTTGTGCGTTCTTCGTTCTTCTATCAGACTGGCGATGAACAGCCAGGTGCATTGCTGCCACCTGTCGGATTGGATGCGAACTGTAGATAATTAGAGGCTAGGGGGATAAAAACAGTGATGTATAATAAATGGCGGCCGCCGGCCGTCCAGGGCACCGGCCGTTCTGTGATCCTCCAGAACCCACAGATTACCAGTCCGCCCCTGCTCGGACCTACCTGGTGTGTTCCTTGGTTTTCATAATGCTCTCTGCACTTAAAACAGAACCCTGAGACTATCACAGAGCAAGTGCATTTATACGGAGACTTGATTACACACAAGAGGATTCTATTTATCATCATCGGTCATTTAGGACAACATTAGATCATTCAGAGGTCCTCACTGAACTTCTGGAGTGAGTTTGCTGCACTGAAAGTAAAGGGGCCGAATAATATTGCACGCCCCACTTTTCAGTTTTTTATTTGTTAAAAAAGTTTAAATTATCCAATAAATGTTGTTCCACTTCACGATTGTGTCCCACTTGTTATTGATTCTTGACAAAAAAATTAAATTTCATATCTTTATGTTTGAAGCCTGAAATGTCCCGAAAGGTTGCAAGATTCAAGGGGGCCGAATACTTTTGCAAGGCACTGTATAAATATAATGTTATATAAAATATAATGCAGAATTTGGAAGTGAATGGGAAATTTTGGGCATCATGTATGAATGGGTATGTTTTTGGGAAAAACTACTTCTCAACTGCACAAGTGGTATCTTCCTTAATTACGACGCCACATGAAGGCAACATTAGCAGTGGTAGCCACCGGTTTTTGACTGGGTGGCGCCAAATTTCGATCTTCAAGATCAGACAATATGGATTACTAATGACTTTTAACAGATACCAATTTCGAAGCCGGCAGAGATCTCGCTGCATCTCGTTAGCGCGTCCGTCTCCGACAGGAAACGAAACGGTTCGCACCCCGGAACGCCGTCAAAAAATTCCACTCGGAAAGACGAGAATGCTATCGTGTGAAGTCCCGTCAAGACTTGTACTTGTGATCAAGTAAAAAGAGAGTGGAGTCATTAGAAGGTTCGAGTGTGAACTCAAGAGGCCGTGTAATTGTTCCTTAATGACTTCTTCATCCTGCCGCCGCCGCGGGCTTTGTTTACGCGCACACGCAATTGCGGTGCAACACAGACGGAATATTCATAGCTTTCCAAATGCTACATTTCACTGCAACTTTTGGCAAAAGTGTAAAATGCTCAGTGAGAAACGTTGGGCTGTGATTGGACGCTTCTGGCTTTGAGCCGTGTGAGTTAAAATGGCGGTTGGTCAAGTGTGTATGTTCGGAGCGCTCACAAGTCATGCACACGCCTATAGATTTGACATATATAGAGAGAAAGACGCAAAAAGTCCCGGTTAGTGAAGGGCAGCCATCTTTAGGCAGTTGACTGCAAATTTGATGACTTCTAGGCAAAATAGCTTTATCTGTTATTAACTAAATTTAAAATGTGCTTCAGCCATGTTGTGTATAAGTTAATTTGGATAATTATTTAGATGCTTTATGCTAAATGACAGCGTTTAGCTTTCAAATGTTTGATGAATTTTCCTCTCGCTACTAATAGAACAATTAGCGCAACTGCTAAATCGTAAAAAAAAAAAAAAAAAAAAAAGAAAAATACTAGCTTAACAAATAGCGCATTATTTTAGTTAGTTTTTTAGCTCTAGGTAGTGCTGGCATGATAAGATCTGTAAATTTGATGACTTTTAGCCAAATTAGCCTTGGCTTTTGTTAGGTAAATTTAAAATGTGCTTCAGCCATGTTTGGTATCTGTTAATTTGAATAATTGTTTCGATGCTAATGCTAAGTTACAGCGTTTAGCTTTCAAATGTTTGATGATTTTTTTCCTAGCGTTACAATTAGCATAACTGCTAAATTGTAGAAAAAAATACTAGCTCAACAAATAGCACATTATTTTTGTTAGTTTTTTTTAGCTGTAGGTAGTGCTAGTGCTAGCATGATAAGGTCTGTAAATTTGATGACTTTTAGCCAAACTAGCATTGGCTTTTATCAGCTAAATTTAAAATGTGCTTCAGCCATGTTTGCTAAGAGTCATTTCGGAAAATTATTTAGGTACTAATGCTAAATTACAGCATTTAGCTTTTAAATTTATGATGAATTTTCCTTTAGCTACTAACGTAACAATTAGCACAACTTCTAAATTGTACAAAAAATACGAGCTTAGCTAACAGCGTAAGATTTTAGTTAGTATTTTAGTTGTAGGTAGTGCTCGTGCTAGCATGATAAGGTCTGTAAATTTGATGACGTTTAGCCAAACTAGCCTTAGCTTTTATTAGCTAAATTTAAAATGTGCTTCGGCCATGTTTGCTAAGAGTCATTTCGGATAATTGCATTTAGCTTTTAAATTTTTGATGAATTTTCCTTTAGCTACTAACATAACAATTAGCACAACTTCTAAATCGTACAAAAAATCCGAGCTTAGCTAAAAGCGTAAGATTTTAATTAGTATTTTAGCTGTGGGTAGTGCTCGTGCAAGCATGATAAGGTCTGTAAATTAGATGACGTTTAGCCCAACTAGCCTTAGCTTTTATTAGTTAAATTTAAAATGTGCTTCAGCCATGAAAGTTAATCTGAATATGTATTTAGATGCTAATGCTAAAGTACAGTGTTTAGCTTTCAAATGTTTGAATAATTTTCCTCTAGCTACAAACGTAACAATTAGCACAACTGCTAAATCGTAAAAAAAAAAAAAAAATACTAGCTTAAGAAATAGCGCATTATTTCATTTAGTTTTTTAGCTGTACGCAGTGCTTGTGCTAGCATAATAAGGTCTGTAAATTTGATGACGTTTAGCCAAACTAGCCTTAGTTTTTATTAGCTAAATTTAAAATGTGCTTCAGCTATGTTTGGTAAGTGTCAATTCGGATAATTATTTATATGCTAATGCTAAATTACAGCGTTTAGCTTTCAAATGTTTGATGAATTTTCCTCTAGCTACTAACGTAACGATTAGCACAACTGCTAAATCATACAAAATATATGAGCTTAGCTAACAGTGGAAGATGCTAGTTAGGCGTAAGCTGTTTGTACTATTAGCCATTTTCTTAGCCCGCTAGTGCTAACATGATAAAATGGCGGTTGGTCACGTGTGTATGTTCGGAGCGCTAACAACTCATGCACGCGCCTATAGATCGACATATATAGAGAGCTAGATGCGAGAAGTCTGGGTAAGTGACGGGCGGGCATCTTTAGGAAGTGGACAAACTATTAATGTGGCAATGATTACAGCTGGATGTTGACTTATTGGGTGCTATTGACAGCGCTAGAACGAACGTTCATTCGCTGCCAACCCTCCCACTGCAAATGGATTTGGATGTCTACTAATGATAAACTCGTGATGTACTCATTTAAATTCAGTCAGTGTCATTCAAAGAGTTAATTTACTACATCTTGGATATTAATGAATAACCAAGCTGTTTGGAATTAATAGCTATTTTAACGTACACGCTCCATTTTAACTTTAACGTTACGTTTATTGAATGGCACTGACATAAAATGGCCGACAAGTGATAACGTCCGTCCCGATTGGCGCGCATTACCTCTCTCCCTCCACCCATCTATATATGTGTGACATTTAATTTAGATATTGCATATATAGAGCGCCTTATGTGAAACGTCAGCAGGGTTAGTAACTATCAGCCATCTTAAAACAGCGGACAAACCAATGTAAAAATGGCTAGTAATCAGGCTGGATGTTGAAAAAAAAAAAAAAAATCTAGGGCTGTCAAATGATTAAAATTTTTAATCGAGTTAATCACAGCTTAAAAATTAATTAATCGTAATTAATCGCAATTCAAACCATCTCTAAAATATGCCATATTTTTCTGTAAATTATTGTTGGAATGGAAAGATAAGACAAGACGGATATATACATTCAACATACTGTACATAAGTACTGTATTTTTTTATTATAACAATAAATCCACAAGATGGCATTAACATTTTTGACATTCTTTCTGTGAAAGGGATCCACAGATAGAAAGACTTGTAATTCTTAAAGAATAAATGTGAGTTTGTATATTGTGACTAAATATTGCCATCTAGTGTATTTGTTGAGCTTTCAGTAAATGATACTGTAGCGATTTAACTTCTACCAAATGCATGATGGGTGCAACCATGACTGTGTGTGGTGCCCGCAAATGCTATATCTTCTCTGCGTTGTGTGCAATACATGGTGTTAAGAAAAGATCAACTTTATCTTTTATTTTCCCACGTCGATTCCCACACAAATTATAGTTATTGTATGAGAGATGTCAATTAAAAGCACAGCTGCACTGAATGCCTGTATCTACTCCAATCACTTTATGCTGTCTCTTAGCACAGTGTATAAGTAAAACTGCGCCATTGTAGGCTGTTTGCGGTAATGCATGAGTGGGTCGTTCCACGCATGCGTCAATTGCGTTAAATATTTTAACGTGATAAATTAAAAAAATTAATTATTGCCCGTTAACGCGATAAATTTCACAGCCCTAATATAATCTAGGGCTGCAGCTATCGAATATTTTAGTAATCGAGTAATCGACTGAAAATTCTATCGATTAATCGAGTAATCGGATAAAACAAATATATTTTTAGGTGAAGAGCAATTATAGATATACATGAGAAAACAAGACATTTTATCATTTTCAGTCAATCAATGTCTTTATTTTTTATGTATATTGTTGAAAACAGCCAACAATTGCATCTCAGATGTAACTAGAATTAAAAAAAAAAAAAAAAGACTAATTAACTGCTTTCACTCAAAAAACCTTTAGATCTTATTTTAAAAAAAAAATATATATATATATATAAATATATATATATATATATATACACACCTAAAAATGCCTTTACGCTTGATAACACACATCACTTAAAAGTTAGGATTTTTTTCCCACGTTTTTCAATTGAATTTCTATTTGTGTCAAGCCATTTTTAAGTTCTAGTTAAGTTTTAAGTTAGTCTAAACTGTAAGTCCTGATAGGATTTTGAGTTTTTGCACTGTTCAAAATAAATGTATGATACAGGCTGTATTGGAGCACATTAGGGACTAGTGCTATTTGGTGTTTTATCCAGCAATGACTACTGAGCTAAAATTGATAGTTAGCATTATTGAGTTTTTATTTGACACCCTCATCACTCCACAACGCTATGTTATGTTAAAGCCTGTATGTAAGACACGTTAGCCACGCATCGAAAGTGGTCTTAATTAATTGAAACCTAGCCCTCCGCAGGGCTAACGTAAGATGAGCTAGTAGTGACAGTAACGTTAATCTTATATATTAGCGCTTAGCGTTTCTTTATTAGCGTTTAGCGCTCTACTGCTTTAAGATGGCGGCTGTTTGCTAACGCTGCCCAGACGCGGCCTAGTCTGTCAATAAGCATCTAGTTCAACATACATGTGATCTTTATGAGACTCATCAGACGCTAGCTGCAACTAACGTAGCATGTGCGGGCTAGTATTTAGCAACGTCGGCGTCGTTTGTAGCGGTTGTCGGCTGCAGTAAATTTTTTAAATTTTTTTCCCCTTCCTCCTCTCCGCACGTGACATCAGCGCGTTGTCCCGCATTAAAAGTAGTCCGAGCAAAACGTGATGCTTAGAGCTGTCAAAATAAACGATTACTCGAGGTGAATAAAATTACTCGGATCAGTTTTTAAACTCGAGTTGCTCGAGTATTCGTTTCAGCTCTAATATAATCATTAACTCATCGGCTTGTGATTGGCTACTATTGACGTCGTTGGACGTCCAATCCATTTTACAAGTCATTTGCTGCCACCCTCCCACGCTTACTCATTATAAACCGGTTAAATATAGCTATTTGAAAGTACACGCTCCATTAACTATAATGTTATTTTATCAAATGGCACTGAGATAACATGGCCGTCAAGCGATAACATCTGTCCTGATTAGCTCATAAAGCGCATTACTGCTCTCCGCTTACCCATCTCTATAAATGTTATGTCTAACTTAGATATTTTTATAGAGTGCAGTATGTGAAAAGTCAGCGTCAGCTTCGTAGTAACCGGCGGCCATCTTAAAGCAGTGGACATTAACATAAACGTATTAACATGGCTATAATTCAGGACGGATGTTAAAAAAGACCAAAAACATAACTTATTGGCTGCCATTGGAGAGCACTAGATGTCCAATCCATTTGAAGTGGGAGGGGTGGCGGCAAATTAGTTCATTTGCTGCCAACCCTCCCACTTCAAAGTGATAAACTCATTAAAATTCACAGCAGAGATATAAAAAGAGCCACACACACACACTGACAAGCATAAAGCTCTACATATGTTATATGTATGCATGCCCTCACAAAAGCCAAGCACTTCCTGCGCAGCGGGAAGTTTCCGCCCACTCTTAAAGCGACAGTACACACGGAAGTCACCCGACGTGATTTCGACGTGTCGACTGAAGATTTAAGGTGAGAGGGCAAGGTCGGGGGGTTGGAGGCTTGTGATTGGGTAGATTTTAGTTAGAGGGGGCGGGGCTAGCAGGTGGGTCAAGCGGAGGAAATAGGGGATTGTCACTGTGGGCCCAATCAAATATTTACAAACAAAAAAAAAATTTTTTTTTTTTTTACATATATTAAGTCATTGCTTATACAGTCCATATTCAAGGATTTATGTCATATAAAGCTCGAAAATCAATATTTTTGTAATGTGAATATATGTCACATTTTTAACATGCAATTTTATATATTGGTGTGAGGGCGACCATGGTGAAATGACAGTATAGCAATTATATTAAATGGACAACTATTTACTAAATAATCAATTAGATTGTTGAACTGACAATTGTCTATATCTCCTTTTAAAATTAGTTTTTAATATATTTGCTCAGATTTTGTTTAAAAAAAAAAAGTAAAAAAAAAAAAAAAAATTTATTTGCTTTTTTCCCATACACTTAAATGAATAGTAAATATTCATATACATGTATTCCTGCCATTTAATAATTATGTCATATTACGGTAATATTATAATGCGTGTTTATTTGTTTGCAAACGTTGAGCTAAAAATGTCAAAATCTCCTCATTTATTTATTTAGTTTAAAAATTGTATTAATTTTTTTCCAATTTAAATAAAATAAACACATAATAAAATTTGAAAATATTAGTATTTTAAAATTTTTTGGGGTTAACATACACAAAAAGCTAATAAACAAATATGTCAAAAGCCCCATTGTATTATTTTAAAATTCGTATTCATTGTTTTCGGCATTTTTATTTAAATAAAAACAATACTCTAATTTTTTTGCAAATTTTCTTAATTTTGTTTTTAATTGCGTTAAAAATAAATAAAAAAAAACCTTAAAATAAAGCCCAAAAATGTCACAGTCCCCCTTTTTTGAAATTTTTATTATATTAATATTATATTGTTATATTTATTATATTTGTATTGTGCATTTTTACATAGTATAGTGCATTTCTATATTTTGTTTCTATTTTTTTATTTACCTATTTTAAATTTCATTATTGTAATACTATGGTTAATAATAATATTTAATAATAATAAATATAATGTGATAATATTTATTATTTAAAATAAGGTTTATTAAATTTCAATTTAATCAAAATTTCAATTTTTATTTAAATAAAATATTCTTATTTTCAATTTGTTCAATTGCGTAAAAAATGTTTTTTTCATTTTCTCATTTAATAACGCATAATATAATTATTATGTTATCGTATTACTTTATTATATTAATATTAAAATCAGAATTTTGCATACATTTCATTGTATAAAAAAATACACAATAAAAACAATTGTTAACAATAAATATTCTCTTCAAAAATGTTTTTAAAATTTTTTTATTCCCAATTTTTTTTTTTATCATCTTCAATAAAAGCACTATGCTTATTTTCATCATCAAAATGAGGTCCGACTTTTAATATTTACAATCGTTTTTTGGCTGCTATTTATTGCCGTCAGGTCACGTGACCCTCATCCGTCCAATCCGCCGCAACGTTGCTCAAAATCAAAGCCCTCTCCCTCTTTTTATCCTCCATTTCTAATATTCCGTGTGTTATCCTAGACGCGACCCGATTCCGTCGCTGTCGATTGGTCAACTTTTTCATATTTAATGAGCGTCTGCTCCATACGGACATTAGCATATTAAAGAGCGGCGTCAGCGCTTCTACGCCGTGACCTGCTAAACTTCTCAATATTCATAAAAAGGATGAAATAATGTTTGTTTGTCAGAGAGGCCATCTGTCGGGAGCCGCTTTCAAACTTTTTTTTTGGCTCGGTTGCCATGGTTTCAAAAAGTAGAACGTTCATACCGCCGGACGGCGCTAATGACGATGGAGTTTTAGCGAAGTTTGAGGTGAAATCATTTTTCATAGTCAGGTGTTAAAGGGGCCCAGCAGCTCAGAGTGCACAGAGGACGCAAGCCCCTCCCCCTTACCCTCCATCTCCACACTGATCGGCTCCGAGTCAGGTGACCCTGGCTCCCCCTGGTAGGGAGGGCCCTCCGCAACCGGACCTCTTTGGGGGTCACCTGCCTCCTTTTGATTGGACGCCGCGCCGCTCGCGGGTGTGGCCTTCCCTGTGGTGTCGCAGCGGAGGGAGGGAGGGAGAGGAAAGGGGAGGGGCAACACAGTCATCGGTTAGTGAGCCGTCCGTCCGCTTCCCGGTCGGGCGCTAGAGCGTGACGTTTTTGGCTGTCACTGGGCGGACATATTGTCGCCGCGTGCTTGATAGCATCATTAGCGCCCTCCTGTTTAGCAGCGGGCTAACTGGCTCGTAAAGGAAGAAAAAAGGCGCCCGTTTGTCATCTCGCTGGCGGCGTGCCACCATGTTGCCATCTGTGCCGAGATTTTTAAATGCTGCGGTGATTTTTCAGCGCCATTGACGAGGATAGGCGTCTAATCTAGTCCGAATAGATTGGACGTATATCGCCGTCAATGGCAGTTTGGAAATTAGACTTACTGTATTCATGCGTGTTATTAGTGCCCCCCCCCACCCCCTTTTTTTATTTACAAAAAAAATGTTTTTTAAATCAATACATTGAAGTGATTATTTGGGTCTTCCATTTTTGTTTTTTATCGAAAATATTAAAAGATTAATAATAATATCAAATAAACTTTTTACTGAAATATTTTAGAAATACAAGATTCACTGTATTTTTCCATTTCAAAAAAGTTAGAATGCATTACAAGTTGGTGTTTCAGCTTAAATATATATTTTAAGCAATTAAAATAATATAATTTCAAATATATATATATTTTCTGATTATATTTTATTTACTGTTTTTTTTCATTTTTTAGCAAATAAAAATAGTTTGAAAAAATTTGTAAAAGAAAATAGGTTTTTTCTTTGTTAGAAAAGAAACCCAACAAAATTCAGTTACATACTTTTACATACGTGATTTTTTAAAATCTAAAATACATTTAGAAAAATTTGAAGTTTTATTATTTAATTCTTAAAATTGATGTATTTTTTAAAATCTTAATAATATAACATTTAAAAAAATAAATATGAGTAAACAGGTAATTTAAAAGTTTTTTAAAAATAAATATATATTTTTAAAAAATCAATTTTTTAATTTGTTTTTTCCATTAGTTTTTTGTATCTAAAAATATATATTTTTTAAAATTAGTATTTTTTGTTATTAATTTTTTCAATTAATTGTTATTTTTATAATATATATATATATATCTATATATATATATATATTTTTTTTTAGAATTGAAACATATATTAAAAAAATCAATCACATATTTGTTGTATTTTCCATGTTTTTTAAATCTAAAATATATTTAAAAAATAGTAAACGTTTTTATTTTCAAAATTCTATTTTTGCCATGTGACATATTTTTCAAAATAAATAGGAGTAAATGGGATAATTTATTTTTTTTAATGAATCAAAATATTTTTAAAATTCAAATATTGTATTTTCCATTTAAAAAAAAATCTAAAATATATATAAAAAACAGAATTCATATAATATACATTTTTTAAGATAAATATGAACATGAGATGAGAATTTTTTAGAATAAATCTAAATATATATTTTTTAAAAATCTATCAAATATTTTTTGTATTTTCAATTTTTTCAAAAAATCTAAAATATATTTTCAAAAATAATTAAAAACATTTTTTTTTTAAAACATTTTTTTAATCATAAATCAAATAGTTTTTAAAATAAATAGGAGTAAATAGGATAATTTATAGTTGTTGTTGTTCTTTCTTTTTTTTTAGAATAACTATTAATAAATAATTAAATATTGTATTTTCCATGATTTTTTAAACGTAAAATGTTTAGATTTTTTCCCCCAAATTTAAAAATAAAATCAAATATTCATTGTATATTCCATTTTTGGTTTTTTAATCTAAAATATGTTTTTAAAATTTGAATATTTTTAAATTATTATGATTTTTTTTTTTTTTATTACTTTTTTTTTTTTTTTGAAATAAATTTTATAATATAGATATTTGAAAGAATTGGAGCAACTGGAGCAATTGGAGCTAATTGAGTTTTCTTTAAGGATAAATATAAATATATATTTTAAACAAAAATAATTTTTTTGTTGTATTTTCTATTTAAAAAAAAAATCTAAAATATACATTTTTAAAAATAGTAATAGTTTTATTTAATTTCTTTTAAATTACATAATGTTATTATAATATTTAAATAGGAATAAATTGGATAATTTACAGGGTTTTTTCATTTTGGAATAAATCGAAATATATATTTCAAACAATCAATTAAATATTGTATTTTCCATTTGTTTTTTTCATCTAAAATGTTTTGAATTTTTTTTTTTCCCCAAAATTAAAAATCAAATTGATTATCAACCATGAGGAGGCATTCTATCAATAGTTCCCCAAAAATTGGACATCTATCGCCGTCAAGTCTCGTTTGGTATTAGCCGCATTATCGCTCAGTCACTCCACGTCATGAACGAAAATCTACGCCTTCGTGCTAGCCTGGCAGGCTGTGACGAACAAGAGCAATTCCCACCCCCCGGGTGGGATCGAAACGCCCGATACTTGATTCCCGGCACGTCGCTGAGCCAAATGAGACGCGACAGCGACGGCGGTCCTAGGGGACCGATGCCATTAAGGACAACGGCCGCCGTGTTTAAGCTGTCACCGAGAAAGATTCCGGAAGATTCCGCATTGGCGGACTCACCGTAAGCCGTGTCCAGAGGCGTGTTGTGCTTGCGCGTTGTTGCCAGGACATCTGAAGATGACAAAGAAAATATGGAGTTTGAGTTTTTTTTCTTCAAGGGGGCGCTAAGCAGTATGTAGAAAGGATTAAGATGTTGTAATGTCTCCATCTGTGGTCACTTCATGTTAATTTCTGGCTGGTTAGGGGGCATTTCTAAGTCACTTCCTATAGATTTTAAGTCACTTCCTGTTAATTGTGGGGCCTGATGAGGCCACTTCCTGTTTTTAGGTCTCTTCCAGCTAGCTTCAAGGCATTTCCAAGTCACTTCCTGTTGATTTCAGGTAACGTTTTGATGATTTTGGGTTTTCCCAGGTCACTTCCCGTCACTTCCTGTTTAATGGTCTCTTCTGGCTGGTTAGGGGGCATTTCTAGGTCACTTCCTGTACATTTTAGATCACTTCCTTTTAGTTTTGGATCATTTCTATTTCACTTCCTGTAGATTTTAGCCCACTTCCTGTTGATTTTGGAGCATTTATAGGTCACTTCCAGTAGATGTTAGCTTACTTCCTGTTAATTTGGGGTAATTATGGAGTCACTTCCTGTTGACTGGTCTCTTCTGCCTTTTTTTCGGGGCATTTTCAAGTCACTTCCTGTACAATTTAGGTCACTTCCTGTTAATTTTGGGGCATTATGGGGTCATTTCCTGTTAATTGTCTCTTCTGGCTTATTTGGGGCATTTACAAGTCACTTTCATTTTAGGTCGCTCCCTGTTAATTTTGGGGCATTCCTGGGTCACTTCCTGTTAATTTTGGGCAATCTGACGTCAATTCCTGTTTAACGGTCTCTTCTGGCTAATTTTGGAGAAATTAGAAGTCACTTCCTGTTGATTTCGGGTCACTTTTTGATGATTGGGGAGCATTCTTTGATCACTTCCTGTCAATTCTGGGCTCTTTGGCGTCACCTCCTGTTTACTGGTCTTTTCAGGTTGCTTTTGGGGCATTCCAATGTCACTTCCTATTAATTTTGGGAACTTCAGTGTCATTTTCTGTATATTCCTAGGTCACGTCCTGTTAATTTTGGGGATGTTGGGTTCACTTCCTGTATATTTCTGGGTCACTTCCTGTTCACTGGTCTCTTCATGCTGATACTGGGGCATTCCTAGGTCACTTCCTATTAATTTTGGGCACTTTAGTGTCATTTTCTGTATATACCAGGTCACTTCCTGTTAATTTTGGGCACTTTGGGGTCACTTCCTATATATTCCTGGGTCACTTCCTGTAAATTTTGGGCACTTTGGCATCACTTCCTGTTAATTTTGGGCACTTTGGGGTCACTTCCTATATTTTTCTGTGTCACTTCCTGTTCGCTAATCTCTTTGGGCTGATTTTGGGGCATTCCTATGTCACTTCCTGTTCATTTTGGGCACGTTAGGGTCACTTCCTATTAATTTTGGGCATGTTGGGGTCACTTCCTGTAAATTTTTGGGTCACTTACTGTTTACTGGTCTCTTCAGGCAGATTCTGGGGCATTCCTAGGCCACTTCCTATTAATTTTGGGCACTTTAGTGTCATTTTCTGTATATTCCTAGGTCACTTCCTGTCAATTTTGGGCACGTTAGTGTCACTTCCTGTATATTCCTGGATCACTTCCTGTTAATTTTGGGCACTTTGGCATCACTTTCTGTTAATTTTGGGCACCTTGGGGTCACTTCCTATATTTTTCTGTGTCACTTCCTGTTCGTTGGTCTCTTCAGGCTGATTTTGGGGCATTCCTATGTCACTTCCTGTTCATTTTCGGCACATTAGGGTCCCTTCCTGTTAATTTTGGGCATGTTGGGGTCACTTCCTGTAAATTTCTGGGTCACTTCCTGTTCACTGGTCTCTTCAGGCTGATTTTGGGGCATTCCCATGTCACTTCCTGTTAAATTTGGACATTTTGAGGTCACTTCCTGTACATTCCTAGATCACTTCCTGTTTACTGGTCTCTTCAGGCTGATTTTGGGGCATTCCTAGGTCACTTCCTATAAATTTTGGGCACCTTGGGGTCACATCCTATATTTTTCTGTCACTTCCTGTTCACTGGTCTCTTCAGGCTGATTTTGGGGCATTCCTATGTCACTTCCTGTTCATTTTGGGCACGTTAGGGTCACTTCCTGTTAATTTTCGGTATGTTGGGGTCACTTCCTGTAAATTTCTGGGTCACTTCCTGTTCACTGGTCTCTTCAGGCTGATTTTGGGGCATTCCTATGTCACTTCCTGTTCATTTTGGGCACGTTAGGGTCACTTCCTGTTAATTTTCGGCATGTTGGGGTCACTTCCTGTAATTTTCTGGGTCACTTCCTGTTCACTGGTCTCTTCAGGCTGATTTTGGGGTATTCCCATGTCACTTCCTGTTGAATTTGGACATTTTGAGGTCACTTCCTGTACATTCCTATATCACATACTGTTAATTTCGGGCATTTTGGCGTCACTTCCTGTTTACTGGTCTCTTCAGGCTGATTTTGGGGCATTCGTAGGTCACTTCCTATTAATTATGGGCACGTTAGTGTCATTTCCTGTATATTCCTGGGTCACTTCTTGTTAATTTTGGGCACTTTGGCATCACTTCCTGTTAATTTTGGGCACCTTGGGGTCACTTCCTATATTTTTCTGTGTCACTTCCTGTTCGCTAGTCTCTTCAGGCTGATTTTGGGGCATTCCTATGTCACTTCCTGTCAGTTTTGGACATTTTGAGGTCACGTCCTGTACATTCCTAGATCGCATACTGTTAATTTTGGGGATTTTGGCGTCACTTCCTGTTTACTGGTCTCTTCAGGCTGATTTTGAGGCATTCCTAGGCCACTTCCTATGAATTTTGGGCATGTTAGTGTCACTTCCTGTATATTCCGTGGTCACTTCCTGTTAATTTTGGGCACCTTGGGGTCACTTCCTATATTTTTCTGTGTCACTTTCTGTTCTCTGGTCTCTTCAGGCTGATTTTGGGGCATTCCTATGTCACTTCCTGTTAACTTTGGGCACGTTAGGGTCACTTCCTATCAATTTTGGGCATGTTGGGGTCACTTCCTGTAAATTTTTGGGTCACTTCCTGTTCACTGGTCTCTTCAGGCTGATTTTGAGGCATTCTTATGTCACTTCCTGTTGATTTTGGACACTTTGAGGTCACTTCCTGTACAGTCCTAGATCACATCCTGTTAATTTTGGGCATTTTGGCGTCACTTCCTGTTTACTGGTCTCTTCCGAATTCCTTGCTAACTCATTGGCTGCCATCTAGGGGGCAAATGAATGAATAACTGTGGACACAAAAGTGAACCAAGAGCAGTAGAGCACGCAATCAATCACACAAATCTACGGTTTTAGAGGGTGAATGTCAAAATAAAAGCATGCGATTTTGTATGTACAGTATGAATAAGCTACAACGTTCCTGTCAGGCAGAACAACCTTCTGGCGGCTCGCATCCAGCCCGCGGGCCGTACATTCGATACCATTGACATTAACAACCTTGTCGTAGCACGCCGGCTAGTTAGCGCCAACTCGCGTCAGACTGTCGGAGTTAAGTCTTTTTAATTGCGCCGAGTTGACAGACAATCAGTTTGGCGTCAGTCGGCCGTGAAGAACGTTCCGGACCCGACGCTTATTATTCCGTGCTTACACGTAACTAATAACATCGGCGGGCTAGAGGAAAAAACAAACGTCAATCTCGTCGTCATTAGCATGAAGCATTAGCATGTTGCAGTCGGGCGGGGGAGCGTCAAGCGTCGCGATCCCGTCTGGAAAATTCCTTTTAATCTTTCCGCTCGGGTGAAGCGTTTGTCATCGGGTGTTTTTATCGCTTGTTTGAGCGGCGACAACAGAAGATGAATCCTAGTAGAAAGCGGGAATCCTTGTTGTTTTGTCGTTATCTACAATGCTCAAGAGGGAAAGTAGATTTCCAGGTTTATTGGCGGCCATTTTGGGGCATTTCTGGTCACTTTCTGATAGTTTTGGGGCATTCCTGGGTCATTTGCTGTACAATTTGGGTCACTTCCTGGTAATTTTGGGGGCACTGAGGCATCACTTCATGTTTATTTTTCCTCTTTTGGCTAATTTTGGGGCATTTACAAGTCACTTCCTGTTGATTTCAGGTCACCTTTTATTGATTTGGGGTCACTTCCTGCCAGTTTTTGGCACTTTGGCGTCACTTCCTGTTTACTGGTCTCTTTAGGCTAGTTATAGGGCATTTCCAAGTCACTTCCTGTACAATTTGGGTCACTCCCTGTTAATTTTGTGGGTGTTATGTGGTCACTTCCTGTTTATTGGTCTTTTCTGGCTTATTTTGAGGCATTCCTGGGCCACTTCCTGTACATTGTGGCTCACTTTACATTAATTTTGGGGAATTATAGGGGTATTTTCTGTCAGTTTTGGGGCTTTCTGGTATCACTATTAGTTTCTTTTGGCTAGTTTTGGGGCATTTCAAAGTCACTTCCTGTTGATTTCAGGACACTTCCTGCAAATTTCAGGGGCATTCTGAGGTCACTTCCCGTTTACTGGTCTCTTTCAGCTCATTTTGGGGCACTTCTACGTCACTTCCTGTTACTTTTGGGCATGTTGGGATCACTTCCTGTATATTGTGGATCATTTCCTTTAAAGTTTTAGGAAATTATGGGGTCACTTCCTGTTTATTGGTGTATGAAGGCTGGTTTTGGGGCACTCCTGGGTCAATTCCAGTCTAATTTGGGTCATATCCAGTTAATTTTGGGGAAGTATAGGGTCACTTCCTGTTTATTAGTCTCTTCTTGCTAATTTTGGGCCATTTCCAAGTCACTTCCTGTTGATTTTAGCTGACTTTCTGATGATTTCGGAGCATTCCTGGGTCACTTTCTGTAAATTGCAGGCTACTTCCGGTTAATTTGGGGCATTATGGGGTCACTTCCTTTTTAATGGTCTCTTCTGGCTTATTTTGGAGATTTTTCAAGTTACTTCCTGTTGATTTCAGGTCACTTTCCGTACATTGTGGGTCAGTTCCTGTTAATTTTCTGGATTTTTGGAGTCACTTCCTGTCTATTGGTCTCTTTCAGCTAATTTTGGGGCATTTCCAAGTCAGTTGCTGTTGATTTTAGGTCACTTTTTGATGATTTGGGGCATTCTATGGTCACTTCCTGTACAGTGTAGGTCACTTGCCGTTTGATGGTGTATTTTGACTGGTTTTGAGACATTCCTGGGTAACTTCCTGTCCAATTTGTGTCACTTTCTGTATATTTAGGGGCATTATGGTGTCACTTCCTGTTATTGGTCTATTCTGGCAGGTTTTTGGGTATTTCCATGTCAATTCCTGATGATTTTTGAGCATTCCAGTGTCACTTCCTGTAAAATGTAGGTCATTTGCTGTCTGTTGGTGTATTCTGGCTGGTTTTGGGACATTCCAGGGTCACTTCCTGTCCAGTTTGGGTCACTTCCTGTTTATTAGTCTCGTTTGGCTAATTTTGGGGGCATTTCCAAGTCAATTCCTTTTCATTTCAGGTCACTGATGATCTGGAGGCATTCCAGGGTCACTTCCTGTACATTTTTGTCACTTCCTGTTAGTTTTGGGGCATACTGGCACTTTTTGGGGGGCTTTTGCAGCTTATTTTGGGGCATTTCCATGTCACTTCTTGTACAGTTAGGGTAATCTATTAATTTTGGAGCATTATGGGGTCACTTCCTGTTTATTGGTATCTTCTTGCTTATTTTGGGGCTTTTTTCAAGTCAATTCCTGTTGATTTCAGGTCACTTTTAATGAAATTGGGGCCTTCCTGGGTCACTTCCTGTAAATTGTAGGCAACTTTCTTTTCATTTTGGGCATTTGGTGTCACTTCCTGTTTATGGGTCTCTTCTAGCTTATTTTGGGGATCTTTCAAGTCACTTCCTGATTATTTTGGGTCACTTCCTGTTAATTTTCTGGATTTTTGGAGTCACTTCCTGTTTATTGGTCTCTTCCAGCTGATTTTGGGGCATTTCCAAGTCACTTCCTCTTGAGTTTAGATCACGTTCTGATGATTTTGGAGAATTCCTGGGTCACCTCCTGTTTAATAGTCTCTTCTGGCTTATTGTGGGGATTTTTCAAGTTACTTCCTGTTGATTTCAGGTCATTTCTAGGTCAGTTTCTGTACATTGTGGGTCACTTCTTGGGAATTACCGGTATCTAGATTTTTGGGGTCACTTCCTGTTTATTGGTCTCTTTCAGCTTATTTTGGGGCATTTCCACGTCACTTCCAGTTGTATTCAGGTCACTTCATATTTATTGGTCTATTCTGGCTAATTATAGTGCATTTTCAAGTCACATCCTGAGGAGTTGGGGGCAGTCTTGGGTCACTTCCTGTATATTTCGGTCACTTCCTGTTAATTTTGGAGCATTCTAGCACCACTTCCTGTTTATTGGTCTCTTCCAGCTGATTTTGGGGCATTTACAAGTCACTTCCTGTTGATTTCAGGTCAGTTTTTTAATAATTTGGGTGCTTTCTTAAGTCACTTCCTGTAAATTGTGGGTTACTTCCTGTTTGTCGTCTCTTCTTGTCTTTGATTTCAGGTCACTTCTAGGTCACTTTCTGTACATTGTGGGTCTCTTCCTGTTAATTATCTGGATTTTTGGAGTCACCTCCTGTTTATTGGTCTGTTTCAGTTAATTTTGGGGCATTTCCAAGTCACTTTCTGTTGATTTTAGGTCACATTCTGTTCATTTTGGGGCATTATGGGTTCACTTCCTATTTATTGTCTCATCTGGCTAATTTTAGCGTATTTCCAAGTCACTTCCTGAGGATTTGGGGGCATTCTTTGGTAACTTCCAATACATTTCGGTCACTTCCTGTTAATTTTGGAGCATTCTGACATCACTTCCTGTTTATTAGTCTCTCCCAGCTGATTGTGGGGCATTTCCAAGACACTTCCTGTACAATGTGGATCACTTCCTATTAATTTTGGGGCATTATGGGCTCACTTCCTGTTTCTGGGTCTCTTCTGGCTTATTTTGGGGATTTTCAAGTCACTTCTTCTTGATTTTAGGTCATGTTCTGTTCTTTTTGGGGCATTTCTTGGTCACGTCCCCTTTCAACTCATTGGCTGCCATTGTCGGTGCTAGAAGTCCAATCCATTTGGAGTGGAAGTGGCTTTCAGAAGCCCAAATGGTCCATGACAAAGACAACTCCGACACCTCTGGATTATGTCTTACGACTTTTTAAAAAATGTGACTCACCGTGACAGGTGTCAGAATGTAGCGAAGCACCATTCTCCACTTCCTGCTCGAAGGCGCCTCTGATTGGACACACCAAACACACGTGTTAGCAAGTGATGCTACCTATGTCACACGGTGTGATAACAATATATAACACGTGGTGTTTTTTTTTGTTGACATCTTGTAGATTCCCTTCCTGTTCAACACTGCTGCTGTTTCCCTGCTGAAAAACATCCAGGTAGGCCACAGCAGAACGCGCTGTCATTTTCAGTTGAGACTACCTGCTGTGACTTTGAGCTGCTACAAAAAAAACAACCCAAAACTTTCTGGACCAAACTTTTTTTCTCATGTGCTGTGAAGGAGAACAACCTGTGCAGAACAACGCTAGCGATTTTCGTCATGCTCAACACTTGAAATAATACAGCCCTTCCCCAAAAAATGAAGGAAGCTGAATTTTTCGTGGCTTTGTGACATCTTTGTCACCAAAAGAAGAAGAGGTGATATGATAAAAGATCTTGTTCTGGAGCTCTGGTTGCTATGAGCGGCTAATCTTAAGAGATTTGTGTTGTTGGGATGACACCTGCGTCACTTTATAGAATAGGAATAGGAATTGGAATGAAGTTATGTAAAATATATAGTGATTAGAAAAAAGCTTTGAATCAAATTTTGTTAATACGGAGCCCCTAAAGGACACAGATAAAATTTAAGCAATCCTGTGTGCAACATAAACTATCTGGGGAAACATTAGCATTATTTAGCATTTAAGCTAACGGACATTTGCTATGCAAATTAGCCAGTTGATGAATTTTTTCAATTGGCAAACTTGCATAGCAAAAGTCCGGTAGTTTGAATGCTATAAAATGCTAATGCTTACAACAATTGGTTAACTTGCATAGCAAAAGTCTGCTATCTTATATGCAACATAATGCTAATGTTAACAACAACTGGCTAACTTGCATTGTTAAAGTCTGCTAGCTTAAATGCTATATAATGCTAATGTTTACAACAATTGGTTAACCTGCATTGTTAAAGTCCGCTAGCTTAAATGCTATTGAATACTAATGTTTCAACAATTGGCTAACTTACATAGCAAAAGTCCACTAGCTTAAATGCTATAAAATGATAATGTTTACAACAATTGGTTAACTTGCATAGCAAAAGTCTGCTAGCTTAAATGCAACATAATGCTAATGTTAACAACAATTGGCTAACTTGCATTGTTAAAGTCCGCTAGCTTAAATGCTATCGAATACTAATGTTTCAACAATTGGCTAGCTTAAATGCTATAAAATGCTAATGTTACAACAATTGACTGACTTGTATAGCAAACGTCCGCTAGCTTAAATGCTATAAAATGCTAATGTCTACAACAGTTGGGTAACTTGCATAGCAAACGTCCGCTAGCATAAATGCTATAAAATGCTAATGTCTACAACAGTTGGCTAACTTGCATAGCAACAGTTCGCTAGCTTATGTTTACAACAATTGTCTACCTTGCATAGCAAAAGTCCGCTATCTTAAATGAGTCCGCTATCTTAAATGCTATATAATCATGATGATGTTTTCAACAATTGGCTAACTTGTACAGCTGAAGTCCGCTAGCTCAAATGCTATATAATGCTAATGTTTACAACAATTGGCTATACTGCATAGCAAAAGTCCGCCAGCTCAAATGCTATATGCTAATATTTACCAAAACTGGCTAATTTGCATAGCAAAAGTCCACTAGCTTAAATGCTATAAAATGCTAATGTGTTCAACAATTGGCTAACTTGCATAGCAAAAGGCCGCTGATATAAATGCTATACCATGCCAATGTTTTCAACAATTGACTAACTTGCATAGCAATAGTCCGCCAGCTTAAATGCTATATGCTAATATTTACAAAGACTGGCTAACTCGGTTGGCAAAAGTCCTTTAGCTTAAATGCTATATAAATGCTAATGTTTACAACAATTGGCCAACTTGCACAGTAAAAGTCCGCTACCTTAAATGACCTATAATGCTAATGTTAAAAAAACAACAACTTTATTTTGGCAATGCAGCAACTTACTTTAACCCTGGCGTGACGGCGACACACTTCCCAGCCTTCAACCACACGCAGTATGGGTCACGAGAGGACAGGCAGTGTCTGCATAGCAACAAAAACATTTAAAAAACAAACAAACAAACAAAAAGTTGATGGCTACTGAAGTCAGTATGCATCTCGCCTAATACAATCATGTCCATAAATGGAGTTGTTTTTCACAGAAAAACGCTGACAGTTAGTTTTGCCTCAGATAATCATGGACTTTAACTGCCAACCAGCAAGGCTCATGACCTATTTTGCAAGATGCGCTAATCACCAAACAGACACCCTCCTTATCTGTACAGCATATAAGCAACGGCGACCTCTCTGTTCAGTGTGCATTTCACTACACAGCTTTTGTTCTGTCATTGAATGCACCCAGAAATTTCTGAAATTAAAACTGCGCAGTAGCCGTCTCACCTGAATTGAAAACGAACACGCGGACAACCTAAGAGACTTCCTCCAACACTACTTGTGATAAACTCATTTTCAGTTCACGGTTCTAGCTTTCTAGCGCTAGCTAGCTAGTACATATTGACCTTAATCCTGACTTAATTTTAATGTCAACGCAATGACTTTGATGGGAATGTCGCCCCTATCAAGTTACCAACAATGTTTCAGGGCGGCCATGTTGGTAGGGGCGATAAAAGGTCTTTTCATGTTTCTGCCTTGAATTGCAATGAGTTTATCAAGAGTAGCCCCGTCAACGCTAGCCATTTTCTTTTCATCAAAACAGCTTGACTGTTTGTACGTATTCATAGAACTGAGTCATCCGAGTCCTCCACGGACATTTAGGGTGTAAATGATGCGTGTCTCAGCCCCGCGGCCAGCTAGCGCCGCTTAAGTAGGACTCGCCGCTCCGCTTCCGTGCATTTTAGCCTCCTACAAAATCCGACCCGAGAACACACAAGCACCCCCTAATCTGGCTCCCGTTCAATCGGCCGGATCCAATCTGGCAGCCAAAGTGTTCGCAATGCGCTGGGGTTTCATCAATTCCCTCAAGGAGGAGAAATATTTCTCAGGAAAACGGGGGAGGGTGACAGAGTTGAACATTCTTTCCCCAAAATAGGATGAGAACTCACGTTTTGCAGTCGCTGTAGCGGTCGCAACGGCTGAGAGGCACGCGGATGACGCAGCCCGAGAAGGCCACGAAGAGTGCGTGGTGGTCCCGGTCCAGTTCCAGACCCAAAACGCGTCTGTCCTCACCTCTCACGTTGCATCTGAGGAAGCAGTTGATTTTCACAATTTGAAAGTTTGTCCAAGGTTTCGATAATTTTGCAACATTTCAAAAAAACGTCATGAAATAACTCAGTGGCGCCCTCTTAAAATTTTCAAAAAGAGCTCTTCTATTAGGTTTTTTTCAACGTAGCGCGATGAAATTTGGGGAGTCGATACCTTGTGCAAAACTGCTCCAAAAAGTCTCTTTGCCCCATGTTCCAAACTCAACAGCAAATTGGGTATTTTGGATTGAATGTGAAATTTATATCGAGTTACAAGGTGCATATCTGAGAAAATGGCACCATGGGAGTTAGTTGGTTCCTCCTCAAAATTGGTAAGACTGGTCATGAGGTGTATGAGATCTTAAGTTTTCAAAATGGTAAGTTTTCATTCAAGGGCGTTATCTGGGCTGAGTGCCAAAGTTGTCATTTTTTGGGGAGAAAACACAAAATTCCTTAAATGACTAATTACTAGAGCTGGCACGATTAATCGATTAACTCGAGTATTCGATTAGAAAAAAATATTCGAATTAAATTTTTCTGGTTCGAGTATTCGTTTAATCAAAGTGACGTTGTAAGGGTTAATTTTGAAAGTGCTTGCATTTAGTTTTATTGATTAGGGTGGATACACTGCCTTCTATTCGGCCTCAATTCACGTGGCTGAAACCAGGTGCTCCCTGTTAAGACCAACACAAGCAAAATATTGTTTGAGGATTTTTTTTTAATGCATTTGTAATTTATTTTATAGGTATATTTAGCCTATTTTTGTGGGAATGTGTGTCTGAACCATTTGTTAAGAGCATTGCAAAAAAGTTTTAGCATTTTATAGCATTTGAACTAGTGGACTTTTTCAATGTAAGTTAGCCAATTGTTCTTTCGTTGTACATAGATCCTCATTTTTATTTATTTATTTTTTTAATACCGTTTGAGGCTCAGCTCAGTTAATTTAATTTTTCATGTTCCTTATCCGATTACTTTATTATTCGAACCAATGGTTTATCGATTAATCGACTACTAAAATAATCGATAGCTGGAGCCCTACTAATTACTCCCTGATCCAAGAGTCAATCTTTTTCGTATTTTGCATGTATGAGAGGTATCCCAGCCTGAACACGACCGCATTGACATATAACCACTTAGGCCTGGTGCCCCATAGTGGGTACAGGAAACGCTGTTTTTGACAAGACAGGCTCCTCCTTCAAGGGAAAAAAATCAGTTGACCTCAAACCTGCATCTGGGGAGCCTTAAGACATGCGTTTAGGCGCCTGATATAAAATATTAGGGTTCCGTTGAAGCGGACAGGTCCAACCAGGAAACTGAAAAAGACCGTCGCCATTTTGTCTCACCACAAATTTAGAAAAGTAATTAATTAACTTGGCAGATATACAATATATCTGCGCTAAACTTCCCGTGCTTGTTGAGAGTCATATCCTGAAGGGTGCTGTAGGGGTCATTTGCATCAAAACTGCAGCGCCAACTATTGGTGACAGAAAGGATTTTTCAAAAAGCCCTTTCCTAAATTCCTCTCCTATTAGGTTTTTTTCAACGTGGAGCGATGAAATTTGGGGAGTCGATACCTTGTGCAAAACTGCTCCAAAAAGTCTCTTCACCCGATATTCCAAACTCAACAGGAAATGGGCATTTTGGATTGAATGTGAAAGTTATATCGAGTTACAAGGTGCATATCTGAGAAAATGGCACCTAGGGAGTTAGTTGGATCCTCCTCAAAATTGGTCAGACTGTTCATGAGATGTATGAGATCTTAAGTTTTCAAAATGGTAAGTTTTCATTCTTGGGCCTTATCTGGGCAGGGTGCCAAAGTTGGCCATTTTTTTTGCCACACACCAAATTCAGTAAATGACTAATAACTCACTGATACAAGGTTCAGTGTTTTTGATATCTGGCATGTATGAGAGGTATCCCAGCCTGAACACGACTGCATTGAAATATTACCCATTAGGCCTGGCGCCCCCTATAGGGGACAGGAAACGCCCTTTTTGACGAGACATGCTCCTCCTCCAAGGGAAAAAAATCATTTGACCTCAAACTGAATCAGGGGAACCTTAAGACGTGTTCAGGTGCCTGATATAAAATATTGAGGTTTCTTTGAAGCGGAGGGGTCAATACAGGAAATTGAAAAAGGCCGTCGCCATTTTGTCTCAACGCAAATTTTGAACAGTCATATCTTGGCAGATACACAACATATCTGCACCAAACTTCCAGTGCTTTTTGAGAGTGATACCCTGAAGGGGCCTGTACGGGGTAATTTGAATAGACCCTACAGTGCCAACTAGTGGTGACAAAAGTTTTTTTTCAGAAAGGCCTCTCCTATTAGGTTTTTTCAACGTTGAGTGATAAAATTTGGGGAGTTGGTAACTTGCGCAAAACTGCTCCAAAAAGTGTCTTGCACCCATGTTCCAAACTCAACAGGAAATTGGGTAGTTTGGATTGAATGTGAGATATACTGTAAATCGAATTACAGGGTGCATATCTGAGACAATGGCACCTAGGGAGTTAGTTGGTTCCTCCTCAAAATTGGTAAGACTGTTCATGAGACATATGAGATGTTAAGTTTTCAAAATGATGAGTTTTCATTCACGTGTCTGCAACACGCCAAATCCAGTACTGACTAATAAGTCTTTTTGATATCTGGCAGGTATGAGAGGTATCCCAGCCTGAAGACTCAGAATTTATCTTTTTAAACCAATTTGGAAGGACTTTTCCAGATTTGTGTCTCGTAAAAATAATTATATATATATATATATATATATATTTTGGGAACATTTTGTCCATGTACATACTAGAAATAAGTAAGTAATTTTAATGATTTCTTGTGTCATTTTGAAGGATGTTTCCAGATTTGAAACAAATGGAATTTTAATTTTTAAATATTCTTTAAAAAAAAAAAAAAGAAATATATTTAATATATTAAACTAATATATTTGAAATGTTCAACATTTTTGCGGAGATTTTTTTTTTTTTTTAAAGAATAAATTTCCCCCCACTATTTTTTCAGAAATCGAAAGGTTGTCTGATTTTTATTAAATTTAAAAAATTAATTTTAATGATTTTTTTTAGGGGTTAATGATTTGACCAAATTTTTAATTGAGTGAATTTAAAACATTTTTTTTTTTTTTTTAGATAATCAAATCTTAATGACTTTTTTTGTGTGTGTGTCATTTTAGAGGATTTTCCCAAATTTTCATTTGGTAGGTGTTTATTTATATATTTTGCCATATATATATATATATATATATATATATATATATATATATATATATATTTTTTTTTTTGTCAGTTCTTAAAATTTGTATGAAATTTTAAACATTTTTTTACGTGGAATTTCGTCCTGTCCCCATTTAAAAATTTTTTTTTTTTTTTAAAACAACTTTATGATCAATATTTTCCCCCTTATTTTGAATGCAATTTAAAGGATTTTTGGTGTGGTTTAAAAGGATTTCCTTACTTGTTGTGGCTGTAGACGCTGATGTCCTCCAGCACGGTGGTGCCGAGCGTCTGGTTGTTTCCGTCGGTGCTGGTGAGAACCTTCAGAACCCGTCCATCTTCCGAACCCAAGAACAGCACCGTGAAGTTGCGGTCCGGACCCGCCGACGTGTCCGCCACCATCTGAGTCAACTTGAACCTTTCAAAACAAGATCATATTTACTTCATTTTGAAATGGTAAAAGAATATACGTATATGAAAAGATGAAACTAACTTTTAAATAGTCCCCCCCCCAAAAATCTTCATTTTGAATAATTTTATGAAATATCTATTTCATTTGAAAAACAAAAATATGTATTTAAAAAAAAAAGGTTTAAACAGTTAAAATTCTCTCAAGTAAATTAAAAAAATTGATAACTACATTGAATTAAATTAGTCAATATTATTATTTATTATAATACTACTAATAATTAAATATTATTACAATAAATTATATAGTTTCTAAATTTAATAATATAATAAATAATTATATAAAAATTATAATATATAATTTAAAATAATGATAATACAATAATTGATAATGGATGGGTGGATTAATTATAATATAATAAATAATATAATTAAAAAAAAAACATAATATAAAAATTATAAATATAATAAACATTCTTTTTCTTGAATTATTTATTATTATTTAATTTATAATATACATATAATTGATAAATTAATTGCATAAATTAAACAAATAGAATTATTTAGATAATTTAACAAGGGCAAAATAAAGTCAAATATTTTTTTAGAACAGTCAATATTTACTCAAATTTATTGATTAAAAAATATTTTTTAAAAATGACAAGAATACATACATATTAAATATACATAGTATATCTAATATTAACTCTTTTTTCAAAATAAAAAAGTTATTTCACAACGGAAAAATAATTCTTTTTCTAAAATATATTTTGGATGTAAAACAAAAATAGAAGAAAAAAAAAAAAAAAAAAAGTATTTTTATTTGAAAAAAAACTAAACAAAAAACACCCATAACTACACCCATTGAAAATGAATTTGACGTCTATCACCGTTAATGGCAACCAATGAGATTACAACATTTTATTATTTTTTTTCATGAAACGTTTCTTTTGGGTTCATTATTAGTCTGGTTCTTAACATCTACAGACAATTTTTCTTGTCGTAGCGATGATTCCCACGCTAACCGAGAAAGCGATCGATCCCGATTCACCTTCACCTGTTAATCCGACCGCCCCTCCGGGACTCGCTATCGATTGGCCGTCTTTTCAACGAGAGGCGGGGCACGCGGCGGTTTCTCACCGAGCGGTGGCTGAAAGGCACCTTAGGCGTTTCAGTGGCTTGAGAAGCTTTCACTTAACCTTCAGGGGGCCTCCCACCGCCCGCTGAGTTTATCCGGAATGTGCTTCATTGGGGTTCTCAAACGCGGGGGTCCTTAGAACTCAGTAGTAGCTCAAGGTAATCATTTGGATGGTTTTGATTTGTTCAGACTAATAGAACCTTACAGCTTTAATAGGAAAACTGCTAGTTCATGTATTATTCACTTCCTTAGTAGAAAATCCAAAAGAAACAGTTAAACTTCCTGTTGATTTTGGGGTATTTACAGGTCCTTCCTTCAATAAACCTTTTTAACTCTGCAATAATCATTAATAAACATTGTCTATTGAGCAAAAGTGGGCTTGTTGCTGACTCACCGCGAACCCGTAAACAACTGCCTAAACAAGACTATTTCATACACATTTTATTGTACCTAGCATACCTGCTGGTGGTCCTGGTGAAGAGCGGCCTGTTGTTAGCGGAAGGCACGGCCTCGTCCATCAGCGGGTAGGACTTGATGAATGTCAAAGTGTCGTCGGGGAAGGCGGTGGACGTCTTAAAGTCCGCGGCAGAGCCTTCGCCGGCACAACAACCGGGCCTGCGGCAAACTCTGCTAAGAACGTGCTAAGCTAACGAGAAGCTAAAAACTGTAAGAAACGTTACCTCGGTTTGGGGACCTGCTCGTCGGGGACGGGCGTCCAGGCCGCTTCGCTATTTTTCTGCTCCTTGAACTTCCCGCCGAAGGCCTTCTCGATGTCGTCCATGTAGAAGGCGCACACGGCCGAGCCGGTGATGCTGCGGGAAGACCGGCGAGAGACGCTGGGACCGGTAAACGGCGGAAACGAGGACGCGCGAGGCCGACCTGTTCGCTTGCGTGGTGAAGACGCCGAGCACGGCGGGCCGCCGGTTGATCTGCAGCACGTTGGTGAGCGAGCGCAGGACGTCGAAGTAGAAGAAGGAGTCGCCCGGCACGGAGCAGTTGAGGCGAGCCTTCAGGAAGGACGTCCAGTAGCGCTCCAGGACGCGAGGAGAACCGCCGTTGTCGTTTTTGCACACGCGAGCCACTCGGGAGAAAACCACCTGGAGCACATGCGGAAAAGTTGTGGGAAAACGATCAAAAGACAAATCGAAAACTCATCGATTGTCAGAGAAATAGACTATTTTGATAGCTGATTAATCGATTACAGACATTGTTGGCCTAAAAATTGTCCCGAATCCTCTTTTGTGCCTCCTTATTGTAAATATTCGCTTAGTTTTCATTTTAATTAAAAGATATATATTAATACTGTATATATATATATATATATATATATATACATATATATCTTCTTTGTTTGAGTTGGATTTTAATTTGAAAAAAAAAGGGGGAAAAAAACCCCACACAACATTTTTTTAAAGGAACAATTATTCTTTTTCATTCAAAAAAATGTTAATAGTACTAATAAAAGTTAAAATAAAATCAATAAATAATATTAAAATAATAATAGATAATAATAATAATGATTTAAAAAAAAGTTTTTAAAATAAATTTTAAAAAAAAATCCTTTTTAAATCCATTCACATTTTTAAAAGGAAAACGGTTAAAAAAAAAAAAAAAAAAAAACATTTTTTAATAATGAAAAAATTACCAATGCAGCATTCTCGGAAGAAAAATGAATGAAAACAAAAATAGAAAATGAGCAGTGAATGTACTTTTTCAAAAGGAACAATTATTTTTAAAGTAAAATAAAATCAATAAATAATATTAAAATAATAACAGATAATAATAATAATGATAAAATATATATATATTTTTTTAATAAAAATAAACAAATATTCCTTTTTAAATCCATTCACATTTTTAAAAGGAAAATGGTGAAAAAAAAGAAAAAAAACTACATTTTTTAATAATGAAAAAATTACCAATGCAGCATTCTCAGAAGAAAAATGAATGAAAACGAAAATAGAAAATGAGCAGTAAATGTACTTTTTTAAAAGGAACAATTATTTTTGTTTCATTTAAAAAAAAATTGGGCTGTCAAAATTATCGCGTTAACGTGCGCTAATGAATTTTTTTAGTTAATCACGTTAAAATATTTGACGCAATTAACGCACATGCCCCCCTCAAACAGATTAAAATGACAACTCAGTGCAATGCCAACATGTTGCTTGTGTTTTTTGGAGTTTTGCTGCCCTCTGCTGGCGCTTGGGTGCGACTGATTTTATGGGCTTCAGCACCCATGAGCATTGTGTAATTATTGACATCAACAATGGCGGGCTCCTAGTTTATTTTTTGATTGAAAACTTTACAAATTTTATTAAAACGAAAACATTAAGAGGGGTTTTAATATAAAATTTCTATAAATTGTACTAACATTTATCTTTTAAGAACTACAAGTCTTTCTATCAATGGATCGCTTTAACAAAATGTTAATAATGTTATTGCCATCTTGTTGATTAATTGTTATAATAAACAAATACAGTACTTATGTACCGTATGTTGAATGTATATATCCGTCTTGGGTCTCATCTTTCCATTCTAACAATAATTTACAGAAAAATATGGCATATTTTATAGATGGTTTGAATTGCGATTAATTACGATGAATTACGATTAATTAATTTTTAAGCTGTAATTAACTCGATTAAAAATTTTAATCGTTTGACAGCCCTAATTAAGATATATCCTTTGTTTGAGTTGGATTTTAATTTAAAAAAAAAAAAAAAGGGCAAAAAAATACCACACAACATTTTTTAAAGGAACAATTACAGTATTCTTTTTCGTCAAAAAAAAATGTTAATAGTAATAATAAAAGTTAAAATAAGATCAATAAATAATAATATTAAAATAATAATAGATAATGATAAAAAAAAAAGTTTTAAAAATAAAAATAAACAAATATTCCTTTTTAAATCCATTAACATTTTTAAAAGGAAAACGGTGAAAAATTTAAAATAATTTGAAGGAAAAAAAAAAAAAAAAAAAACAACAACAATTTTTTAATAATAAAAAAAATACCCATGCAACATTCTCAGAAGAAAAATGAATGAAAACGAAAATAGAAAATGAGCAGTAAATGTACTTTTTTTAAAAGGAACAATTATTTTTGTTTCATTTAAAAAAATGAAATAAAGTCAACATTCTCAATTTTTTCAAAAATGTTTTTTTGATGTATTAACATGTATTAACAAAATAAGCAAATATGTTTAACTTTATTTTAAATATATTACCAGATAAAAAGGAAAAGATGAAAAATGTAATGTAAGAACATTCATTTGCTGCCATCAGTCCAACTTGAAACGAAATGGACATCTCTCATTGCCAATGGCAACCAATACCTTTCCTAGCGACGTGTACTCCACGGCGATCTCGCTGAAGAAGAAATAGACAAAGTTGCCGTACTCGATGGCGTGAAGGAAGTGAGGTTCTGGTGGCGAAAAAGACGCGGTTAATGACTCCCGTCGCCGCAGCGGCGACGACGACGTCGGTTTGCACGCTGACCTCGCAGCCATTTGGAATCGTATTTGACAGTCCGTAGCACAGGGCGGCTTTCGCCCAGGCTGCGGTAGATGACGGCGTCGCTCGCCAGAAAGTCTGTCATGGTGGCCGAGTAGAAGTCACCTCCTGCAGGACAAAAAAAAAAATGCCACTGCGTTTACTTTCCCAAACAATCTTTTCATTGTTTTTTGAGTAAACAGAAAAGGAAATTTTGTTAAATGCTGAATATAACAAAAAAAAATCTCCCCTTATTTGTGCTGTCAGCCATTAAATAAAAATTATCAATAGGCAAAGAGACAATTTCTAACACTTTATATGGCATTCATTTCATTTAAATAGTATGACATTTTTCTTTTTTTCATTTTACTTGTATTAATTTTGATAGATCATAATTAGTGCATTTATTCATGAAATAATTGTAAAGGTTTTAAAAATGAATACTAAAACATCTATAAATTAATCACTTTATAGTTAGGTTTTGTTTTTTTAAGTTTAGTTTTTTCTTATTTATTAAAAATTGGCTAGCTAACACATTCGCTGCCACCCTCTCACTTTGATAACTTGCTAGCGAAGCATAGCAATAGATGGAAAGAGCTAGCTAGCTATAGATAGAGACATACAAACAGCTAGCCAGGTAGCTAGCTCGATACTAGCTTGATAGCGATAGCCAGTGATAGATAGATGGATAGAGAAAGAGCTAGAAAGAGAGGTAGCTATCTAGCTAGCTAACTTATTTGCTGCCACACTCCCACTTTGGTAGGTAGCTGGCTAGCTAGCGAGCTGACAGAGCTACTGAGACAGCGAGCCAGATCGCTAGCTCATTGGCGATAGCCAGTGATAGACAAATGGATAGAGAAAGAGCTAGAAAGAGAGAGAGCTAGCTAGTTAACTCATTCGCTGCCACCCTCCCACTTTGTTAGCTAGCTAGCGATAGATAGTTATGGAGATATAAAGACAGCTAGCCAGGTAGCTAGCTCGATAGTGATAGCCAGCGATAGATAGATGGATAGACAAAGAGCTAGAAAGAGAGGTAGCCAGCTAGCTAGCTGACACAGAGCTAGAAAGAAAGGTAGCCAGCTAGCTAGCTGACAGACAGAGATACTAAGACAGCTAGCCAGGTGGCTAGCCTGATGGCGATAGCCAGTGATAGATGGATAAAGAGCTAGAAAGAGAGAGAGCTAGCTCGCTAACTCATTCACTGCCACCCTCCCACTTTATTAGCTAGCTAGCGATAGATCGTTATGGAGATATAAAGACAGCTAGCCAGGTAGCTAGCTCGATAGTGATAGCCAGCGATAGATAGATGGATAGAGAAAGAGCTAGAAAGAGAGGTAGCTAGCTAGCTAGCTAACTTATTTGCTGCCACACTCCCACTTTGGTAGCTAGCTAGCTAGCTAGTTGACAGACAGATAGAGATATAAAGTCAGCTAGCCAGGTAGTTAACTCGATAGTGATAGCGAGCGATAGATAGATGGATATAGAAAGAGAGATAGCTAGCTAGATCTCTAGCTAGCTAACTCATATGCTGCCACCCTCCCACTTTGGTAGCTAGCTAGCTAGCTAACTCATATGCTACCACCCTCCCACTTTGGTAGCTAGCTAGCTAGCTAACTCATATGCTGCCACCCTCCCACTTTGGTAGCTAGCTAGCTAGATAAAAAGATAAGATAGATAGATAGATAGATAGATAGATAGATAGATAGATAGATAGATAGATAGAGATACAAAGACAGCTAGCCAGGTAGCTAGCTCGATAGAGATAGCCAGCGATAGATAGATGGATAGAGACAAGCTAGAAAGAGTGCGAGCTAGCTAGTTAGCTAGCCAACTCATTCGCTGCCACCCTTCCCCTTTGGTAGCTAGCTAGCCTGCGATAGAAAGCTAGCTATAGATAGAGATACAAAGACAGCTAGCCAGGTTGCTAGCTCTATGGCGATAGCCAGTGATAGACAGATGGATCGAAAGAGAGAGCAAGCTAGCTAGCTAACTCATTCGCTGCCACCCTCTCACTTTGATAACTTGCAAGCGATACATAGCAAGAGAGCTAGCTATCTATAGCTAGAGATATAAAGACAGTGAGCCAGATAGCTAGCTCGATAGCGATAGCCAGCGATAGACAAGTGAATGGATAGAAAAAAAGCTAGAAAGAGAGAGTATGTTTATTGTGTAAGTGTGTGTGCACTCTATGGGGCAGATTTGAATCTCATAACACTTTGTGTAATGACAATAAAGGCGTTCTATTCTATTCTATTTACAGTATGATGTGCTACCAGCAACGCACTGTGAGGCAGAACAACACCACACGCCTGATAGGACCGCTTCTGGCCCGCACATCATTTGACATACATGATATATGTGATATGACACAATAAAAGAAAATGTGCACAAACCTGCAAAAAGTCCAACATTGGACTGATGCGACTCAAAGGGACAGCGAGCCTGACCCACCATCTCCTCGCCGTCCTGCTCTAAAGTCGACATCTGATGACACAACATGACCAAAAAACTAAATTTCTGCACATTCTGATTACCTTTAAAACTTCCCCAACTTTTTCTTCAGTATTCACATCATTTGGCAACCGTGAGGAAAAAAAGGAATACCCTGAAACATCTTTTAACAAATAACGATTTCCCTCGGTTGTTTAATTTCACACTCCAGCGGGCAGCCGCTCCAGACACGCAAATATTTATACACCAGACATTAAAAAGTCCATTTTACATCATGTATCGCCCCTTAAAATCTTCTGGGCTACCTTGTAGTTGCGGCAGGTCGGGTTGAAAGCGTTGGTTCCGCACGCGAACAGCGTTTCGTCGTTGCGGGGCACCAACACTTTGATGTAGTTGTAACATTCGTCCTGGCGACGAAAGATAAATTAGCGCACGTGCGCTAGTGTGTGAGCGCGTGTCATACTTACACTATTCTTCCCGCGCACGGTGCACTTGTCTACGTCCTTCGTCTTCCAGGTCAGTTTCTGGGGAGGAAAAAAACGGAAACAAAATGTCAGCTAGATATCCAATCTATTTGAAGTGGTAGGGAACAAAGTAATGTTCGCTTGCGCTGCAAAATTATTGACACCGACATCCATCTTGGCTACCTGCTGCGGGACGATGCGGTCCGACGAGGCCGCCATGTTGATGGCAAACACATGATCCCTGGAAGAAGACATGCTAATTGTTAGCTTAGCATGGAATATTGACATTTGATTGAGAAAATAGGTTGTTGTGAGGACTGGTGTTGAATGTTTCAATGCCTTTGAGGGCACTCCACGTCCAATTCATATGGGCTACGTTCGTTCGCCAAAATGAATTGGACGTCTAAGCGCTGTCAATGGAAATTATTGTATTGAAAAATTGTAAGAGCTATAGTACTGACCGTGCGGCGATGTAGAGCATGTGGTTGATCCTCAGCATCCTCTGGAAGTCCAGACCCAAACGTTCTGTGTCATTGTCCTCCAGCAAGCCTTGGAAGCTGGGGAACAAGTAGGAAGCTGCACACAACACAAAACAAACACAACTTTAACTCAAATTTCCTTAAGTGTTCACATGATAATTATGTTTTTATTTATTTATTTATTTTTTTACATGATATCACGTTTTCACATAAGTATCACATGATAATGCTAACATTTTTACATGATAATTATCACGTTTTTTTTACATGATCTCACCACAAGATAATGAACACATTTTTACATGATAATTATCACGTTTTTACATGATAGTATGTTTTTACATGATAATTATTACGTTTTTACATGATAATATCACGTTTTTTACATGATAGTGTCACGTTTTTAGATAATTATGTTTTTACATGGTAATTATCATGTTTTTACATGATAGTATCACATATTTACATGATGACTATCACCTGATAATGATCATATTTTTAAATGATATTTATCACTTTTTTACATGATCTTAGATTTTTACATGATAATGATCACATTTTTACACGATACTTATCATGTTTTATACAATAATTATCACGTTTTTTACACGATGGTGTCACATTTTTACATGATAATTATCATGCTTTCACATGATAATAATTATCTTGCTTTCACATGATAATTATCATACTTTACAATATAATTACATTTTTACATGAAAGTATATATTTATATGACAGTATTACATTTTTACATGATAGTACCACATGTTTACATGATAACTATCACATGATAATGATCACATTTTCACATATTTATCACGTTTTTTTAACATGATCTCACATTTTTACATGATAATTATCACGTTTTTATATGATAATTATCACGTTTTTACATGCTAGTATTGTTTTATATAAATATCACGTTTTTACATGATTGTATTGTTTTACGTGATAATTGTTTTTACATGATGATTACCACTTTTTTACATGATAGTGTCACATTTATACATAATTATCACGTTTTTACATGATAATTATCATATTTTACATGAGAATTACGTTTTTACATGATAGTATCATATATGTACATGACAGTATCACGTTTTTACATGATAATTACCACATTTTTACATGATAGCTTTCACGGTTTTTTGCTTCATGTTTTTACTTGATAATTATCAATGATAGGTTTCACCTTTTTACATGACAGCTTTCGCATTTTTATATAACAATGATCATGTTTTTTTACATGACATCACGTATTTACATGATACCATCACGTCTCTATATGATAGTATCGTGTTTTTACATGATAGCGTTCACATTTTTACATTTTACATTTAATCATCATGTTTTTACATTATATCACATTTCTAATGGACAATCACGTTTTTACATGATGAAGTATTACATTTACATGATAATTATTACATTTTTACATTAGTTTTTGCATTTTTACATAACTATCACGTTTTTACATGACATTTTTACATGATAATTTTCACATTTTTTATGACAATTACTGCATTTTTATATAATTATCACATTTTTACATCATAGTTATTGGATTTTTACATAATTATCACATATTTACATAATAGGTATCGCATTTTTACATGATATTTTCCCATTATAGTATCAATATTTTACATGATAGCGTTCACGTTTTTATATGTCACGCTTTTACATGATAATGATATTTTTACATGATCGTTTTCGCGTTTTTAACTATGTAAAAAAAATGTAAAAAGCTACTTCATTTTTACATGACAATTATAACCATTTTTTCATAATTATCATGTTTTTACAAGATAGTATGTTTTTACATGATAATTATACACAAATAACACAAATAAATGATTCCTAAACAAAAGTAGTTATCCGCAACTAGGAAGCATTTTCATGGTTGAGCACCAACGTGTTATTGTATGAACGTGTATGAAAAACATGAAGACCTACTTAAAGACGTCTTATTGTATGAACGTGTATGAAAAACATGAAGACCTACTTAAAGACCAAGATTAAGAAGGATTTAAAGAAACACAAAGTAAAGGCAGGGAGTAAAATGGACAACATACAAAGACGGCAGAAAAAGCAAATACAATAGAATAAGAATTTGAGAAAATCTCTGAATCGGCCAAAGAAAATCAAGAAAAAGATTGACAAAACTTATTCTGTTTTAAAGCCTCGGGGTCAGTTTTGAGCGTCCTGGAAGTTGTGTACACATTCTCTCCGTAGAAAATGAAGAGCCGCTCTATATAAGCAGGAAAATTGAATGAACGCAAACGATTCTCCCGGCAGGGATCGGCTTCAAACGCTCGTCTGGAATTGAGCGCGCAAAGATTGAAGCCGTTCCAAGCCCGGGACCTTCAGCGGGCCTCTGTTGGATCCCATTCTAATCCCTCCCGAGTCCTTAGCCTGAACCCGGCGCCGATCAATCCAAACTGATCAAAGCCGCAAAAACATGAGATTTTCCTAGTTGACTTATTGCCTGTCATTGACGGCGCTAGATGTCCAACCTAGTGCTGAAACAATTAATCGATTAACTCGAGTATTTGATTAGAAAAAAATATTTGAATTAAATTTTATTGCTTCGAGTATTCGTTTGATTAAAGTGGCGTTCTAATGGTCTGTTTTGAAAGTGTTTGAATTGAATTTTATTAATTAGGGTGGATACACTGCCCTCTGGTCTGCCTCATTCCACATGGCTGAATCCAACTGCTCCCTGTTAAGACCAAGGTGAGCTAAGTTTTTGTTTCAGCTAATGTTTTTTTTTAAATGCATTTGTAATTTAGTTTATAGGTATATTTAACCTATTTTTGTGGGATTATGTGTCTGAACCATTTGTTAAGAGCATTGTAAAAAATGAAAAAACGTTAGCCTTTTGTAGCATTTAAGCTAGCTGACTTTTGCTATATAAGTTAGTTAATTGTTCTTTTGTTGTACATAGATCATTAAATTAAAAAAAAAAAAAAAAATACCGTTTGATGCTCAGCTCAGGTATTTTAATTTTTCATGTTCCTTAACCGATTACTCGATTATTCGAACTAACTAGTAAATCGATTAATCGACTATTAAAATAATCGATAGCTCCAGCCCTAGTCCAATCCATTTTGACTTAGAGGGGGCGAATGGAGTCCTCCCAGTTTAAATGAATTGGGCGTCCATAGACTTCCGTGATGATGGCCCCCAATGAAAATGATGTCAATCGTTTGTGCTATGTTTGCGCTGTAAAAAGTTTTGTTTGTGATGCTATCGTTTTTGAGATATTTACATTTCTTTAATAGGTCAATCTGAGGTCAACCAGAACCTCATTTTGATTAATTTTCCTGGCTCACGTGGCGATAATTATCGCGAGATTGTAAGATAATCATTATGCTTAACCTATCGTATCGGGAGGTTCCCACCACTACTCAGAATGGACATTTACCGTCAGCCATCCCATTTCATTCATCCATTAGCTGCTCCGTTTGAAGGTTTCCCATCCGTCGGAACATTCCGACTCCTAAGTAACTCCGCGAGCACTTTTCCCGGAGTCCATATCGGCAGAACCCGATGTAACGGCGTCACCCGCCGGAACCCCGGGCTGACAAATGGCTCTCATTACGTCGGCCGCCGCTATTAGCGCGGACGGCGCTAGTTCCGCTAATGGCCGCCCCTCGCCTCGACCGCGATCCATTAGCGCGCTCGGACCGCCGTCTCTCTCCCATCCATTACGGCGCGACGGAGGGTCTTGAGCGATCGTCGTACAAGTTCAACGTCTTCCTTACTTGGACTTAACGAGGGCCGATCGATATCTATGGCGCTCAAGTGCTGACTCGAATTTTTTTGTTGAATTCACTTGACTGGTGGAAAATGTTGAATTGTGGGTCAAGTCTGGATTTTTTTAATGTGAAAAACAGTCATTAATCATGTTAATATGTTTATATCCATGCTGTATCAAAACATTTTTCGAAAAAAAAAAACCCCAAACATTATTTTAGGACTAAATTACTGCATATGCAATGCAAAATGGTTAACTTAACTAGTTGGCTGCCATTGACAGAGTTAAAAGTCCAATTCATTACAAGTGGGAGGGTTGGCAGCACTGCCACCCTTCCACATATAATGGATTGGACATCTCCTAGTGACAAACTTAAATTTCAATTAACGGCAGACGCATGAAAAGTCCTTTCATCACCCCTAACACCACCATGGCCTCAAGGCGGCCATGTTGGTAGGGGCGACGTTCCCGGCAAAGTCAATGCATTGACATTAAAATTAAGTTGTAATTAGGGCTGTCAAACGATTAAAATTTTTAATCGAGTTAATCACAGCTTTAAAATTAATTAATCGCAATTCAAAACATCTATAAAATATGCCATATTTTTCTGTAAATTATTGTTGGAATGGAAAGATAAGACACAAGACGGATATATACATTCAACATACTGTACATAAGTGCTGTATTTGTTTATTATAATAGTAAATCTACAAGATGGCATTAACATTAACATTCTGTTAAAGCGATCCATGGATAAAAAGACTTGTAGTTCTTAAAAGATAAATGTTAGTACAAGTTATAGAAATTTTATATTAAAACCCCTCTTAATGTTTTCGTTTTATTAAAATTTATAACATTTTCAATCAAAAAATAAACTAGTAGCTCGCCATTGTTGATGTCAATAATTACACCATGCTCACTCATGGTACTAACCCATAAAATCAGTTGGACCCAAGCGCCACCAGAGGGTGCCAAACACCAAAAAACAAGTAACAAGCGGGCATTACACTGTACTGTCATTTTAATCTGTTTGAGCAGGGCATGTGCGTTAATTGCGTCAAATATTTTGACGTGATTAATTTAAAAAATTAATTACCGCCCGTTAACACGATAATTTTGACAGCCCTAATATTTTTATAATGGGTCAAAATTATTTTTCGAACAGACCATGTGACTAGCACCTTAGAATAATTAATAATTAAATTAATAATTAAAAAAAATAATTAGGGGAGTGCAATTTTATTTTTCAAATGATTTTTTTCTTTGGTTGCAAATATTTTTTTTGATTGAAGCAACTTTTTTTGGGATTGAATGATAGACACAAGTGTCCTACCCATAATATGGCCCAAACACAAAAAGAATTGCTTCAATCAAAGAAAAATTAAGTGTTCATATGCAAATGTTTCAATCCCAAATATTTTTTCGCATTTAAAAAGGTTTTCTATGATTGAAATTTTTCTTTTTTTTTTTTTTTTCGATTGAAGAGATTTTTCTTTTCGAAAATATATATTTTTTGAAGCAACTTATTTTTTGATTAAATAATAAAGACAGCTGGATTGGACGCCTAGCGCTGTCAACGTCAGTCAAAGAGTGATGTTATGACATTGATAAATCTTTTCAAAATTGGATAAGAAATAAGCTAGTAATGATTGGATTAGGGTTGTTCCGATCATGTTTTTTTTGCTCCCGATCCGATCCCGATCGTTTTAGTTTGAGTATCTGCCGCTCCCGATATTTCCCGATCCGATTGCTTTTTTTTTTTGCTCCCGATTCAATTCCAATCATTCCCGACAATTTTTCCCGATCATATACATTTTGGCAATGCATTAAGAAAAAAATGAATAAAACTCGGACGAATATTTACATTCAACATACAGTACATAAGTACTGTATTTGTTTATTATGACAATAAATCCTCAAGATGGCATTTACATTATTAACATTCTTTCTGTGAGAGGGATCCACAGATAAAGACTTGTAATTCTTAAAGGATAAATGTGACTTTGTATATTGTGACTAAATATTGCCATCTAGTGTATTTGTTGAGCTTTCAGTAAATGATACTGTAGCCATTTAACTTTTCTGCCCAAATGCATGATGGGAAGTGAAACCATGACTGTGCGTAGTGGCACCAATTGATATATCTTCTCTGCGTTGGGAAGTAACATAGGGTGTTAAGGAAAAGATCACCCACTACCGTTCTTCCCCACATTGCTTCCTATGATATTTCTAATTGTGGAGCGAGGGATTTTAAGGCTTTAGTCAACTAAAAAGAGGCTCCAAAGACTGCCAAAATTCTCTCTACTCATTTTACGCTGCCTGTTAGCTCTAAATATAGGTTAAACGGCGCCATTATAGATTGAACGCGACAATGCGTGAGTGGGTCGTGCAGCGCATGCGTTAATTGCATTAAATATTTCAACGTGATTAATTTTCAAAAAATTAATTACCGCCGTTTATGCGATAAATTTGATAGCCCTACTTTAAGCCAAACCTAAAGACTCTGGATGAATGTAAGACATTTTTTCTGTAACGTTAAATACAATTAGAAAACGATTTAATTAAAAAATATATATATGTTAAAAAAAAGGCATGTTTGTGATATTTTTTTGCCGATTCCGATACTTTGAAAATGACGTGATCGGACCTGGTTGATCGGCATCCCGATCGATCGGGACATCTTTAGGTCAGACACATACTCCAACAAAAAAACGGCCAAATATACCCATAAAATAAACTACGAATACATTAAAAAAAAAAACATTAGCGCAAACTAAAACTTAGCTTATGTTGGTCTTAACATGGAGCAGCTGGATTCAGCCATGTGAAATGAGGCAGACTAGAAGGCAGTCTATCCACTCAAATCAATAAAACTGATTGACAACACTTTCAAAATAAACCATGACATTGCCACAATAATTAAACGAATACTCGAAGCAGCAAAATTTAATTCGAACCTTTTGTTTCTAATCGAATACTCGGGTTAATCGAATAATCGTTGCGGCACTAGTATAATTTAGCTCTACAACTGAAACTTATGAAGAATGACTAGTGCTGCACCGATACGACGTTAAAATGATATCATTGCTTTCGGCAAATACCGGGAAACGACGCGCCGATGCAGCGCAATATGTACTTTTCGAGATCTAGTTCGCAAACGCCGGTCGCCCTATCCAATATGGCTGCCAGCTACGCGCGCCAGGGAAAAAAAGGAGCCCTTTCAGTCCGATCGTGTGGCGTCCAATCATCCTTCTGGGGTGAATTTCAATGAGTTTATCAGTAGTAAACATCCAATCCGTTTGACGTCTAGCATGAAAAGACCTTTCACTGCCCCTACCAACATGTAGGGCTGCCATGTTGATTTTGTTGACATTTTCCATCTAGTTCTACATATATGTGATATCTATTATAGCCATATGTGTCCGTATGTTTGTAGCAACTAGCAACTGGGCATTGTTTGAAGCAGCTGTCGGCCGCAGTCAGGTATTATTGTTTTTTTATCTAGCGGCATGAGCTGTACATGATATTTACTCTCGGTCCGTTCCTCATTGCGTCCCGAAGACCGCGCTGACAGTGTTTTAGTTCTGCTTTACCAGGTATAATTCAATAATCGGAATTTGGATGTTTGTGAATCGTTCTCGAATCTTCCACTTCTGTTGTACTATCACAATAAAAAAACGTTTTATAGCATTTAAGCTAGCGGACCTTTGCTATTTAAGTTAGCCAATTGTTCTTTTGCTGTACATTGATCCTTATCTAATTTTTTTTATACCGTTTGAGGCTCCGCTCAGGTATTTTAATTTTTCATGTTACTTATCCGATTACTCGATTATTCGACAAACTATTTTATCGTTTCATCGACTACTAGAATAATTGTTAGCTGCAGCCTTAAATTATACCCAACGGAAACAATGGTATTGGAATATTTACTTGTTCTGGAAGGGAAAAAAAACAATGCTCGCAAGAGGGTCAGAATGGCAACCATGTTTTATTTTTCCATATGACAGCGATGCTTTGCTGTAACACGGTCTCGTACAAATGGAATCTTCCAGAACAGCCTTTAACGCAATGTGAGACGAAATGATTATCAGTCAATCCTCCCACCGCACACCCACGCAAATAGATTAGCATCTGATTTATTGCTGCTTCATGTTAATTTATGACCGGAGGTTAGAAAAGCGCACCATATTGTGTCTTTTAACACAACTAACAGATTGCTCGCGTGTTGTTAGCCGTTCCAGGGCCAAAGAGTCGACCGATATGGGATTTTTAGAAAGCCGATGTTTAGAGCCGATTTTGGTAGCTGATGTACTATTTTAAAGCACGTTGATTATCAAAGACTAATGAAACACTCATATAAATGTATACAGTATGTACTAGGGCTGTCAAAATTATCGCGTTAACGGGCGGTAATTAATTTTTTAAATTAATCACGTTAAAATATTTGACGCAATTAACGCACATGCCCCGCTCAAACAGATTAAAATGACAGCACAGTGTCATGCCCACTTGTTGTGTTTTATGGAGTTTTGCCGCCCACTGCTGGCGCTTGGGTGCGACTGATTTTATAGGCTTCAGCACCCATGAGCATTGTGTAAGTAATTATTGACATCAACAATGGCGGGCTACTAGTTTATTTTTTGATTGAAAATTTACAAATTTTATTAAAACGAAAACATTAAGAGGGGTTTTAATTAGGGCGGTCAAACAATTAAAATTTTTAATCGAGTTAACTACAGCTTAAAAATTAATTAATTGCAATTAATCGCAATTCAAACCATCTATAAAATATGCCATATTTTTCTGTAAATTATTGTTGGAATGGAAAGACAAGACACAAGATGGATGTATACATTCAACATACGGTACATAAGGACTGTATTTGTTTATTATAACAATAAATCAACAAGAAGGCATTAACATTATTAACATTCTGTTAAAGCGATCCATGGATAGAAAGACTTGTACTAACATTTATCTTTTAAGAACTACAAGTTATAGAAATTTTATATTAAAACCCCTCTCAATGTTTTTGTTTTAATAAAATTTGTTAAAATTTCAATCAAAAAATAAACTAGTACCCCGCCATTGTTGATGTCAATAATTACTTACACAATGCTCATGGGTGCTGAAGCCTATAAAATCAGTCGCACCCAAGCGCCAGCAGAAGGCGGCAAAACTCCATAAAACACAATTAACAAGTGGGCATTTCACTGCACTGTCATTTAAATCTGTCTGAGCGGGGCATATGCGTTAATTGTAGAGCTGGGAATCTTTGGGCACCTAACGATTTGATTACGATTACGATTCAGAGGCTCCGATTTGATTATAAAACGATTATTGATGCATCCCCCTCCTTTTTTTTCTCTTTAATGTTTTGTACATGTAAAAGGCCAATATTATGTGTATTTTATTATATTGTTAATGATCTTTTCTATTTTGTAAATTGTTAATGAATTGTTTGGACCAATGCTGCGTGTATTTAAACAACGTAACATCCGGTTGTAAATCAGCAGACAGCTGCGTCTTGGCAATGCAGGAGCCGGTAAGATCACTTCCTTTTTGAGAACTCGTATCCATGCTTTGCTTTTAACATCTAACTAACACGAACTGTGGTAATTTGATTTGACCAGCTGATGTCTGCTCGCTGGTCTTGGAGCGACTTCCGTGTTGTTTGATTTGCACGCCTCGGAGAGCGCAGCGAGGTACCTTATTTTTGTGTTGTAAATTTTCGATGTTTGATCACTGTGAAATGTTAATTGTTCTGTATTAAATTTTAGTTTCACGGTGTCGTGAGGACGTTTGGAAAATAAAGAAACCTTGCACATCAGTCGATCTCACGTCGTCATTCCGAGGGGCTGCTACAGTACATTAGTTGTTCAAAAATACTCTCAGGCTAAACCACACTACTATTTCAGTATCAAGTTAACATATAGCAGTAAACAAATATACAAAAATAACATTGAATAAAAAACTCCAGTCCCCATTCTGTATCAGCAGCTTTAAACTACATTCAATTAATTTAATGTTGTGAATCAACCGTTAAATTTGTAAAAATTGCTCCCGTTATTCCATAATTTCCCTTTTGTCTACTTTCGACACGTGAAAGTTTTAAAACTATTTTAAAGATAGATTTAAGTCGATATTTTACCGATTTAGGAGTATTTTAGATAAAAAGTTAATTAGGTTCGCTTGGAAGGTTCGCTACAACAGCCTTGCAGGGAAGTGTACTGCTTTAAGATGGCGGCCGTTTGTAACGCCCGCATCTAGCTTTTTGTAGATGTGCTGCTAACACTACCAAATCTATATTGCATCTAGTCCTATATAAATGATATCCACCGTAACATTATATGGATGTACTTTGTAGCAGCTTTTTGGCAGCAGTCAGGTATGTTGTTGTGTTTTTTTATCTCGTTGCATGAGTTGAGCTAGAGCCGTGAGTTGAGCATTGGCATTACCCGAGGGGCCGGGTAATGGGAAGCACGATGTTTAGCTACTCTCGCTCCGTTCCGTCCCGAAGACCGTGTGGCGCGCTGAGTGTTGTGTACTTCCGCTTGGCTTATTTCAATAATCGGAATTTGGATGTTTGTGAATCGTTCTCGAATCTTCCACGGCCGAATCGCGAATAATCTAAGAATCGGAAATTTTGCACACCTCTAGTTAATTGCGTCAAATATTTTAACGTGATTAATTTAAAAAATTATTTACTGCCCGTTAACGCGATAATTTTGACAGCCCTAGTTTTAATATAAAATTTCTATAACTTTTTTAACTCTAACCCATTTATCTTTTAAGAACTACAAGTCTTTCTATCCATGGATCGCTTTAACAGAATGTTAATGTTAATGCCATCTTGTTGATATATTGTTATAATTAATAAATACATAAACAAATAATAAATAGAGCTGGGAATCTTTGGGCACCTAACGATTCGATTACGATTACGATTCAGAGGCTCCGATTCGATTATAAAACGATTATTGATGCACCCCCCTCCTTTTTTTTTAATTTTATTTATTTATTTATTTATTTTTTTAAATTTTTGTACATTAGTTCCAAAATTGTTCAAAAATACTCAGGCTAAACCAAACTACTATTTCAGTATCAAGTTAACATATAGCAGTAAACAAATATACAAAAATAACATTAAATAAAAAAACTCCAGTCCCCATTCTGTATCAGCAGCTTTAAACTACACTCAATTAATTTAATGTTGTGAATCAACCGTTAAAGTTGTTAAAATTGCTCCCGTTATTCCATAATTTCCCTTTTGTCTACTTTTGACATGTGAAAGTTTTAAAACTATTTTAAAGATAGATTCAAGTCAATATTTTACCGATTTAGGAGTATTTTAGATAAAAAGTTAATTAGGTTCGCTTGGAAGGTTCGCTACAACAGCATTGCAGGGAAGTTTACTGCTTTAAGATGGCGGCCGTTTACTAACGCCCGCATCTAGCTTTTTGCAGATGTGCTGCTAACGCTACCGAGTCTATAATCCATCTAGTCCTATATAAATGATATCTACCGTAACATTATGTAGCTTAGCTGTACTTGTAGCAGCTTTTCGGCAGCAGTCAGGTATGTTGTTGTGTTTTTTTATCTCGTGGCATGAGTTGAGCTAGAGCCGTGAGTTGAGCGTTGGCATTACCCGAGGGGCCGGTTAATGAGAAGCATAATGTTTAGCTACTCCCGCTCCGTTCTGTCCCGAAGTCCGCGCGGCGCGCTGAGTGTGTTGTACTTCCGCTTTACTTGGCATATTTCAATAATCGGAATTTGGATGTTTGTGAATCGTTCTCGAATCTTCCACGGCCGAATCGCGAATAATCTAAGAATCGGAAATTTTGCACACCTCTAATAATAAACAAATACAGTACTTATGTACAGTATGTTGAATGTATATATCCGTCTTGTCTCTTATCTTTCCATTCCAACAATAATTTACGGAAAAATATCTTATAGATGGTTTGAATTGCGATTAATTACGATTAATTAATTTTTAAGCTGTGATTAACTCGATTAAAAATTTTAATCGTTTGACAGCCCTAGTATGTACTGAATGTTATTTTTTCTTCACTGGCCACAAGGTGGTGCAAAATCACAATGAAAGATCATCACCCAAACAGTGAAAATAAGAGTTATTCTATTTTATCGGCATATATCGGCCGATCTTGAAATAAATTTCATATATCGGCCGGCCTGATATACCAGTCGATCTTTGTAAGAGAACATTACAGTAATCTTATTATATCGGCCGATTTTGAAAAAAGTCAATGTTTTGCCCAATATACAGTATATACTGGCCGATATTTCGGCCAACCTTTATAGGAAAGATCATCACACAAAAAGTGAACATATTGGTTATCCTATTATATCGGCCAATCTTACAAAAAAGACCATATATCGGCCGATATATCGGTGACCAAGTTAAAAATCATCATAAAGGCGATGCAGAAAAATTAATTCACGCGTTCGTTACATCGAGATTGGATTACTGTAACTCCCTACTTGCAGCTTGTCCTAAAAGTTCTCTAAAAGGTCTTCAGCTTGTCCAAAATGCAGCAGCAAGACTTAACAGGAACCAATAGAAAAGAGCACATCACCCCTGTGCTCCAGGCCCTTCACTGGCTTCCAGTCGAGTTTAGAATTAAATCGGCTATATTTCGGTTGATATCGGCCAATCTTGAAAAAAGCCCGATATATCAGTCAACCCCATAACAGTTATTCTATATCGGCTATATATCGGTTGATATCGGCCAATCTAGAAAAAGTCCACATATTGGCTGACCCTTCTAAGAAAGATCTTCACCCAAACCAAAGTTTATTATTATATCGGCTATATATCGGCCGATTTTTTTCTCGCACCGAAAAGCCTTCAATTTACTCAAAAGTCGACAGATAATCCGCACTTATGGATGATCAATATCAAAGCATGATATTCCCTTTAGCGCAGCTCCATCTAGTGGATGCATAATGCAACCCAAACCACTACTACTACTGCCCCTTATAATGTGGTGCACCCTATATACTAGGGGTGTAACGGTACACAAAAATGTCGGTTCGGTACGTACCTCGGTTTTAAGGTCACGGTTCGGTTCATTTTCGGTACAGTAAGAAAACAAAATGCAAAATATAAATGTGCTAGTTGTTTATTACACACTTTTGTGCTTTCAACAGTAGGAACATTAGCCTATACAAAGCTAGAATTCTGCTCAAAAAGTAGCAGGTATAAAGATAATAATCCAACAACAATTTGCCTTTCAGACCCCGCGTATTGGTCAGCTTTCTTTCTGAAAGAAAGAAGAAAAAAGTCCTGTGCTAAAGAGAAAAGCAATCCCAATGACAAAGATTTTAACATGTATTTATGTGAATATTAGTTCCTACTTGTTTTGTTGTGGTAGGAGGGTTTTGTATTGAACACGGGGCCGTGTTGGTTATTATTATAGCAGAGAAGACAGCAGTAAATCAACAAAGACAAGTCAACTGTGCCCCGATTTACCACTCAAGAGATCTGATGGACTCAAAAAGTGGGTTACGATTGCATATTAATTTGAAAATCGACCGGATAAACCGTATTTTTACACGAGTGACTTCCAATCTGCCCGATCCTAGCTAGTAGTATTGACGCAGGAGGGCCGTGTCTCGCGTCAAATAATAAACTCCGCCGTTCTTTTCGCGTGCGTCGCGTTGAGCAGCTTCTGGGACGTGTCTAACACGCGGTCGCACGGCGACTGGTGTGCATTGGCTGATTGCCTCTAACACCCGCGTTTCGCTGCGTTCTCGCGGCGGCCACGTTCAGTGGCGCCCCCAGGGGGTGGCCGGGGTGGCCACGGCCACCCCTATAAATTTGTTGGCCACCCCACTGGCCACCCCGCTTGCCACTAAATCGTAGATTGTTGTAGCATCAATTATGCATTTCATCCCAAATTCAAATCTGCTAGCACCTGTTTTTTCCCCCAGTAATTATTTTGTTTTGTTAAATGTACACCTTCTGCCTAATATATACATAACCCAATAAAACAAAATTGTTGTGGAACTCAAAATGTTGACTGGACAGTTATGGACTATGCACATTAAATCATTAGTAACTAGGAGTGTCAAACAATTAAAATTTTTAATCGAGTTAATTACAGCTTAAAAATTAATTAATCGCAATTAATCGCAATTCAAACCATCTATAAAATATGCCATATTTTTCTGTAAATTATTGTTGGAATGGAAAGATGAGACAAGATGGATATACACATTCAACATATGGTACATAAGTACTGTATTTGTTTGTTATAACAATAAATCAACAAGATGGCATTACCATTATTAACATTCTGTTAAAGCGATCCATGGATAGAAAGACTTGTAATCCTTAAAAGATAATAAAATTTGTAAAATTTTCAATCAAAAAATAAACTGGTAGCCCACCATTGTTAATGCTAATAATTACTTACACAATGCTCATGGGTGCTGAAGCCTATAAAAACAGACGCACCCAAGCGCCAGCAGAGGGCGACAAAACTCCAAAAAACACAAGTAACAAGTTGGCATTGCACTGTGCTGTCATTTTAATGTTTGAGCAGGGCATGTGCGTTAATTGCGTCAAATATTTTAACGTGATTAATTTAAAAAAAAAAATTACCGCCCGTTAACGCGATAATTTTGACAGCCCTATTAGTAACATCAAATATGACATAATACACCAAAGTATATCAGTAGCCGTGTCCTTAAGTCTTTCTTATAGTTTTCCCCCTGAACTTTTTACTGCAATAATATAATGAAAACCTGAAATTATGGCTTTTAGTTTTGGCCACCCCAAGATTTTGAGTGGGCCCCATCTGGCCACCCCTATGAAAAATTTCTGGAGGCGCCACTGGCCACGTTGTCACGCCGTTGACGTTTCTGGGTTAGGGCCCAAATACACCAGATGCATGATCGTTCCGGTTCCGGTCCGGCTCAGTGTTAACTGCGTGCCACGCAGTACGCCAAAAACAGGCAAATCATACCGGCTGCGCACGGCTGCGGTCCACCAACTCCGTTCCCTCGTGAGCGCGCGCTATGATGTGCCATTTAAAACAACAGAAAACACACGGAGTCTATACTCATCAGAGAACCAGAGAGAGAGAGAGAGCACATTTTTTCTTTGCATATTGATATTTTAATTATGTCTGTCTCTTAATTCCAGATTGACTGCATCATGTTGAGATCAGGGCTCCGTGTGTGGGGGGTAGGGGGGCGGGGCCCTATTATGCCCTTGGTAGTGTCGGTGGGTTTATATCTTTGTGCACATTTAAAATTTATGGCACAATGATAACATCTGATAGAGCTGTTATAAACAACTGTTAAATAATCTAATATTTATAAAATGGATAGCGAATTATATACTACACGTAGGCCTGTCGCGATAACAAATTTTAGTGTGCGATAATTATTCTCATAAATTATTGCGATATTATTGCGCCACCCCAATTTTTTTTAACCAACTTACAATAACACAGTGCGAATACAGTATATATTAATAGATCAAGTACACCCATTTAAAAACGATAAATATTTACTCTTAAATTCAAATGTACTTTTTAAGAAATCACAACTAAAAACAATAGACCCTGCCTCTTAAGTAAAAAACAACAATATTGATACTGCACAGAAACACAGAATAAATAAAATGTGTTTAAAAAAAAAAAATGCACTTAATAACTTAAGCATTTAGGAAAATGAAAACATTTCCCGTCATAGCTTCTGCAATGGTGTTCCATAGGGATGCAACGATACAGTTAAGTCATGGTTCGGTACGAATTTTGATACGGGGGACACGATTTTCGATCCGATTCAATACATTTAATGCTCTGTAAAAAAAAAAAAAACAAAACAATTGTATTTTTTGTTTCTTTTTCTTAACGAGCAAAAATTAAATTGCCATCATATAAACATGCATTTTAGTGCATAATATTTACGTGCTTACTTCTTACTGATATGAAAAAAAATTGTATAAAAGTGCTGAGAACAATCTTTACTGTTTGTAAAGTGAGGCAGGGCACACCGTTGATTGCAACAGCTCTCTTAGCAGCTAGGTTTACTACATGAGCAAGACATCCTATTTATGGTCCGAATCCATCTGTGTCACGTACTGAATTAACAATATTTGGAACATTATCTATAGTCACTGGTATGGATTGATTTGGCCTTCTTAACTTCCATTCAGTCATGACAGTTTAGAATTCATCGATGTAGTATATGGACTACATGTCCCATAATCACTCTGGGCTCACGTAGCCAATGGCATGGGACGTAGCCCATCTAGTTTGCCATTTCATGATATCTAGTGTGTGCGCGCAACCGCGCATTAAAAAAGTTAGCAAGCGCCGCTGAAGTCACGTCTGCTCATTACTACACGACACCAGCATATGATGGCTTTCATAAACAGGACGAGTTTGAAGCGCAGCGCTCTTAATTTCATTCAGCCGTTCGTTGTCAAAGTGAGGTTATTCGTTACAGCCAAGTGTAACAATGTTTTGGCGGACTTCGTTGTAAATATCCAGCGTTGTGCCGAAAAATAGCCGCCCCGCGTGAAATGTCACTCCTGATGGGAGCGCCCACACGTCAACAACACCGGCGTGCCATAGATGGTCCACAGTCACTGCGGAGCACTGACGCGGCCGGTATACGTTGAACAATATGATATAATGGGAACGATTGGCTCTGGCGCTAGTTTTTGCCGGACCTGGAACGAAGATGCATTTTGCGCAGTTGGTAACGAACTTTTATCAGCACGTCTGCCGCACGCGCGCACACACACACGTGCACGCGAGGCGATAAATCGCAGCGGGAAATTTACCGCCTTCATTTTTATATATCGCGCGATAAATGGAATTATTGCATATTGCCACAGGCTTAACTCATTCACTCCCAGCCATTTTCACCGGAGCGAGGCCCTTCGCTCCCGGCCATTTTACTGGATTTTGACTGATTTTGCACGGCCCACAAAAAATTCTGTTCTATTGCTATATAAACATGGAACCCACCAAAAGAAAGATTAGACTCTCTTCTTTCAGCAGAAAAAAAAAGTAAGTTCATACCTTATTTCATTCTTTAGAAATCAGCATTAGAAAATAGCTTAGTTTGAGCATTTTTCCAATTTCTGATGAAAAAACGGAGAAAATTAGCTTTTTGTAAACGCAAAAATTTCAAACATAATTTTGACTTTAACACGGCTATTTTTTGCTTCAGTGACATCCCAAACATCTGAATAATGTTTTCCTTTTACAAAATAACATGAACAACCAGCCAAATAGAGCTTTTCATAGCAAAGTAACAATTTATTCACACTTACCTAACTGAGAGATGACGTTTGGTGGCTGCGACAGCGGTTAAACTTTTCCCTCATTGCCGACTGTCTCGTAAAGATGGATTTTTTTAAAAGTCTTTTTTTGTGGTTGTGACCACTGTCTCGTTCACCAGGGGAACTTATGTTCCTGGGGGGGAACTGGTTTGGCCGTGCGCGTTTCCGTGCAGGACCCTCGAGCGTGCGGTGGACGTGAGCAGCAAACTGCGGAGGGGCTCTGCTAGCTTCCCTAATAAAGTTGTACTGTTTGAATTGAGTTGTGGGCTCTTAACAAATGTGCTACTGCCCTCCAGTGGCCAGTTTTATTGCTTTAAAATGGGTTTTGAGGCTTGTTTTTTGTTTTGGCGATAGATCGAAAGCTCTATATGCTTCTTGTACAAAAAAACGCAAAAGACGTATAAATACGTAATCGGGACACTGAAGCATTTGGAAATAGAACGTATTTATACGGTTCCGGGAGCAAATGAGTTAACTACACGAACTAAAAAAGAGCGTACTTGGAATTGGTGTCTCAAACACTGCAGATTCCTGTGCCCAGCGCAAACTGTTGGTTGTTCAATGAAAAGTCAAGTAAAATGTAGGAAAGAAAGAGAAATGTCTTGAATAGACCACCAGGTTGAAACTTGTGGGTGTCTCTTTATTCTCTTTCGTACTTTTCCCCCTCGACTCTGTATACAAACCGACATTGTGTGTGCGCCGGGGTAGAGAATTTCTGTAGTGGAACCACTTCCCGATACGCTGCATTTTTTTTCGTTCAAAGTTGTCAGCACGTCGTGTGTTTTATATCATTGCCAGAAAAACACAAATAATAGGCCACCTTGCAGCTTCCTTTTTAATGCTGTCCTTATAATAACAATCTGCTGTATCGTAAATCACTTTGTGACTTTCCACCTCCATGATGAAACCTTCTTCATCCATGTTTGCTGGTGTTTAAACCGTGAATAAGCAACTGGGCTGTTACATCCAGGCCCAGCTTCGCCCATTTTGTCGGATGCGTGTCCGGCAAAAATAGAAAATAGCCTATACCAGATAGTCCGCAGGCAATCCGGAGCACTAACGCGGCCGGTATACGTTGAACAATTGGATATAATGGGAACGGATTGGCTCCGGCGCTGTTTTTTACCGGAGTCGGACCGGAACCGCAACGATCATGCATCTGGTGTATTTGGGCCCTTATACTGTCCTACCGTGTTGGTCCTCATTATAGTAGAGAAGACGGAGTAAATATCATCTACACAAAGAAACTGTAACCCGATCGATTCACAGCCTCGAAAAGTAAGGGTTAAATTTAGGGCTGTCAAAATTGTCGCGTTAACGGGCAGTAATTAATTTTTTAAATTAATCACAAAATATTTGACGCAATTAACGCACATGCCCCGCTCAAACAGATTAAAATGACAGCACGGTGCAATGCCAACTTGTTACTTGTGTTTGTTGGAGTTTTGTCGCCCTCTGCTGGCGCTCGGGTGCGACTGGTTTTATGAGCTTAAGCACCCATGAGCATTGTGTCATTATTGACATCAACAATGGCGGGCTACTAGTTTATTTTTTGATTGAACATTTTACAAATTTTATTAAAACGAAAACATTAAGAGGGGTTTTAATATAAAATTTCTATAACTTGTAATAACATTTATCTTTTAAGAATACAAGTCTTTCTATCCATGGATCGCTTTAACAGAATGTTAATAATGTTAATGCCATCTTGTTGATTTATTGTTATAATAAACAAATACAGTACTTATGTACCGTATGTTGAATGTATATAATACATCCATCTTGTGTCTTATCTTTCCATTCCAACAATAATTTACAGAAAAATATGGCATATTTTCTAGATGGTTTGAATTGCGATTAATTACGATTAATTAAGATTAATTGATTTTTAAGCTGTAATTAACGCGATTAAAAATTGTAATCATTTGACAGCCCTCGTTACATCACGTCAGAAACTCGTTTGGTACGCCTCCGTTCCGAACCGAGCACCCCGTACCGAAACGGTTCAATACAAATAAATTTACCGTTACACCCTTACTATATCCAGATGAAAAGAATTTTCATTAAAGCCGTGCCTGATAGTCCGATGCACTTTATAGTGTGGAAAATACGGTACTTTTATCGGCCCCGATATATTGGCCAGCCGATATATCGAGCTTTAGTCAAAGCTTACGTTCAAAATAGACAGTGGTGGTTAAAAAAATAAAATAACACAAAAGCGGCGACTGTACTCACTTTCTCGTCCGACCACGTTGATAGGCTCCAGGTCCTGAGGGAAAGGGGCGGCACCTCCGCTGGCAGGCGCCACCGAGGCGGCGGTGCCCAGCAGCAGGAAGAAGGGGAGGGGCAAAAGGGGTGGCGTCCGCCTCATGGTGGCCCCTAGAGCGACGGCTCAGCAGGAAGGCATGACCCCCATCCAACCTGGGGAGGAAAAAAAAGGGGACATTTATCAACTGTAAGCGATTAGCGATCAGTCTTGACTCTCGGAAAAGCTACACAACACCTATGACCCTAATTGAATGTGCACCCCTCCGTCCAATGGCGTTTCTTCACCACTCAGCCAAAAGTGTTTGGCCTACAGCTGACACCGTTCAAAGATCAAAACGACCTAAATTCTCATGCAACTACTAATCTCTTTCGGATTTTTGAAAAACATAGATCAGACCTGTTAAGTTTCACGATTTGGTCGGGAGACTTCCGATTTTGACCCCAATGCTCACGCCTCACGATTAGAAAGCCAAATCTCCCGATTTTCCAAAAATGTCAATTTAAAAAAAAATAAATTTTTTTTTACGTTTTTGTTTGTCACCGTTTTGTAACGATACCATTCGGCCCGATTCGGAAAGTGACCAACAACGAATAACCTGGCCGTCTCCGACTTCCCTGCCCTCACTCCCCTTCAGAGCTGGAAAAGCCCAACCAATCATCTGACAGGGAGGGAAGAGGCGAAGCACCACCGACTTCCCAAGATGCTGGCACTAATAAACCGGCTTTTAGACTGGTTCAAGTCTTTATTTTGGAAGGAAGAGATGGAGCTGACCCTGGTCGGCCTCCAGTATTCGGGAAAAACGACGTTCGTCAACGTAATTGCCGTAAGTCTCACCTGCCAGCGATAGCTAACTAGCCTAATGCTAATAGCATTAGAGCTAATGATGGGAGAACGATGAGGAAGAAGTCGCTGCTTTACTCTGTGTTTTCGTGGATCAAACATCATGGAATATTAAACCACTGCGGTCTTACCCCCACAATATATGAATTTAAGTGAGAAAGCATATCGTTACTTACTTGAAGTTTAATCATTTAGATTCGCTATTATGCTAAAGTGTACACTATACACTTTATTACATTATATCATTATTACTGTGCTGAAACAAAAAATATAAAGTTTCAATTCTAGGTTACAATTCAATTAAAAAACTGCCATGACAAAGATACTTTTAAAAACAAATGATTAATTTTCTAAATGATGTAATTTATGTTTTTAATCTTGCTGATTTAGTCTGACGAAACCCTAATTGGAGTGATGGTTGATGAGATGAAGAGGCTGCTGAGGAAGCTGATGTCCAAATTTGTGCGAATGGATGTGATCAGGAAAGCTGAGGATATCCTAGATGTTGATTACAGGAACAAGGAGAACTGGCATGACGCAGGCAACATAGCAGTATCACATGATGCCAGACAATACATGGAGCAAGTTGAAGACTATCTCTGATGCTACCAAAAAGAGGTTCTTTGACAGTGTAGTTAATTTTTTCACAAGTGTTGTGACCAAAATGAACTTGAAAAAAAATGGTTGCATTTCGTCTTAGCGATTGTCGCGCGCGCGCGCGTCATCAGGGTTTGCAAACAGAAATCTCCCTATTTGCAATTTCTACAACTTAACAGGTATGATAGATAAATCACATAATTAACACATGAATAATTGACACAGGAATTAACCCCAAAATGTCCCCAAATCAACAGGAAGTGACCTGATATCTACAGAAAGTGGCCTTAGAATGCCTAAATATTAACATTAAGTGCCCTGAACGCAATAGGAAGCGTCCCGATATCTACAGAAAATGACCCATGGATGACTAAAATTCAACAGGAAGTGACCCCGAAATCAACAGGAAGTGACCTGAAATCAATAGGAAGTGAGACTGAAATTACCCAAAATCAACAGGAAGTGACCTGATATCTACAGAGAGTGACCTTGGAATGCTTAAAAATCAACATTAAGTGACCTGAATTCAATAGGAAGTGACATTGAAGTTCCCCCAAATCAACAGGAAGTGACCCTGAAGTTTCCCCCAAATCAACAGAAATTGATCCGATATCAGCAGAAATTTACCCTGGAATGCCTCGCAATCAACAGGAAGTGTCAAGTTCAAAAATAGACCCTTAGGTAGACATTTGTAAAATTACCCAAAAATAAGGAGAGAAGACACTCAGTTTTCTTGGCCAAGGAGAGCAAGGAGGGACTAGACAGAGAAATGCTAGATTACGCTGTATAGTCACCAAAATTGATCTAAGGAAAAAAAACCTCCTTGCTCTTTTTATTAGGGGTTTGTCCTAACACAGAAGGGTGCCGCCCTAAAGGGAGGGGGAAAGCAAGCTGGAGACACCCATGTGATTTTGGTTGGCTATGTGTGAGCATGTAGGTGGAACTAACTAAATACACGTGTGTAAGCAAGGGCACTTAGGTAAAGTGGTCAGAATGACCCAGACACTTCAGTTATGCAACGCTGCGGCCATGGAAGATGTCCTCGAATGGAAGATTGTCCTCGAAAGTCTAGACGAAAGTCCAGACGTAAGATGCTGAAGACGTCCTAGAAGGTCTAGTTACGCAATGTTGCGGCCATGAAGCAAGGCAGTTGTCACACCGACCCTCTTTAACACTTTGTAACACTTAAACATTAACTTAAACAGCCTAGTATAGCAAGCAATAATCATTTACTGGTTATACAGTGGGGAGAACAAGTATTTGATACACTGCCAATGGGAACCCATTGGCAGTGTATCAAATACTTGTTCTCCCCACTGTATCAAATAAAAAATATGGCAATATGTATTATGTATGTATTAGGTATATATGAGCACAAGCAAATAATCAATCAAGCAAATATTCAATCAACCCTCGATAATTAACTCAACAAGAAGTGAGCTCAAAATCAACAGGAAGTGACCCCGAAATGCTTCAAAATAAATAGGAAGTGACCCCAAAATTTCTTAAACAGGAAGTGACCCAATGTTAACGGTAATTAACCCAAAGATGACCCCAAAATCAACAGTTCCTCAAAATTAACAGGAAGTGACAGGAGGTGACCTGAAATCAATATCAAGTCACCCTGCAATTCCCCAAAATCAATAGGAAGTGACTACAGAAAGTGACCCTGGAGTGCCTAAAAATCAACAGGAAGTGACCTCGAAATGCCCCTATATCAACAGGAACTGACCTGAAATCAATAGGAAGTGACCCCGAAATTCCCCAAAATCAACAGGAAGTTACCCCATATCTACAGAAAGTGACCCTGGAATTCCAACACATCAACAGGAAGTGACCCCAAAAGCAACAGGAGGTGACCCCATATCTACAGAAAGTGACCCCGAAATTAACAGGAAGTGACCCTGGAATGCAATGATAAAAATACATTTTCCTTTACTAAGAAAAATGAAAAAGGTATATATATTTTTACATTTTTTATTGATTTACATTTTTTAAAAAATTCTTATCAAAATTTATGGATGCCTATCATCCGTGGCAGCCAGCGAGTCAAATATTGGCAGGTCAGAAAAATGAAATTTAAGATAACCACAATAAATAAGTTTAAATGAAGTGGAATGTGGTGGCACGGTGGCTTAGTGGTTAGCACATCTGCCTCACAGTTCTGAGATCAAGGGTTCAATCCCGGGCTTCGGCCTTCCTGTGTGGAGTTTGCATGTTCTCCCCGTGCCTGCGTGGGTTTCCTCCGGGAACTCCGGTTTCCTCCCACATCCCAAATACATGCATGGTAGGCTGATTGGACACTCTAAATTGTCCGTAGGTATGAGTGTGTGCGTGAATGGTTGTATGTCTCCTTGTGCCCTGCGATTGGCTGGCAACCAGTTCAGGGTGTCCCCTGCCTACTGCCCGTAGTTGGCTGGGATAGGCTCCAGCACCTCCGCGACCCTCGTGAGGAAAAGCGGCATGGAAAATGAATGAATGAATGAATGAATTTGAACGTCTAACTCAATGAGTTAATAAGGACAATCAATGCTAATTTTCATTAGCCCCTGAATAGTGTCTTTCATTGTATATTAGCATTAAGCTAAAAGGTATTTGTGAAAGAATATTTCATTCATGTTTATAAAACACATGCAGTGGGGCAAATAAGTAATTAGTCAACCACTAATTGTGCAACTTCTCCCACTTGAAAATATTAGAGAGGACTGTAAATGTCAACATGGGTAACCCTCAACCATGAGAGACAGAATGTGGAAAAAAGAAAACAGAAAATCACATTTTTTGATTTTTAAAGAATTTATTTGCAAATCATGGTGGAAAGTAAGTATTTGGTTAATACCAAAAGTTCATCTCAAATACTTTGTTATGTACCCTTTGTTGGCAATAACGGAGGCCAAACGTTTTCTGTAACTCTTCACAAGGTTTTCACACACTGTTGCTGGTATTTTGGCCCATTCCTCCATGCAGATCTACTCTAGAGCAGTGATGTCTTGGGGCTGTCGTTGGGCAACACAGACTTTCAACTCCCTCCACAGATTTTCTATGGGGTTGAGATCTGGAGACTGGCTAGGCCACTCCAGGACCTTGAACTGTTTCTTACAAAGCCACTCCTTTGTTACCCTGGCTGTGTGTTTGGGATCATTGTCATGCTGAAAGACCAAGCCACGTCTCATCTTCAATGCCCTTGCTGATGGAAGGAGATTTTCACTCAAAATCTCTCGATACACGGCCCCATTCATTCTTTCCTTTACACAGATCAGTCGTCCTGGTCCCTTTGCAGAAAAACAGCCCCAAAGCATGATGTTTCCACCCCCATGCTTCACAGTGGGTATGGTGTTGTTTCGGATGCAACTGAGTATTCTTTCTCCTCCAAACACGAGAACCTGTGTTTCTACCAAAAAGTTCTATTTTGGTTTCATCTGACCATAACACATTCTCCCAGTCCTCTTCTGGATCATCCAAATGCTCTCTAGCGAACCGCAGATGGGCCTGGACGTGTACTTTCTTCAGCAGGGGGACACGTCCGGCAGTGCAGGATTTGAGTCCCTTGCGGTGCATTGTGTTACTGATAGTAGCCTTTGTTACTGTGGTCCCAGCTCTCTGTAGGTCATTCACTTGGTCCCCCCGTGTAGTTCTGGGATTTTTGCTCAACGTTATCATTTTGATGCCACGGGGTGAGATCTTGCATGGAGCCCCAGATCGAGGGAGATTATCAGTGGTCTTGTATGTCGTCCATTTTCTAATAATTGCTCCCACAGTTGATTTCTTTACACCAAGCTTTTTACCTATTGCAGATTGAGTCTTCCCAGCCTGGTGCAGGTCTACAATTTTGTCTCTGGTGTCCTTCGACAGCTCTTTGGTCTTGGCCATGGTGGAGTTTGGAGTGTGACTGACTGAAGTTGTGGACAGGTGTCTTTTATACTGATAATCATTACAGGTGCCATTAATACAGGTAAAGAGTGGAGCCTCTTTGACAGCCAGAAATTCTGCTTGTTTGTAGGTGACCAAATATTTATTTTCCACTCTAATTTGGAAATAAATTCTTTAAAAATCAAACAATGTGATTTTCTGTCCCCCCCCCCCCCCCCCCCCACATTCTTTCCTTCATGGTTGAGGTTTACCCATGTTGACAATTACAGGCCTCTCTAATCTTTTCAAGTAGGAACACTTGCACAATTGGTGGTTGACTAGATAATTATTTGCCCCACTGTAACTGCTGTGATACTATATTCATTTGTTAGACTGTATTCATCCATGTCCGTGTGCTCTATTTCTTTGAACATAATACAAAAGGGTTTCTATGGACTCTTATCTGCTTTTACTCCCTTTTCGTGCTAGCTAAGGCTAAGTTCCCAAGGTCATAACTCATTATGTTTTTCTGTGGAAAACCACCAGAGTTGATACCTAAGTTTCACTTTCATTTTCATAGGTATCGTTTCACAGTAAGCATCCTTAAGTGATTGTAGTATAATGTTTAAGTGTTACAAAGAGTAAAGAGGGTCGGGATGACAACTGCCTTGCTTCATGGCCGCATCATTGCGTAACTAGACCTTCCGAGACATCTTCAGCACCTGGCGTCTGGACTTTCGTCTAGACCTTCGAGGACAATTTTCCATTCGAGGACATCTTCCATGGCCGCAAGTGTCTGGGTCATTTTGACCGTTTTTACATGTGCCTTTGCTTACTGCTTACACACGTGTACTTAGTTAGTTCCACCTACATGCTCACACATAGCCAACCAAAATCACATGGGTATCTCCAGCTTGCTCCCCCCCTCCCTCAGGGCGGCACCCTTCTGTGTTAGGACAAACCCCTAAATAAAAACAGCAAGGAGGGTTTTTCCTTTGATCAATTTTGGTGACTATACAGCGTAATCTAGCATTCCTCTGTCTAGTCCCTCTTTTGTTCTTCTTGGCCAAAAAAACCTGAGTGTCTTCTCTCCTTATTTTTAGGTAATTGTACAAATGTCTACCTAAGGGTCTATTTTTGAACTTGACACACCCTTCCAACAGTATAAATGTCCACTATTGTACTTATTTGTACTCCTGCGTGTTCACGGCTCCTGGCCGGGTCACGCCATTTTACCCCTGATATATATCTTGTATTCTTTAAAGTCTTCGAAGCAGGCAATCCTTGGCTGGGTCTGATGCATTTCTCTCAATGAGCTAACGCGGTAAAATGTGTCTTGGAGTTCAAAATTGAATTTCCCTGACAGTATTCAAAATCTATTTTCTCGTGTAATGCATCATGTGTGTAACCCTATTACCCGTTATGTGAAAACCGAAACAAAATACGCCAAACTAATAGTCAGTTTGCATCTCCACCATGTTTAGTCGATTTAATACGGCACGTCTGATCATTGAGATCGAATCAATTTCTGTTATTGATCTATGATCTCAATGGTAAAAAGGCCCAGCCCTGATATTGAAGGCCAAATGTCCTACGGACTAATGCACAATCGCAGACTGTACGCTAACCGCTGGCGCGCAGCGATGCCCTAATCCAAAAATCCATCACATTTAATTAGTAGGCCCATATTTAATGTCTGTTTAACGAGCACTCGTTTTCACAAGCCTCTCGCTAATTAATGTTACAGCTACATTAGTTGGATGTTTTATTGATCTTCCTGGAAGGAACTTTAGCTTTTCCGGATGAGGGCGTCGCCGTCGGCCGGCGCTTTCCGTCACCTAGGGGTAGCGTTGCGCTCAAGATCGAGATGGTTGCAAAATGAAAGCGACAGAAACGGGAAGGGACCCAAAATTAACAGGAAGTGACCCGAAATGCCCCAAAATTGACAGGAAGTGACCAATGAACAGGAAGAGACTGGGAAATGCTCGAAAATGAACAGAACGTGACCCGGAAATGGTCAAAAATCACTGGGAGATAACCGAAAGCTCATAGGAAATGACACGAAATGAACAGGAAGTGACCTAAAACGTCACAAAATCAACAGGAAGTGATTAATGAGCATGAAGTGACTGGGAAATTAACAGGATGTGACCCAAAATGTACAGGAATTGGCCGCAAAATCAATTTGAAGTGACCCGTAAAATCCCTAAAATTGACAGGAAGTGATCAATGAACAGGAAGAGACTGGGAAATGCTCGAAAATGAACAGAACGTGACCCGGAAATGGTCAAAAATCACTAGGAGGTGACCAAAAGCTCAGAGGAAATGACACGAAATCAACAGGAAGTGACCTAAAATGTCACAAAATCAACAGGACGTGACTAATGAGCATAAAGAGATTGGGAAATAAACAGGATATGACCCAAAATGTACAGGAAGTGACCACAAAATCAATTTGAAGTTACCCGTAAAATACCTAACATTGACAGGAAGTGATCAATGAACAGGAAGAGACTGGGAAATGCTCAAAAATCAACAGAACGTGACCCGGAAATGGTCAAAAATCAACAGGAAGTGACCGAAAGCTCATAGGTTATGACACGAAATGAACAGGAAGTGACCTAAAATGTCATAAAATCAACAGGACGTGACTAATGAGCATGAAGTGATTGGGAAATGCTCGAAAATGAACAGAACATGACCTGGAAATGGTCAAAAATCACCAGGAAGTGACCAAAAGCTCAGAGGAAATGACACGAAATCAACAGGAAGTGACCTAAAATGTACAGGAAGTGACCGCAAAATCAATTTGAAGTGACCCATAAAATCCTGAAAATTGACAGGAAGTGACCAATGAACAGGAAGAGACTGGGAAAGCTATAAAATGGACAGAACGTTACCCGCAAACGGTCAAAAATCACCAGGAAGTGACCGAAAGCTCAGAGAAAATGACACAAAATAAACAGGAAGTGACTAATGAGCATGAAGTGACTGGGAAATTAACAGAATGTGACCCAAAATGTACAGGAAGTGACCCCAAAATCAATTTGAAGTGACCCGTAATAACCCTAAAATTGACAGGAAGTGACCAATGAACAGGAAGAGACTGGGAAATGCTCGAAAATGAACAGAACGTGACCCGGAAATGGTCAAAAATCAGCAGGAAGTCACCGAAAGCTCAGAGGAAACGACACGAAATGAACAGGAAGTGACCTAAAATGTCACAAAATCAACAGGAAGTGACTAATGAGCATGAAGTGATTGGGAAATTAACAGGATGTGACCCAAAATGTACAGGAAGTGACCGCAAAATCAATTTGAAGTGACCTGTAAAAACCCTAAAATTGACAGGAAGTGACCCCAAAATCAATTTGAAGTGACCCGTAATAACCCTAAAATCAACAGGAAGTGATCAATTAACAGGAAGCCATCCGAAAATGGCCAAAAGTCATCAGAAAGTGACCTTAAATCGACAGGCGGCCCAAAATCAACAGGGAAAGCCACAGAAATGCTCCAAAATCAATATGAAGTGAGCCTAAAAAATGCTAATAGTAACAAAGTGGCCCAAAATTAACAGGAAGTGACCCTGAAATGCCCCAAAAAACAACAAGAAGTGACAATTGAACAGGAAGTGACCGTGAAATGCTCTCAAATCAACGGATATCATCCAATTTGGCCAGGAAGTGACCCAAAATTAACATGAAGTGACCCTGGAAATGGCCCAAAAAAACACTAGAGATTGACCTTAAAACAACATAAAATGCCCTGAAATCAACAGGTAGAGACCCATAAAAACACTAAAATTTAACAAATAGCACCAAAATTACCATGAAGTGACCCGGAAATGGCAAAACATCATCAGTAAGTGACCTGAAATCAACAGGAAGTGACCCAGAAATGACTTCAAATCATCAGGAAGTTAGCCGAAATGCCCCGAAATCAACAGGAAGTGACCAAAGGACAGGAAGTAACCAGAAAACGCTCTAAAATGAAATGGAAATCATCAAAAATTAACAGGAGGTGATCCAAAATTAACAGAAAGTGACCCGAAATGCCCCTAAATCAACAGGAAGTGACCTGAAATCAATAGGATGTAACCCTGAAGTTAATAGAAAGTGATCTTATTGCTCCAAAATACACAGGAACTGACTCAGACATGACCTAAAATCAACAGGAAGTGACCTGGAAATGCTCTAAAATTACCAGGAAATCATCCGAAATGTACAGGAAGTGGCCCAAAACCATCAGTGACCTTAAAAATATGTAAGTTGACCCAAAATCGTCAGGAACTGACCAAAGAACAGGAAGTGACCGTGAAATGCTCTAAAATTAACAGGAAATGATACAGAATGTACAGAAAGTGGCCCAAAATGAACAGGAAGTGACCCAGAAATGGCCAGGAATCCCCAGAAAGTGACCTCAAATAAACAAGTAATTACCCAGAAACGGCCCCAAAATCAACAGGAAGTGACCCAGAAATGGCCAAAAATCCTTAGAAACTGACCTGAAATCAACAGAAAATGACTTGAAACCATCAGAAAATGACCCAAAATCAACAGGAACCGGAAACAGGAAACCCAAAAGTGACCAAGCCGAAGTGACCAAAGAACAGGAAGCGACCGGGAAATGCTCTAAAATGAACAGGAAATCATCCAAAATGGAAAGGAAGTGGCCCAATAGTAACAGGAAGTAACCTGGAAATGGCCAAGAATCACCAGAAAGTGACCTGAAATCAACAATTACCAAGAATTGCCCCTAAAATCACATGAAAGTGACCTAGACATGGCTTAAAATCAACAGGAAATGCCCCAAAATCAAATTGAAGTGACCAAGGAGCAGGAAGTGACAGGGATATGCTCTAAAACTACCAGAAAATACTCCAAAATGTACAGTAAGTGGTCCAAAAAAAGGAAATGACCTGGAAATGGCCAAAAATCCCCAGAAATTGACCTGAAATGACGTAATGACTCAGAAATGCCCCCAAATCAACAGGAAGTGACCCATACATGGCCTTAAATCAACAGGAAGTGACCCAGACATGGCCTAAAACCAACAGAAAATCCAAAATGTACAGGAAGTAACCCAAAATTAACAGGAAGTGACCCAGAAATGGCCAAAAAAACCCAGAAACTGACCTTATTTAAACAGAAGTTGACCTGAAAACAACAGAAAATGACCAAAAATCAACAAGAAGTGACCGGGAAGAGCTCGAAAATGACCAGGAAATCATCCAAAATGGATAGGAAGTGACCCAGATATGGCCAAAAATCCTCAGAAACTGACCTTATATCAACAGAAAATGACCTGAAATCATCAAAAAATGACCCAGAAATGCCCCAAAATCAACAGAAAGTGACCGGGATACGCTCTAAATCAACAGAAAATGGCCCAAAATCAAAAGGAAGTGACCCAAAAAGAACTTTTCCAGGTGAGGGCGATACTCGGTCAGCCTCGTCGCCCTCGGCTGGCTTCTCGTCAAACGCGACGATCTGGCGAGGGGGTCCGAATGGAAGCTCAAAGCTCGAGTGAAGATCGATGAACGGCCGGCCGACTGTCACTCGCGGCGGCTGGAGGTTAAGCGACTCTCCCGTGAGAGGCGCTTGAGTGGCACTGATGGCTCGGAGGGTCCCGACACAACCCTGTTTTTTTATTCTGGTTGGCATCTGGCGACAACCCCCCCCCCCCCCAATGAAACCTGACCTTTGGTTTCTTTTTCAAAAGCAGAGTCTGCCAGTTAGCGTTCGTTTCTGGCATGCGCAGTGTGTAGCGCCCCAACCGCTAACCAGAAATGTCTTTTATCCTATTGTGTGAAGGCATAATCCTGTTTATCAGCATTTATATGGAGAATTTTTCCCCCGTTGTGAAACCACACTCTGTGACAGCTCGTGTCGCATTCATAGAAAATGAATCTCAGGGATGATTCTTAATCCGAGAGATGTTTTTCCCGCCCGAAAAATACTTCTGATTCAGTACCGGTACTGTACGACATGACAGCACATGTCACCAGAATGTTGTAAAGCTGTCTGTTGACATTCAGAGGTCATTGAGAGTAGCCAAAACGTCTAATCACGTAAGAGTAGGGGTGGGAACCTCTTGGTAACTCGCGATATGACATGATACGATACAAAGGTCACAATAACGATCTCATGGTATAGCGATAGAACGATGATCAATACATTGATCAGGAATTCATTCTACAAAACAAGTAATACACGGAAAAACAAGCTAGCTTCATCCTTCTGCTGTAAATTCATTCGTAAAAGTCCGCTAGCTCAAGTGCTATACAATGCTAATGTTTATAAGAATTGTCTAAATTGCATAGCAAAAGTCCGCTACATCTAATACTATATAATGCTAATATTTGCCACAATTGGCTAACTTCCATAGCAAAAGTCCGCTAGCTTAAATGCTATATAATGCTAATGTTTACAAACAATTGGCTAACTTGCATCGCAAAAGTCTGCTAGCTTAAATGATATATAACGCTAATGTTGACAACAGTTGGGTAACTTGCATAGCAAAAGTCCGATATCTTAAATGCTACATAATGCTAATGTTTACAACAATTGGCCTACTTGCATAACAAAAGTCTGCTAGCTTAAATGCTATAAAACGCTGATTTTTATAACAATTGGCTAACTTGCATTGGAAAAGTCCGCTAGCTTAAATGCTAGACAAAGCTAATTTTTACAACAATTGGCTAACTTGCATAGCAAGTGTCCGCTAGCTTAAATGCTATATACTGCTGATGTTGACAACAATTGGCTAACTTGCAAAGCAAAAGTCCGCTAGCTTAAATGATAATGTTGACAACAACTGGCTAACTTGCATAGCAACATTCCGCTAGGTTAAATGCTATAAAATGCTAATGTTTACAACAATTGGCCAACTTGCATTGCAAAAGTCCGCTAGCTTAAATACTACATAATGCTAATGTTTACAACAATTGGATAACTTGCATCGCAAAAGTCCGCTAGCTTAAATGATAATGTTGGCATCAATTGGTTAACTTGCATAGCAAACGTCCGCTAGCTTAAATACTACATAATGCTAATGTTTACAACAACTGGCTAACTTGCATCGCAAAAGTCTGCTAGCTTAAATGATAATGTTGACTGCAATTAGCTAACTTGCATAGCAAAAGTCCGCTAGCTTCAGTGCTATATAATGCTAATGTTTACAACAATTGGCCAACTTGCATTGCAAAATTCCGCTAGCTTAAATACTACATAATGCTAATGTTTACAACAATTGGATAACTTGCATCGCAACAGTCCGCTAGCTTAAATGATAATGTTGGCATCAATTGGTTAAATTGCATAGCAAACGTCCGCTAGCTTAAATGCTACATAATGCTAATGTTTACAACAATTGGCCAACTTGCATAGCAAAAGTCCGCTCGTTTAAATGCTACATAATGCTAATGTTTACAACAATTGGCTAACTTGCATAGCAAAAGTTTGCTACCTTAAATGATAATGTTGACAACAATTTGCTACCTTGCATAGCAAACGTCCGCTAGCTTAAACGTTACATAATGCTAATGTTTACAACAATTGGCCAACTTGCATAGCAAACGTCCGCTAGCTTAAATGCTACATAATGCCAAATTTTACAACAATTGGCTAACTTGCACAGCAAAAGTCCGCTATCTTAAATGATAATATTGACAACAATTGGCTAACTTGCATAGCAAAAGTCCGCTAGCTTAAATACTACATAATGCTAATGTTTACAACTATTGGCTAACTTGCATAGCAAAAGTCCGCTAGCTTAAATGCTTTAAAAAGCTAATGTTTACAACAATAGGCTAACTTGCATAGCATAAGTCCGCTAGCTTCCTTCTAACTTCCAATGAATTGGACGTCTATGGCTGTCAATGGCAAACAATTTGAGTGTGCAGTAATTTAGTAATTTAGTCGGAATCGGCAAGACAAGTCAAAAAAATGGTATCGTTGCAACACTATTCATCACCCCTAATGAGGAATAAGGATTCCAACCTTCGGGAATGCTAATGTAAGCTTTTTCCGAATGCAAATCCCTGAAGCGCTTTTTTTGTTTTTCCCGTTTCGCACCGGTACGTCGGAGCGGAAAATATTCAGCAATCTGCCTTCAACTGCTTTTTTTCCAGGCAGGTGAGCGACCGGCTCCCCGAGCGCCGGCGCTTGAAAGAGCGTCAACGCTTTCAACGCCGGAGCTCTGGGAAAAGTCTGCAGGTGTCGATACGCGGCGGCCGCCTTCAAAGTCTGGTAATTGGAGCCGGACGGCGAGCGTGACACCCCGTCTGACACCCTTCGCTCGGCCGTCGGGGATTTGCGCTCCCAATTATTGGCGGGCGCTCCCTGATCCCGCTTCCAATTTGCCGCGAGGACCTCGCGCGCTCGGCCCGCGGAAATCTAATTAGCAAACTTTTCTCCCGTCGCAGGTGCAAAGTTGAAGCTAACGGGCGCTAGCGGCGCGCACAATGGAGCGTTTGTCCACGTCGCCGTCACGGGTTGTTTTCCTCGCGTCCGTGTGAGCTTGTTTTGACGCCGCTAGCGTTTTCACTTTTGCCTAGTCACGGAGAAACACGAGTTAGCCTTTAGCTCGGTGACGTCGGGAGCAACGGGTGATGCTAATGTCAGTGGTGCATGTGGCTAGTATTTTTCCTGAGATTGTGAAATTGTCTTAGGGTTTCTACAAGTATCAGAAAAGCTCATTTCATACCTTTTAATGCCACTTTAAGCTAATTTAATGCCCATGCCCGACGGCAGATAGTCCATCTGCATGGTGGCATAACCTTCTCTTATTTGATATTTTGGAGTTATCCTCAGTTAATCTGCATTTTTCTGTGAGGAATAACTCCGAAAACAAACAAAAAATAAGAACAACCCACAACACTTTCTCAAAATGGAGAAAAATTGCTAAACGATGAAAGGTTGAATGTGAAAACTGCGCCAAATCGGGTAAACTCAAAAAGATTTAAAGCAACACTAGGTAACTTTTCAACCTTTAAAAAATATTTTACTAACATTTGTGATGATATGTTAACTGAGAAATAGTTGAATGACACGTCTTTTATATCTTGAGGTCTCTATCGCTATCACCAGCACTAATTAACTTGGAGGGTGGCAGGAACCCTGCCACACCAAAAAACTACAAATGTGCTGACTGCTTTACGGCATTTGTCACTTCCCCCTTTTCTTATTCATAATGAAGACGGAAGTCGATGCTAACGCTTTTTTGCACCAATTCTGCAAAGATGGCGGAGCAACAGAGACAAAAAAGTTAGGCGCACGGTTGCTAACCGTCATATGCTATTGTTTAGCCACAACTGGATTCATTACCTAATTACTATTCATCCTTCACACAGCCGCTGAAAACAGAAATGTCGTTTAATCCATCTGCAGGTGACTGGGATATAATGATTTTACGACACTGTGCGGGTGTGCGGTGGTTCTCATACGAAACGCAGTGCTCCGTAAGGCAAAACACTATCGCTTTTCTCCACTGGCGTCGCTAAAATCGACCAAAAAAATATATAAAAAAGTGAAAACCACCATTCTTAAAAAATCAGGATAAGAATGTAAAAAAACAACCAAAAAATTCAAATAAATAAAGTAGGGGTGTCAAACGATTAAAATTTTTAATCGAGTTAATTACAGCTCAAAAATTAATTAATCGTAATTAATCGCAATTCAAACCATCTATAAAATATGCCATATTTTTCCGTAAATTATTGTTGGAATGGAAAGATAAGACCGAGATGGATATATACATTCAACATACGATGCATAAGTACTGTATTTCTTTATTATAAAAATAAATCAACAAGATGGCATTACCATTATTAACATTGTTAAAGCGATCCATGGATAGAAAGACTTGTAGTTCTTAAAAGATAAATAAAAATAATAAATAAAATATATAAATATATAAATAAATAAATAAAAATATAAAAATTTATAGAAAATAAATAAAAGATAATAACTAGTACAAGTTATAGAAATTTTATATTAAAACCCCTCTTCAGGTTTTCGCTTTAATAAAATTTGTAAAATTTTCAATCAAAAAATAAACTAGTAGCCCGCCATTGTTGATGTCAATAATTACTTACACAATGCTCATGGGTTCTGAAGCCTATAAAATCAGTCGCACCCAAGCGCCAGCAGAGGGCGGCAAAACTCCGAAAAACACAACAAGTACACCTTTCACTTTGCTGTCCTTTTAATATGTTTGAGCGGGGCATTTGTGCGTTAATTGCGTCAAATATTTTAACGGGATTAATCTAAAAAATTAATTACCGCTTGTTAACGCGTTAATTTTGACAGCCCTAAAATAAAGATAATGAATAAATTATTGAAAAAAAAAAAAACAATAAAAAACAAAAAAACGCAAGACTGTAAAAAAACAGTCGCATAAACATAAATATTGCTGCTTGACAAAAACTAATAATAAAAATAAACACACAAAAAATACTGTAATACCCTTACTGAGGGTGAGGAAGGAGAGGACTCAATGCACCCCAAAAGGGGCTTCACATAGTTCCGGACATCACAGTATACAATTTGAAACTTACCTCAACCATGAGAGACAGAATGTGGAAAAAAAAAAAAAAAAACAGAAAATCACATTGTTTGATTTTTAAAGAATTTATTTCCAAATTACAGATAAAAATAAGTATTTGGTCATCTACAAACAAGATAGATTTCTGGCTGTCAAAGAGGTCTAACTTCTTCTAATGAGGCTTCACTCGTTACCTGTATTAATGGCACCTGTTTTAACTCATTATCGGTATAAAGGACACCTGTCCACAATCTCAGTCAGTCACATTCCAAACTTCACTATGGCCAAGACCAAAGAGCTGTCGAAGGACACCAGAGACAAAATTGTAGACCTGCACCAGGTTGGGAAGACTGAATCTGCAATATGTAAAACGCTTGGTGTAAAGAAATCAACTGTGGGAGCAATTATTAGAAAATGGAAGACATACAAGACCACTGATAATCTCTCTCGTTCTGGGGCCCCATGCAAGATCTCACCCCGTGGTGTCAAAATGATAAGAACAGTGAGCAAAAGTCCCAGAACTACACGGGGGGACTTAGTGAATGACCTACAGAGACTTGGGACCACAGTAACAAAGGCTACTATCAGTAACACAATGCGCCACCAGAGACTCAAATCCTGCATTGCCAGACGTGTCCCCCTGCTGAAGCCAGTACACGTCCAGGCCTGTCTGCGGTTCGCTAGAGAGCATTTGGATGATCTAGAAGAGGACTGGGAGAAAGTGTTATGGGCAGATGAAACCAAAATAGAACTTTTTGGTAGAAACACAGGTTCTCGTGTTTGGAGGAGAAAGAATACTGATTTGCACCATACCCACTGTGAAGCATGGGGGTGGAAACATCATGCTTTGGGACTGTTTTACTCCAAAGGGACCAGGACGACTGATCTGTGTAAAGGAAAGAATGAATGGGGCCATGTATCAAGAGATTTTGAATGAAAATCTCCTTCCGTCAGCAAGGGCATTGAAGATGAGACGTTGCTGGGTCTTTCAGCATGACAATGATCCCAAACACACAGCCGGGGCAACAAAGGAGTGGCTTCGTAAGAAGCATTTCAAGGTCCTGGAATGGCTTAGCCAGTCTCCAGATCTCAACCTAGTAGAAAGTCTGTGAAGGGAGTCGACAGTCCATGTTGCCCAACGACAGCCCCAAAACATCACTGCTCTAGAGGAGATCTGCATGGAGGAATGGGCCAAAATACCAGCAACAGTGTGTGACAAGCTTTTGAACAGTTACAGAAAATGTTTGGCCTCCATTATTGCCAACAAAGGGTACATAACAAAGTATTGAGATGAACTTTTGGTATTGACCAAATACTTATTTTCCACCATGATTTGCAAAGAAATTCTTTACAAATCAAACAATGTGATTTTCTGTTTTTTTTTTCTCCACATTCGTGGTTGAGGTTTACCCATGTTGACAATTACAGGCCTCTCTAATATTTTCAAGTGGGAGAACTTGCACAATTAGTGGTTGACTAAATACTTATTTGCCCCACTGTACATCTCTTAGTTTACTTCTTTTATTTGGCCCTAATGCGTGCTACATTACCACAACAATAATAGTCCTTCTGTTATCGGACCCATTTCAAGGAGTACGGGGAAATTGTAATAGGCGTGTAAAGAGTTTGCTTAGACACGGCGGAAAATGAAATTATGGAATTTCAAAACCGGCCCTGAAATTGAAAAAAAACCCACTTGTGACGCTTTTCCCTTATGGGTCGCATCGTTGCTTGGTAATCTCATCAACGATACGGCACGTGAGCTTCTCGACGTAGCGGGAAGACGTCATCCGTCATAACTGTCTACTCGCCAAGAAAAAAAATTAAAAGACTATCGAATCTTGAAATGGAGAACGCATGAAGCCTCTCAATCTTCTTCACGCCGCCGCGACGCGTTAATTATTCAGTTTGAACTTATGAACGGGCCGACCGTTCCCGACCCGCCGTCACTCATAATCCGCGCGGGTCTGTCGGTAATGCCTTCAAATATTCCAGGCGCCGTCCGGTGACCGTCAAGCACCCCCTCCCTCCGATCGCATCATCAATAATTCAGCGAAAAGCACCACCTGATACCTCCAGTATCTCCATGGCTGGTATCCACCACGCCAGGGGTTAGGCGTCGTTCCCCCGACGGCGCGATCGATGTTGTTTTCAAGTAGCGGTCGACTTTCCTTCTATTTGCGTCCGGGCCGACAGTCAAGCCGAGTTCAGGGCCGCCCCCGAGGTATCCCGTGTCTTCGTCACGGTGAACTAAAAGACAGTCTGATGTTGTGGGTTGTGGACCTATGTAACTGGATAAATGTACTGTCCTGAAGTTGGTTTTTGGTACTTGGTCGGATTTTGTAAATCGGGCCGAGATTTTAGCGAGGTGTGAACTAGCGATGTCCCCGATGCGATGACGGAAATCGTCATTTTCAGAAGATCAGAATGGGGTGTGAAAGATCAAGATTTTAAATGAGTTTAATTTTCAATATTCAGGATCGTAGTAGTATAATAGTATATTTAGTATTACATACAGTATATTATAGGTCTGCCAATATATCGGGCCGATATATCGTTTTTTTTCCCCCCAAGAAAAATCAGCCGATATCAGCCAAATTAAGCTGATGTAATAGGATGAATGTTATGTACATTGTTAGGTGATGATCTTTCTTATAAAGGTCCATTGATATATTTGTTAGCCGATATATGGGCCGATAAGTAGACTTTTTTCTCTTATCTGCTATATATCGGCAGATCTATAGGATAACTCAGGGGTTCCCAACCTATTCCACTAAGGCACACTGTGGGTGCAGGATTTCATTCTTACCAAACAAGATGACAACACTTTTTCCCCAATCTGGTGTTTTACAAGTGCAATCAGTTGATTGCAGTCAGGTGTGGCTTGTTTTAGCAGAAGCCTCATTGGTTCAACTGTCTCTGCTGGATCGGCTGGAACAAAAACCAGGACCCACAGTGTGCCTTGAGGACTGGGTTGAAAACCCCTGGGATAACTTACAGTGCCCTCCATAATTATTGGCACCCCTGAAAAAGATGTGTTTTTTAGCTTTTAATTAGGGCTGTCAAACGACTAAAAATTTTAATCGAGTTAATTACAGCTTAAAAATGAATTAATCGTAATTAATCGCAATTAATCGCAATTCAAACCATCTATAAAATATGCCATATTTTTCTGTAAATTATATATATATTCTGTTAAATAAATTGTTGGAAGGGAAAGATAAGACACAAGATGGATATATACATTCAACATACGGTACATAAGGACTGTAGTGGGCATTTCACTCTACTGTCATTTAAATCTGTCTATGCTGTCCTCACTCCGAAGCGTCTACTTTTTCCAAAGCTAGACAGCTAGTGAACGACGCCTTAATAATCAGACTTCTTCCTTTTTCATCTGATTTATTAATAAAATGGCCTCAAACCACTGTCCTCTTTAGACCGTAGTGAAACTACAAAAAAAAGTACACAAGCATTGCATTAGCAACAACGTTAGCTTAGCACGCTATACAGTTTCACTAAACATAAACAAAAGGCGTCTCATACAAAAAATATAACATTTCGCTTACTAACATAATATGTACATTCTTTACAACAACCATACTTACGGACAAATCTTGTCCAAGAATCATATAAGCACAACATTACAATGTAGGCGTCAGCCCGAGACGTCGTGCAGCCATATTGAACTGGCAAGAAAGCAATAAACCGTGTCGCAAAGCGACCACAAGAGTTCGCTGTTAGACAGCACAAAAAACCTTGCTGTAAAACTTACCAAAAGGCAGAATACTGTCTGAGCGGGACATGTGCGTTAATTGCGTCAAATATTTTAACGTGATTAATTTAAAAAATTAATTACCGCGCGTTTACGTGATAATTTTGACAGCCCTACTTTTAATATTTTTTTTAATTCAAATAATATGGAAACTTAATGGAAAAAAAGACAAAAATCCAACCTTCAATACAAGTGCATTCATTCAGTGGGGAAAAAAATTAAGAAAAAATAATTTGACATCAAATAATGTGTGTCACAATTATTAGCACCCCTGGTGTTAATACTTTGTACAACCCCCTTTTGCCAACAAAACAAGGTCTGGGGACTGAGATGGCCATGGGAGGAGCTTGATTTTGTGTCTGGTGAACCATTTCTGTGTGGATTTGGCCATATGTTTAGGGTCATTGTCTTGCTGAAAGACCCAGTGACGACCCATCTTCAGCTTTCGGGCAGAGGGAAACAGATTTTGATTTAAAATGTCCTGGTATTTCAAAGCATTCATGATGCCATGCACCCTAACAAGGTTCCCAGGGCCTCTGGAAGTGAAACAGCCCCACAGCATTCCTGACCCACCCCCATACTTCACAGTGGGTATGAGGTGCTTTTCAGCAAGCGCATCTTTCGTGGCACGCCAGACCCACTTAGAGTGTTTGCTGCCAAAAAGCTCAATCTTGGTCTCACACAAAAATGCACACGGTCCCAGGCTTCAACTGGGACCGTGTGCTTTGATCAGATGATCTAAGTGGGTCTAGTGCCACGAAAGATGCACATCCTGAAAAGCACCTCATACCCACTGTGAAGTATGGGGCTGTTTCGCTTCCAAAGGCCCTGGGAACCTTGTTAGGGTGCATGGCATCATGAATGCTTTCAAATATCAGGACATTTTAAATCAAAATCTGTTGCCCGAAAGCTGTAGATGGGTCGTCACTGGGTCTTTCAGCAAGACAATGACCCAAAATATATGGCCAAATCTACACAGAAATGGTTCACCAGACACAAAATCAAGCTCCTCCCATGGCCATCTCAGTCCCCCAGACCTTGTTTTGTTGGCAAAAGGGGGTTGTACAAAGTATTAACACCAGGGGTGCTAATAATTGTGACACACAATATTTGATGTCAAATATTTTTTTCTTTATGTGGGATTTTTTTCCCCACTGAATGAATGCACTTGTATTGAAGGTTGGATTTTTCTCTTTTTTTCCATTAAGGTCCCATATTATTTGAATAACAAAAAATATTAGAAGCTAAAAAAACACATCTTTTTCAGGGGTGCCAATAATTATGGAGGGCACTGTATGTTCATTGTTTGGTTGATGATCTTTCTTATGAATGTTCACAAATATACTGTATATTAGTTTCGTCGATATATGGTCATTAGTTAGCCGATATATAGGGCCGAGATATGGTCATTCTTTTAAAAAAAAGGGCCAATATAAAGCCGATGTAATAGAATAACTGTAATGTACATTGATTGGGTGATGAGCTTTCTTATGAAGGTCCACCGATATTTTGGTCGGCCGATATATCGGGCTGATATATGGATTCTTTTCTAGATCAACCGATATATAGCAGATATAATAGGATATATTACGTTCATTGTTTGGGTGATAATCATTTTAGGTCAAGGGTTACAAGGAAGATATCGCAACAAATATATATGGCGGAAAACACTCAGGTGACTTGAAGTTCCACTCTGAAACCCCCAAGTTGGCTAACTTTCAAAATTGTCCGATGTGCATGTGTGATCCATCATTAGAAAGCTTAAAATCTCAATTTTCTAGGGGAAGAAAAATTTTGAGCAGGAGGGCATTTTATTAAAAAAAAGTTTTTTAAACAGCACGAGATATTATCGCGTACATAGCTTGTTTCGATCCAAAAACTTCATGTAGCATGTATCATCGAGTGTCAAGACACAGATGTGAATGACCACAGCCGGATTTTTTTGGGATTTTATGGGTGAAACATGGTAATGGAAGACCTCCGTAAAGTTGGCCCCCCATCAGACGCAAATTTATATAAAAATTATGTCAATCGTTTGTGCTATGATTGTGCTGGTTTGTGCTGCAAAAAGTTTCGTTTGTGCCATCATCGTTTTGCAGGTATTAAACATTGTTTTTTAGGTCATCCAGAGTTCACCCAGCCCCCCATCTGTGGCGGAATGGAACCCCGGTGGTGTCATTTGATTCTGCCTCGTTAGTGCTGGATTGTGCTGCAAAAAGTTTTGTTTGAACTGCTACGGTTTTCGAGATATTCATAAAAATGTCTAGTGATGACGTCACGCGCAGCCCCCCATCTGCGGCGGAATGGAACGGCGATGATGCCATTTCTGTCTTCGTCGTTAGTGCTGGATTGTGCTGTAAAAAGTTTTGTTTGAACTGCAGTTTTCGAGATATTCATAATAGAGCCTAGTTCGGGCCTAAAAAATCCAGCCCGACCCGACACGGCCCGCTGGTATTGAGGCCCGACCCGGCGCGAGCCCGATCAATTAACTAGATTTGCAGGCCCGAGCCCGAAAAACCCGTTTTTTTAAAATGTATTTATTTGTTGGAGTGACGCGGGAAAAAAAACGCAGCAGCAATTTATTTTCATTTCTTCGAGTAGGCAGAAAAAACGCAAGTTTTCTTAATGTTTAAATAGTCTACATATTTTTATGATCGTGACAAAAACATTACACAACGAAATAACGCAGGGAAAGTTTAATATTAAAAACAATATATGCGGTTTTGCAGACACACAGAGGAGACGATTCAAAAGGATCACATTTGTCTTGCCTTTGTGTGCATAAATAAAAGTCTTTCGTAACGAATTCACAGTTGTCAGAAAAAAAATGCAAGTTTACTCAATATTGAAATAGTCTACATATTTTTATGAGAATTATAAAAACATTTACACAACGAAATAACGCTGGGAAAGTTTGTTAAATATATTTCTGAGTGTGTAGGATATTGTTCTCACATGGACGCGCCTCTCTGACAAGGAGAGGGAACAGCAGCAGCAAAAAAAAACAAAAAAAAACCTACAAATGCTTTGAAATAACATTCTTTATTGTAATGACAACAATACCAAAAATTAATTATAAAAAAAAAAAAAAAAATTAAATAAAAGCTTTTAAACTGCGGGCCGGCCTTGACTGCAGTCTGCAACTTGCGGTCTCATGTCCTGCTCTTTATTCCTGTGAAATAAGGGAAATAATTAGACCGGCTCGGACTAAAAATGGCGATTTGAACAGTAGGATATTATGGCTTACTTAGAGTGTTTAAATTTTTTGGTCGTCGTCGTGCAGGAATAAGATTGCGTCCACTGACAGGTTTCAGTGACGTTCTCCGCTGATCTATTGTGTGGCCCGCAGCGCTGAAAACTGAGGTCATCACTTTACATTATTATGAATATCTCGAAAACCGTAGCAGTTCAAACAAAACTTTTTGCAGCACAATCCAGCACTAACGACGAAGAAAGAAATGGCATCATCGCCGTTCCATTCCGCCGCAGATGGGGGGCTGGGTGAACTCTGGATGACCTAAAAAAACATTGTTTAATAACTGCAAAACGATGATGGCACAAACGAAACTTTTTGCAGCACAAACCAGCACTAACGACGAAGAAAAAAATGGCATCATCGCCGTTCCATTCCGCCGCAGATGGGGGGGCTGCGCGTGACGTCATCACTAGACATTTTTATGAATATCTCGAAAACCGTAGCAGTTCAAACAAAACTTTTTGCAGCACAATCCAGCACTAACGAGGCAGAATCAAATGACACCACCGGGGTTCCATTCCGCCACAGATGGGGGGCTGGGTGAACTCTGGATGACCTAAAAAACAATGTTTAATAACTGCAAAACGATGATGGCACAAACGAAACTTTTTGCAGCACAAACCAGCACAATCATAGCACAAACGATTGACATAATTTTTATATAAATTTGCGTCTGATGGGGGGCCAACTTCACGGAGGTTAATATAACAAGGGTCGTGATGCAGAAATCGCAGACATCAAGGAGTGGTCGAGATGTTCTTTTTCATATAGTTACCCTTTTAAATGTTATTTTTCAATTTTTCTTTGTTTGGATCAATTATTTATCATCTAACATATCGGAGAAAATGGGAAAGTAACAAAATACAATTAAGCGATAGTTATGAGGCAGATATCCATGATTTTTTTTACAGACAGCAATTTTTTCATTCTGACGTAATTTGCTTAAAAGTTAAAAATATGTGAGTGAATAATTTTTCAAATTCGTTTTTTTTTTTTTTTTTTAAACTAAATATTGGACATCGAATAATGATTCTAAGCTAAAAATGACAGACATTTTGAATAATAAATATATTTACCTTCTTCATATGGCTAGATTGAAACAAAAGCGGTTGCGCGACGTCTGTAAACGGGGGTATCCAGGGTAAAAGGGACAAATTAAAAATAGTTTGGGGGCTTAATGCCCTATGAAACTGCTATGGCAGCATTTAGACATATTGTTCTATCAAACACAACAGTTGTTTTGGCTTCAAATACAGCAGTTTATTTTAAAGAAGGGTGCAAAAGCAGAAACTGCTCTTTCTGTCTTGTCTGTGACTCACTCATGTGACTTGAAGTTCCACTCTGAGACCCCCAATTTGGCCAAATTTCAAAATTGTCCGATATGCATGTGTGATCCATCATTAGAAAGCTTAAAATCTCAATTTTCTGGGGAAACAAATTTTTTTGAACAGGAGGACATTTTATATAAAAAAACAAAAAAAACAACAAAAAAAGTTTTTTAAAGAGCAAAACCCAATCTGGAGGTGAGAGCACGCATGAGCATAATTACAGACGCCTTGACTTTAACGAGATATTATCACGTACCTACCTTGTTTCGATCCAAAAGCTTCATGTAGCATGTATCATCGAGTGTCAAGACACAGATGTGAATGACCACAGCCGGATTTTGGGGGATTTTATGGGTGAAACATGGTAATATAACAAGGGTTGTGATGCAGAAATCGCAGACAACAAGGAGTGGTTGAGATTTTCTTTTTCATATAGTTACCCTTTTAAACGTTATTTTTCAATTTTTCTTTGTTTGGATCGATCTTTTATCATCTAACATATCGGAGAAAATGCGACAGTAACAAAAAAATACAATTAAGCGATAGTGATGAGGTAGATATCCATGACTTTTTTACAGACGCCAAATTTTTCATTGTGACGTAATTTGTTTAAGTTTAAAATATGTGAGTGAATAATTTTTTAAAGTGTTTTTTTTTTTTAAACTAAATATTAGACATCAATTAATGATTCTAAACTAAAAATGACAGACATTTTGAATAATGAATATAATTAATTACCTTCATTTTATGGCTAGGTTGAAACAAAAGCGGTTGCGCGACGTCTGTAAATGGGGGTTTTCAGGGTAAAACGGACTAATTAAAAATAGTTCGGAGGCTTAGTGCGCCATGAATCTGCTATGGCAGCATTTAGACATTGTTCTATCAAACACAACAGATCTTTTGGCTTTAAATACAGCAGTGTATTTTAAGAGGGGTGCAAGAGCAGAAACTGCTTTTTCAGTCTTGTCTTGGGCCAAAATATGGTCAAAATGGATTTTATGTCGAGTACTGTCAATGGCAGGTAAAGGGCTACCAACAGCATATTGCAAAAAACTAGGGCTGTCAAAATTATCGCGTTAACGTGCGGTAATTAATTTTTTAAATTAATCACGTTAAAATATTTGACGCAATTAACGCACATGCCCCGCTCAAACAGATTAAAATGACAGCACAGTGCAATGTTACTTCTTACTTGTGTTTTTTGGAGTTTTGTCGCCCTCTGCTGGCGCTTGGGTGTGACTGATTTTATGGGCTTAAGCACCCATGAACATTGTGTCACTACTGACATCAACAATGGCGGGCTACTAGTTTATTATTTGATTGAAAATTTAACAAATTTTATTAAAACGAAAACATTAAGAGGGGTTTTAATATAAAATTTCTATAACTTGTACTAACATTTATCTTTTAAGAACTACAAGTCTTTCTATCCATGGATCGCTTTAACAGAATGTTAATAATGTTAATGCCATCTTGTTGATTTATTGTTATAATAAACAAATACAGTACTTATGTACAGTATGCTGAATGTATATATCCGTCTTGTGGCTTATCTTTCCATTCCAACAATAATTTACAGAAAAATATGGCATATCTTATAGACGGTTTGAATTACGATGAATTACGATTAATTAATTTTTAAGCTGTAATTAACTCGATTAAAAATTTTAATCGTTTGACAGCCCTACAAAAACATTTTAAAGGTTGGCCGATTTATTGGGCTGATATACGGTCTTTTTCTTTCAAAAAATCAGCCGATATCAGCCAACATCAAGCCGATATAATAGGAGAACTGTTGTGTACATTGTTTGGGTGATGATCTTTCTTATGAAGGTCCACCGATATTCTGGTTAGCCGATACATAAGGCCGATAAATGGACTATATTCTAGATCGGCCAATACATAGCAAATATAGGGTCTCGATAGATCGTTGCCAGCATTCTAGTCAAATTCAATTGGACTTCTGTTGCCGTCAATGCCGTGAAACATGATCGATTCCCAGTTGCTCTTGGATTTGATGTCTTTAATAGCAGTGTATGCGTTGAGCCACAAAATAATCCAGAGGTATAAGAATTGGGGAGGTCCCCCGATCCGATCACGTCATCGGAAATCGGCACGTTATTTTTACAAGATCGGAATCGCATGAAAAAGACTTTTTTTTTGGGGGGGGGGGGGGGCTGCAAATCAACAAACATAATCTAGGTATAATAGGATATTGTCAAAAGAAACAAAATAAATTGTTTTGTAAATTTGCTTCCAAGTGGCGGCCATGTTGGTGGGGGCAAAATTCTCATCAAAGACAATGCATTGACATTAAAATGAAGTCAAAACTAGCTTATTTCTCAACGGAAGATTATTTTATCAATGTCAAAGCATCTGCTATTTCCTCTTAAGGATGTCCATTCTTTGCCACCCTCCCACTTCAAACGGATTGGACGTCTAGCACCGGCAGCCAATGAGTTCAACCAGTGCCCTATAAAGGGTTAAGAAGACATGTTACAATCAAACCTTTGCTGAGCTTGACCACAAGGGCGGCGGTATATAAAACAGATTGAGGGAAATGAACCTTAATGCACTACTAGACTGAAATATTTTGCATCGACACCGGTTTAATGGACGCAATTTCCATATTTTTTCCAAAACACCACATGACATTTGACTCCGACTCAAGTTTCTTCAATTCCGGCAACTCCGTTTTGTATTCCGTTAGCGACGGGGAGCGCGGTTGTCACGGCAACAACAAAGACGCTTCGGGCGTGAAATCATTTGACAAAGTGCTTCTCCTCCGTACAAACAATTTGGGTCCAGAAGACAAGTAGACGCTAAGAGCACTATTTGGCAGGAAAGAGGCCTCGTTAAGATAACGGCGGCACCGTGACGAGCTCCCGCACCCCCGCCTAGATTAAACACTCCATCATTGTCTGAGGGCTTCGCCGCAACCGCCGCGGCACACCGCGATGCTTCCAATTACCCGTGCCGCTCCGGGCGGAAGGATGAAGGCGTCTAAACGGGGACAGATCCTCCTCGCGGGACGCTCGGCGGTAGATGACCTTCTCCTCGCCGCCGATGACATCATCAGACGGCTAAACGAGGACGCGGCGGACGGAGGGGTCGGGTCGAGCGGCGTGGAACGGACCGTCAAAAAGACAGAGCGTGAGGAGTCGCTGACTTTAATGAAGTCCAAAAATAAGATTAGGATTTACGACACTTTGAGGGCTTGGCGCTTCCTAATCAAGTCACTCGTTAACGGCGCTGGCTAACGAGCGTCTGTCACATGCTAACGAGATCGCGACAGGAGATGGTGGTCATTATCTGGTCTTATTTGACTTTTTGTCATGTTCTGATTTGGCACGGACTTGGCGAATCAATGACTGACTTCGCGATTTATAGAATCGACAGTTGGAATCTGAGGCCCGCTGGAAAACTTAATTTAGAAACTGGGGCGAAAAAATCCATCACAGGCTAATAAGGTTGACTGAAACACACCAAAACTAAACTTGACCAAATAACACAAAAACAAAAATGGGACCAAACCATACCAGAATCATGAGCCCAGAAGGAATTGAACCAGGACAAATAAGGACAATTCAGGCTGTGGTGGAGTACTAGACCACGCCACAGTGAAAAAGCCCAGAATTATGAAATAGCTCTCGGAAGACTAAACCCGGGTCGACCAGGTCAGATAAGACTTATGCCACAGACATACTGTACCTGAACCAGACACGAGCACACCAGGACAGACCAATCAGACCAGACCCAAGAACAGAACAGACAGAGGACCAAAAAAGACCGAGGACCAGACCAGACCCAGGAAAAGACTGGACGGACCAGACCAGACAAGACCAGACCAGACCCAGGGCAAGGACTGGATGGACCAGACCAGGGCCAGGACCGGACTAGACGGACCAGACCAGGGCCAGGACCGGACTAGACGGACCACACCAGACGGACCAGATCAGACCAAACGGACCAGAACCAAGACCAAACCAGACCAGACTAGACCCAGGACAAGAACAGACAAGATGCAGAAAGACCAGATCAGACCCAGGACTGGACCAGACCAGACCCAGGACCGGAGTATATTAGACCAGATCCAAGACCAAACCAGATCAGACTAGACCCAGCACAAGCACAGACCAGACGCAGGAACAGAGCAGACCAGAACCCAGAACCTGAACAGACCAAACCCAGGACTGGACCAGACCAGACACAGGAAAGACCAGGCCAGAACGAGGACTGGACTGGACCAGACCAGACCCAGGATCAGATAAGACCCAGGGCCGGACCAGACCACAACAGACCCAGAAACAGAGCTGACCCAGGACCAGATAAGACCCAGGACGGGACCAGACCCAGGAACAGACCAGAGCTAGAACCGGAACAGACAAGACCCAGGACTGGACCAGACCTGATGCAGGAAAGACAAGACCAGACCAGACCCAGGTCCACAACATACCAGACCCAGGACCGGACCATACCAGACCCAGGGGCAGACCATACCAGACCCAGACCAGACCCAGGGCCAGACCATACCAGACCAGACCCAGGAACGGACCAGAGCAGACCCAGGATCGGAACATACCAAACCCAGGAACAGAGCAGACCCAGGATCGGAACATACCAAACCCAGGAACAGAGCAGACCAGATCCAGAACCTGAACACAACAGACCCAAGACTGAAACAGACCAGACGCAGGAAGGACCAGACCAGACCCAGAACCAGATAAGACCCAGGACCGGACCAGACCTGATGCAGGAAACACAAGACCAGACCCAGGACCAGACCAGACCCAGGACCAGACCAGACCCAGGTCCACAACATACCAGACCCAGGACTGGACCATACCAGACCCAGGGCCAGACCATACCAGACCCAGAGCAGACCCAGGTCCAGGCCATACCAGAGCAGACCCAGGACCGGACCAGAGCAGACCCAGGATCGGAACATACCAAACCCAGGAACAGCGCAGACCAGATCCAGAATCTGAACAGACCCAGGACTGAAACAGACCAGATGCAGGAAGGACCAGACCAGACCCAGGACCAGATAAGACGCAGGACCAGACCAGACCAGATCAGATCAGACCCAGGAACAGAACAGACCAGACTATATCAAGGAACAAATCAGACTATACCAGACCCAGGAACAGACCAGGCCAGACCCAGGATAAGACCAGACCCACAACCGGAACAGAGTAGACCCAGTTTCGGAACAGACAAGACCTAGGACTGGACCAGATCTGACGCAGGAAAGACAAGACCAGACCAGACCCAGGTCTAGATCCATACCACACCCAGGCCCAGAACCGGACCAGATCCAGGTCCAGATCATACCACACCACACACAGGACTGCACCATAGCAGACTCAGGACAAGACCAGACCAGACCTAGGACTGGAACAGACCCAGAAACGGAACAGAGCAGATCCAGGACAACCAGACTAGACGCAGGGAAGACCAAGCCAGGCCCAGGACAGGTCTAAACCACACCAGACCAGACAGGACCAGACCATATCAAACGAGAACTGGACAAGAACCATACTTAACTGACAAGAACTTGATGAAAACCATACCAGACCACACAAGAACCGGACCAGGACCAGACAAGAGACTCATGCCACAGACAGAACTGAACCAGATGCTCACTCTAGTAGTCGCGCAGTGTATAGTACACTTCCTTAGCCCCACGGGTAATCCTATTGCACTCTGGGTAATGTAGTTCCAACTCCTAACACCACAACCACATTTGACTATTGACACGTGGATGAAACAAAAGAATATAACGTACAAGGTGCAAACAGTGAGATAAAATAGCAAGCAGAAGTTATCTTGTCTCTTTGCTATGAGCTGGAGTCGTCATGTGATAACACCTGTTAAATTAGCCTAACAAACTATTTACACTTAGGCACCACTCGGGGGCGACAAAGCTAAACTAAATCAGAGTAAACTTACAAGACAAGACAAACACTAGACTGAATCAGACCACATGAACAAGAAAATATCTACAGCAGTCATGACCCGGTAGCTCCGATCACAACGGAACCATCTGTTCCGGGCCGAGCGACCACCGAGCAGAACCAGCTGTGACGTGCGGCTGATCCCTCTGTGCACGGAGGTTATTATTCTTTTTGGGCCGAGCTTTCACTCTGTCAGCACCAACAGTCCTGTATATTTTTGGATCATATTCTCAGAAAACGACCCGATCGGACCCGATTTCCGACCGTGGGATTTTAATCGTGACTCTGGGGACTCTCGTGTCCTTCCACAGGACCTTGAAGAATTTCATTAAGTCGAAACCTGCGGTGGGACGGCCTTGACTGACAGCGGAGAAAATGATGGTCTCTCACGTCTCCGGCCGAGGTTGACGAGTGATTTCGAGGAAAAGACGAGAAGATTAAAATGTTCAGACGGGTCTGTAAGAACCACGGAGCTGGTCCCGCGTGAATTGCACTTTAACTTAGTTTATTTCTCTTGTGTAAAGAGCGTTTTAATCAAAATAACACTCGAGAGTGACGTGAAGGACTAAAACGTCGGGCCCTCCGGCCGCGACGTTTAATTGGACGTCTCGATGACAAGCTGTACCGGCTAATTAAAACGGCGGGCGAGACTCGCGGTCTTGCCAAAGTCAACATTCTGAGAGGGGAAAAAAAAACGTTTGGACGTGAAGACGATGACCTCGGAATCACGTCGGGGGAGGAAAAACGTGGCTTGAGGTTCTAATCAAAATGTTCTCAGAATTACAACTAACCAGAATTTAGTTTCCCTTACAGTAATGGTGTCAAAGTCCAGGTCCAGGGGCCAAATCTGGCCTGCCACTACATTTTTTCTGGCCCACATAAGTGCATTGATTTAATGTTTTTCGCTAAAATAATATTTCTGTAAAATATCTAGTTTTTTGTCTCAAACATCTTTAAAAAGAATACAAAAGATTTTGATATTTACAGTTCCTCCTTAGTCACTTTTTGACGAAAAATGTGAATAAAAATAGCAAAGAAAATACACTGTTTTTTTTCCCTTTAAAAATAAAGATGTCCCGATCGGGTCCGATCACGTCATTTTTAAAGTATCGGAATCGGCAAAAAAATATCGGACATGCCTTTTTTTAAATATACAGTGCCTTGCAAAAGTATTCGGCCCCATTGAATCTTGCAACCTTTCGCCACATTTCAGGCTTCAAACAAAGATATGAAATTTAATTTTTTTGTCAAGAATCAACAACAAGTGGGACACAATCGTGAAGTGGAACAACATTTATTGGATAATTTAAACTTTTTTAACAAATAAAAAACTGAAAAGTGGGGCGTGCAATATTATTCGGCCCCTTTACTTTCAGTGCAGCAAACTCACTCCAGAAGTTCAGTGAGGATCTCTGAATGATCCAATGTTGTCCTAAATGACCGATGATGATAAATAGAATCCACCTGTGTGTAATCAAGTCTCCGTATAAATGCACCTGCTCTGTGATAGTCTCAGGGTTCTGTTTAAAGTGCAGAGAGCATTATGAAAACCAAGGAACACACCAGGCAGGTCCGAGATACTGTTGTGGAGAAGTTTAAAGCCGGATTTGGATAAAAAAAGATTTCCCAAGCTTTAAACATCTCAAGGAGCACTGTGCAAGCAATCATATTGAAATGGAAGGAGCATCAGACCACTGCAAATCTACCAAGACCCGGCCGTCCTTCCAAACTTTCTTCTCAAACAAGGAGAAAACTGATCAGAGATGCAGCCAAGAGGCCCATGATCACTCTGGATGAACTGCAGAGATCTACAGCAGAGGTGGGAGAGTCTGTCCATAGGACAACAATCGGTCGTACACTGCACAAATCTGACCTTTATGGAAGAGTGGCAAGAAAAAAGCCATTTCTCAAAGATATCCATAAAAAGTCTCGTTTAAAGTTTGCCACAAGCCACCTGGGAGACACACCAAACATGTGGAAGAAGGTGCTCTGGTCAGATGAAACCAAAATGGAACTTTTTGGCCACAATGCAAAACGATATGTTTGGCGTAAAAGCAACACAGCTCATCACCCTGAACACACCATCCCCACTGTCAAACATGGTGGTGGCAGCATCATGGTTTGGGCCTGCTTTTCTTCAGCAGGGACAGGGAAAATGGTTAAAATTGACGGGAAGATGGATGCAGCCAAATACAGGAACATTCTGGAAGAAAACCTGTCGGCATCTGCACAAGACCTGAGACTGGGACGGAGATTTATCTTCCAACAGGACAATGATCCAAAACATAAAGCCAAATCTACAATGGAATGGTTCAAAAATAAACGTATCCAGGTGTTAGAATGGCCAAGTCAAAGTCCAGACCTGAATCCAATGGAGAATCTGTGGAAAGAGCTGAAGACTGCTGTTCACAAACACTCTCCATCCAACCTCACCGAGCTCGAGCTGTTTTGCAAGGAAGAATGGGCAAGAATGTCAGTCTCTCGATGTGCAAAACTGATAGAAACATACCCCAAGTGACTTGCAGCTGTAATTGGAGCAAAAGGTGGCGCTACAAAGTATTAACGCAAGGGGGCCGAATAATATTGCACGCCCCACTTTTCAGTTTTTTATTTGTTAAAAAAGTTTAAATTATCCAATAGATTTTGTTCCACTTCACGATTGTGTCCCACTTGTTGTTGATTCTTGACAAAAAATTAAAATTTTATATCTTTATGTTTGAAGCCTGAAATGTGGCGAAAGGTTGCAAGGTTCAAGGGGGCCGAATACTTTTGCAAGGCACTGTATGTGCTGTCATTGTTATGTTTATGGCTGCAATGCTCGTGCTTACCCGTCGTAACCTTTCATTTTCACACTCTTTCCTGGTGAAGTGTAGTCAAACTTTGGAGCGAGTGGTTCTTGGCGCCATGCTAGTTTGATGCATCTGGACAACAACACACGTCACGACGCAATACGCGTCTTTAGGAATCGTTACAGGGATCGTTAAGGCTTTTTCATTGTGATGTCGAGGCCTCGAAACACTCGGAACCGGTTCCGAATTGGAATCGGATTTCGATTCCCATCCCTAGACTAAATACTTATTTGCCCCACTGTATCAGGTCATTTGGAGACATTTGAGGGGCGTGCCTCGGTCATATCAGGTGTGTGTTTTATAGTGGGCAGGGTAGCTTTAAACCACTCATCAGTGATTGGGCACAAACATGACTTGAAATATTTGGTAAATATTGGTTTCAATTGCTCTTTAAAGTGCCTGTGACACGAAAAAGCATGTTTATTTCATAATACACGCGGTATTTTATGCTCCTGAATGATATGGACCGCTTGGATGTGTGTGGAAGCGATCGCTATATTAAGTTAGTTTTTTGAATCCCGCGCCAGGAAAATGAGTGACTTCCGGCTTCGGTCTTGCATTGAGGAGGAGGGCGCTGTGACGTGTACGGTAGAAGACGTCCTCTTCACGCTACAGTGTACTGTTGAGTATGAGGACGAAGGATTCAGCTGATTTTGCGGATTAATACGTTTATTTTTCGCATCACGCCAGCCACACGGCTGCAGAAAAATCATTCTGTATGAGGGAGTTTCAAAAGGTTCCCATTCACCGTGGATATTTACTGTGGGACCATTGGACTTACGAGGAAGTGAGTAAACATCTTGTTTTGTATTATGTCAAATACGAATACAGCGATTACAAAGTAAACACTACAAACTTCCTTTAAATGAAGGACTACTTATGTTTGATCATTGATAGGCATGTAAAAAGCTCTCCTAATGCATTAGCAGCAGCACGTTAGCTGCACAACAACTCCAGCCACCCTCCTCCGGGGAACGAACTGTAAATTTGCTCTCCGCCGGGCGGTTTGCCGATCCGCTAAGGCTAAGACATTCGACAACGTCATGTCAAATAATCCAGGATAGCTATGTGTGATTTTCCGCTTTGAAGACTTTGAAACATCACTCGGTTCGGGTTAGCATGTCGGCTAGCTGTCAGCCTTCTGGTTTGTTTACATTCTCCGAAGCCGGGGAAGGGAAATGACATATGTCTGATTTAGGTGTCATAAAATATCGTTCGGGAGGTGCGACAGTAAAGGTGAAGTCGACAGTTTTAACCATTATGGAGTCATTTTGCCACGTCGTCCTGAATAAATGCATTTTTATTATTTCATATTCCATTCAGCACAAGACTGTTATTTGTCATGACCATGCCATTTATTTAGCAATTGGGGAAAATACTTGGATAAAAAGAGTATCCTGTAAAAATTTTGAAGAGACAGAAACAATGACATTTTGCCGCTCTCTTGGTCGCGTTTTCCTCGTTGTGAATAGTTCCCCTTCAACGGGCTGACTGGTCCTTCTCAAGCCATTTATATAGCTATTGGGGAAAAATACTTGGGTAAAAAGAATATCCTGTAAAAATATTGGAGTAGAGAGACTGAAACAATGACATTTTGCGGCTTTCTTCGTCGCGTTTTCCTCGTTCTGAATAATTTCCCCTCAATGGGCTGAATAGTAAAATCGATGAGCCAAGTCTACCGCTGACGTCATCCACCTGTTGGGGACGCTAAAGCCCTATAATGGTAGGCGTGGCTAACCGGCAGATTAAAAGACTAATTTCTCGTCATCTGTGCTTTGCTAAATTGTTGTATATAGTCGAATGGTCTCAAAATATGATTCTAACTCACATAATAATGCCATTTTAGAATTTTTTTTTCTCGTGACATATGCTCTTTAAGTGTCCTTAAGCAGAGGGTTTACTTACTTATTTTCCCCCCTCCTGTCATTGTTTGCATGCTATCCTCATTAAAATATTAAAACCTATAAATGTTTGGGTAGTTTTAGTTAAAGCAGACACTGTATTTTCATCGGTGTGATTTTGACAAAGCTCACATTTGATGGTGATTTAATGCAGAAATGTGAGAAATTCCAAAAGATACTTTTTCATACCACTGTAGTTGTCGTTTCCATGATGAGCAAACAGTGAACAAAAGCGTGCAGTCGCTCCCGACACAAGTACAAACCGGCACCCTGCGACATCCCATAATAGTCAGCCGAGCGTCATTGCATCATGGTGAGCGGGAACGGCAACACCGCGCAACGTCTGACTCAATTCCTTTCTTTATGCATCGGCAGCAAAGTTTCACAAACGACGTGTTTTTTTTCTTGTCTTGTTTACGTGACGTTCGGCAGGAAGGAGATTGCAGCTGCGCCTCTCAATGTCAAAGCACCCTGGGAATCTTCCAGCCGAGCATTCCGCTATTGTAAACACGCGCGCCGGTACTAAAAACAACAACCACGTCTATTAATCAAGCAATTGGATACAAAGAACGCATTTTACAAGACGCAATAAAGCGCATTGATTTTGAAAATGTAAGCGAGACAGATTTTGCGTTTTACACAAAGTGGACAACACCACGACTCTGAAACACAAGCGTGATCAGTCAAGATCATCCTAAGAGAAGAGCGATAATCGAACCGATGCCGATTTTCTGTGACGGTCACCGACAAGATTGATTTTGTCAAGAACGCTGGAAACTAAAGCTGCTTTCACAAAGTTAACTAACTTCTTATTGCAATCACCAAAAAGCAGACCTTGCGTCGCCAAAAGGAAAAAAAAAAAGTCATTGTTGCTCATTATTTTTGACAAAAAAAAATCTCGAATTGTCCCAAAATTAATAAGAAATGACCCCAAATGTAGAGTCAGGGACTCAAGAAGGTTCCACAATCATCAGAAAATAACACAAAAGGAAGACCGCAGATCAATAGGAAGGGAGCTGAAAATTCCCAAAATTTACAGAACGTGACACAGTAAAAGTCTTAAAACCAATTTAAAAAAATTAAAAATATATAAATCAAACCTGGAATGCACCAGGTGTGCATGAAGTAACCTGTAACTGTAGGTAACCTTAAATAATTTTAATTTAAAAAATCAAGTAATGCCAAAAAAACGCACAAAGCGCTTCAAAAATAATAATAATAATAATTTAAAAAAAAAAATCATTAAACGTGAAAAACTGTGCTTGAAAAGGAAAAATCAAACCTTTGAAGACAGCAATAAACGCAAAAAACAAAAAACAAAAAAAAACTAAGCACGAAAAATACATCACAACAACGCTTGAAATAAAAAAAAAAAAAAAAATTGGAAAACGTAAAAAACTAGGCTTAAATGAGGGGGCGGGGGCATTTGAAGACAGAAAAAAAAAAAAAAAAAACGTAATAAAAACACAAAAAACTAAAAAACACCCACAAGAACGCTTGAAAAACATTATTTAAAAATTTCCCAAAACGTGAAAAACTGCGCATTAAAGAAAAAAAAAAACCTTTGAGAACAGCAAAAAACATCAAACTGAAAATAAAACCCCACAAAAACGCTTGAAAAATAATTTTAAAAGATTTGAAAATATAAAAAACTGGGCATAAAGGGGGAAGAAAAAAAAACATTTGAAGACAACGTAAAAAACGCAAAAAAACATCAATTAAAAGAACCCACAAAAATGCGAAAAAAATAATTTTCTCAGAAGACGTGAAAAACTGCACTTAAAGGGGAAAAAAAACCTTCGAAGACAAAAAAACCCGCCAAAACACCATCAAACTGAAAAACACAAAAATGCTTGAAAAATAATTTTAAAGAACACATGAAAAATTGCGCTTAAAGGAAAAAAAAAATCAAACTGAAAAACAAAACAAACGCTTGAAAAATAATTTTAAAAAATTGGAAAATGTTTAAAAAAAAAAGGGGGCTTTAAGGGGGAGAAAAAAAATATTTAAAGACGGCATAAAAACGCAAAAAACATCAATTAAAAGAACCCACAAAAATGCTTGAAAAATTATTTCAATACTCAGAAAACATGAAGAACTGGGCTTAAAGGGAAAAAAAACCTTTGAAGACAAAAAAACCCAACAAAAACGCCAAAACACCATCAAACTGAAAAACACAAAAACGCTTGAAAAATAATTTTAAAAAATCAAACATGTGAAAAATTGCACTTCAAGGAAAAAAAACAAAAACAAAACAAACGCTTGAAAAATAATTTTAAAAAATTGGAAAACGTAAAAAAACTGGGCTTAAAGGAGGGGGAAAAAAACATTTAAAGACAGCGTAAAAACGCAAAAAACATCAAAAGAACCCACAAAAATGCTTGAAAAATTAATACTCAGAAAACATAAAAACTAGGTTTAAAGGGGAAAAAAACCTTTGAAAACAGCAAAAAAAAAAAAAAAAAAAAAAAAAAAAAAAAAAACCATCAAACTGAAAAAAAAACACTAGAAAAATGATTTTAAAATAATTGGGAAATGTATAAAACTGGGCTTAAAGGGGGAGAAAAAAAAACATTTAAAGACAGCGTAAAAATGCAAAAAAACATCAACTAAAGACCCCACAAAAATGTTTGAAAAATAATTTTAATACTCAAAAAACGTGAAATGCTGCACTTAAAGGAAAATAAGCCTTTGAAGACAGAAAAAAAAAAAACATAGAAATGCTTGAAAAATTTTTTTAAAAAATCAGAAAATTTGAAAAACTGCGCTTACAGGAAAAACACCTTTGAAAACAGCAAAAAAATTCAGTCATTCGCTCCGTCAGTCAAAATGGAATTAACATCTCGCGCAATCAAAAGCAGATGGTGACAAAGGAAGGAGTGACTCAAAAAGGCCCCAAAACCAACAGGAAGTAACCTGTAAATGCCCCCAAATCAACAGCAAGTGAACAATGAACATTAGCCTGGAATCGCCCTAAAATTAACAGGAAAAATTCCAAAATGTAGGGGAAGTGACACTGAGATACCCCAAAAGGTACAGGAAGTGACCTGTAAGTACCCTAAAATGACATGGAAGTGACCCATAATCAATAAAAAGTGACCAATGAACACGGAGTGGCCCGAAAATACCCTAAAAATAAACTGGCCTGGCCCCCATGAGCTATAATTGCCATGAATATGGCCCGCAAACCAGTGATTTTGACAACCCTGCCTTACGCATTACCGCTCCTTTCCTCACGAGGCAACAACGAGCGGTCCGGCTCCATTGTTCAAATGTAAATCTCGATTGCATTCCGAGGACGCGCCAAGGCTGTCAGCGGATGTAGCGTAGCGTAGCGTCGCGTTTGACGCGGTGGCGTGAGCCTCATACAGATGCGGCGCTCCGGTGTGTCGGCGCGTGCCGGGATCTCCGACACGTTTTGACGAGCCGTCTCCTCGCCGATTTGTCAGAGCAGATGCCGGCGCGAGCGGTCGGACCCTCGGTTAGCTCCGGGGCGGGGGAGAGGTTGGAAACCGGGGCGCGTGTACTGAGCGAGGTTAACGCGAGTTCATCGACAGCACGCAAGGGTGGGCAAAGTGTGGCCCGCGGTTCTGGAACAGCTTTAATCCGGCCCACCGAGCATTTACGTAATGATCCTGATTATTTACTGCAGCAATTTTGTTAGCTGCTGTTTGAATATTTTGGTTTATAATTTAAGACCAGTGTTGTTTTTGGTAGCCCTTTTCATTTTCGTCTTTTGGGGGAAAATACTTGTTCGTCTTAGTCATATTTTAGCCACTTCAACATGGTTAAATCTTCATTTCGGGAAAGTCGATAAATACATAAGATGTTTTTGTCTGCAAAAATTCAACAATTTTAGTTAAAATGAAATTAGTTTTCCAACAACTTGGACCAAACTAACCTAATAATACAAATCCACACATGTAAATACACATCCGCACATGTAGATACACATCCACATAGGCGGATTTACTATTCAGGCGAAGTAGGCGATCGCCATAGGACCCCAACCAGTATGGGGCCCCCAACCAGCTGCCCTTGCCCCAACGAGCAAGGACTTGGGCCACCGGAGCCAGCAGTACCCCCAACTATTCGTCATGTATAATTATGTCAGCATACCAAACAAAAAAATAACAAAACAAAAAAGAAAGCGTTTTGAATACTGCATTTATATTACCCCCCCCCCCCCCCACACACACACACACACACGCACTACAATGGACTGTTCCACGACGACGGACTGAGTATCAGTCGCTTAGCTTCATTTAGCGCCGTTTAGCTTTGCTTAGCATTGCTTAGCTGTTCATTAGCTTCACTTAGCTCTCCCGCGTTTTTCACGCCACTAAGCTTGCTATTTTTACAGCTCACTTGCTACTTTGCACGTCGGCTATCATTTATTTCGAACACATGAATGAACGTGCTCTCCATGAGAGCCAAAGTGCAGTGAGGGAGAAGTTGAGAACAGGCCGCTAATGCCTCTTTTAACTTTCTTCTTCTTCTTAACACCGAACATAAAATAAACGACAGCACACCCTGTGGTGAAACAATGCAGTACAGTTCCAATCAGTCATACAATAGCACTCAAGTGCTGGTTAACATAATTTGCTAACGAAAAAAAATTAAATCTATTAGTGACACCACAAGCAATGACTAAGAATGTTTTTTTACGGAGTTTAAAGCTTTTGTTTAGTGTTTTAGCCAACGTACCTGCGGTGAACATTTCAAAATAAAAGCATGTCATGTTCGTCATATAAATAACGATTTCTGGAGTTAATCCCACATACTTCAGAAATAATATTATAATATGTTGAGTAAATGCTACAGAATAAAGATTCTACACTAAGAATAGCTTTCAAATGACACTCTTTATGACAAATATGATTGGCAATGACTAATTATTAGAATTATTATACTACTATTATATATAGTAGTATACTATAATAATGCTAGAATTTTTTATTAAGAATTGTTTTGAATAATGTTGGAAAGGCAAAGTCAGAGTTCTGAATCTGTTTACTTTCCATTCTTTTGCACTAGTAAATGCTATCAGCATCTAACCTCATTGTTTATTTGTGATTAATTATTGTTATTTACATGATTATTTGTACTTTAATAAAGAACTTAAGTGTTCCAAAATGGTTTTGTGAATTAATAAGCGTCAACAAAAATTTCATTGCTAAAGTAGTAAAAAAAAAAAAAAAAAAAAAAAAAAATTAGATTAGTCAACTAATCGTGAAACTAGTCGGCTGACTAATCAGGAGAAAATTTGTCGTTTAGGACAGCCCTAGAGTACCAGAACATATTTCCTTCACACCATTCTCACCTTTTTAACCCCTGACCCATGAAGAAGGGCCCCTGGATATGTTCGCCTTAGGCCCCAAAACTGCCAAATCCGCCACTGCACATCCATACATAGGTATGTACATACATGTAGATACACATACTGGTACAGTGTAATGAAAAAGTATTTGAACCTTTTGGAATTTCTCACATTATTGCATAAAATCACCATTAAATGTGATCTGATCTTCGTCAAAATCACACAGATGAAAAAACAGTCTGCTTGAACTAAAACCACCCAAACATTTATAGCTTTTCATATTTTAATGAGGATTGTATGCAAACAATGACAGAAAGGGGGAAAAAATAAGTGAACCATCACATTTAATATTTTGTGCCCCTTTGGCAGCAATAACTTCAACCAGACGCTTCCTGTAGCTGCAGATCAGTCTGGCACATCGATCAGGACTAATCTTGGCCCATTCTTCTCTACAAAAGTGCTGTAGTTCAGTCAGATCCCTGGGATGAATCGATGTCTTTAGGTCATGCCACAGCATCTCAATTTGGTTTAAGTCTGGACTCTGACTTGGCCATTCCAGAAAGCGTATTTTGTTCTTCTGAAACCAATCTGAAGTTGATTTACTTCTGAGTTTTGAATCATTGTCTTGTTGCAGCATTCATCCTCTTTTTAGCTTCAACTGTCTGACAGACGGCCTCAGGTTTTCCTGCAAAATCTTTGAATTCATTCTTTCATTAATGATTGCCAGTTGTCCAGGCCCTGAGGCAGCAAAACAGCCCCAAATCACGAGGCTCCCTCCACCATGCTTCACGGTGGGGATGGGGTGTTGATGTTGGTGAGCTGTTCCATTTTTCCTCCACACGTGACATTGTGTGTTACTCCCAAACCATTCAACTTTGTGTCCCAAGTCACTTTTTGCGAACATTAAACGAGCACCAATCTTCTCTACAAAACTGCTGTAGTTCAGTCAGATTCCTGGGATGTCTGGCATGAATCGTCTTTAGGTCATGCCACAGCATCTCAATGGAGTTCAAGTCTGGACTTTGACTTGGCCACTCCAGAATGTGGATTTTATTCTTCTGAAACCATTCTAAAGTTGATTTACGTCTGTGTTTTGGATCATTGTCTTGTTGCAGCAGCCATCCTCTTTTTATCTTCAACGGTCTGACATTTTGAATTCATTCTTCCATTAATGATTGTAAGTTGTCCAGGCCCCGAGGCAGCAAAACAGCCCCAAATCATGATGCTCCTTCCACCATGCTTCATGGTTGGGATGAGGTGTTGATGTTGGTGAGCTGTTCCAATTTTCCTCTACACATTACGTTGTGTGTTACTCCCAAACAATTCAACTTTGGTTTCATCAGTCCACTAAATATTTTGCCAAAACTTCTGTGTGGTGTCTTTTTTGAGAAAATTAAACGAGTAACAATGTTTTTTTTTTGTTTTTTTTCTTAGACAGCAGTGGCTTCCTCTGTGGAGTCCTCCCATGAGCAACATTCTTGGTCATAGTTTTACATATAGTTGATGTGTGCACAGAGATACCGGACTGTGCCAGTGATTTCTGTAAGTCTTTCGCAGACACTCTAGGGTTCTTTTTTTACCTCTCTGAGTATTCTGCGCTGAACTCTTGGCCACTCCTTGGGAAAGAAGCAACAGTGCCAAACTCTCTCCATTTGTAGACAACTTCTCGGACTGTCGACTGATGAACATCCAGACTTTTAGAGATGGTTTTGTATCCTTTCCCAGCTTCATACAAATCAACAACCATTGATCACAGGTCTTCAGACAGCTCTTTTGACTGAGCCATAATGTAAATCAGACAATGCTTCTCATCAAGACATTTCTTACTAGGTGCGTGTTTTATAGTGGGCAGGGCAGTTTTAAACCACTCATCAATAATTGGGCACACATCTGACTTAAAATGTTTGGTAAAAATGGGTTTCAATTGCTCTGTTAGTCTCCTTAGGCAGAGGGTTCGCCTACTTATTTTTCCCCGTTCTGTCATTGTTTGCATGTTATCCTCATTGAAATATGAAAACCAATAAACGTTTGGGTGGTTTTAGTTCAAGCAGACACTGTTTTTACATCTGTTTGATTTTGGCAAAGACGAGATCACATTTGATGGTGATTTCATACATAATTATTGACAAATCCGAGAAGACATTTGTGGACGTCCCTCTCTAGTGATGGCCTCCATTACTGGGGTGTTAACACACCTCAGTAGCAGCCCAGCGTCAGCCAATGTAAACAGTAATTTTAGCTGCTGCTAGGGTTGCACACTCCCTGAAAATAAAGGGACATCTCATTGGCTGAGCCGGCCACCCCGATAACAGTCACTAGCAATGTCCTGATCGATCGGCATCCCGATCGATCGGGTCCGATCATGTCATTTTCAAAGTATCGGAATCGGCAAAAAAAATATCGGCCATGACTTTTTTAAATATATATATATATTTTTTTTTAAATTAAATCGTTTTCTAATTGTATTTAACGTTACAAACATAATATGTTACACTCATCCAGAGTCTTTAGCTTAGGCTTAAGGTAGGGTTATCAAATTTATCCTGATAACTACGGTAATTAATTTTTTGAAAAATGTATCACGTTAAAATATTTAACGCAATTAATGCATGCATTGCATTGTCGCGCTCAATCTGTAATGGTGCCGTTTTACCTATATAGAGAGATAAAAGGCAGCGTAGAATGAGTAGAGTGAATTTTGGCAGCCTTTGGAGCCGTTTTTTAATTGGCTAAAGCCTTACAATCCCTCTTCCTACAATTAGAAACATAATGGGAAGTAATGTGGGGAAGCAAGGTAGCAATTGATCTTTTTCTTATCGCAAGTTATTTCCCAACGCAGAGAAGATATATCAATTGGTAGCCCTACGCACAGTCATGGTTCCACTTCCCATCATGCATTTCGGCATGGCTACAGTATCATTTACTGAAAGCTCAACAAATACACTAGATGGCAATATTTAGTCACAATATACAAAGTCACAAGTCTTTCTACCCGTGGATCCCTCTCACAGAAAGAATGTTAATGTAAATGCCATCTTGAGTATTTATTGTCATAATAAACAAATACAGTACTTATGTACTGTATGTTGAATGTATATATTCGTCAGTTTTATTCATTTTTTTCTTAATGCATTGCCAAAATCTATGTGATCGGGAAAAATTATCGGGAATGACTGGAATTGAATCGGGAGCAAAAAAAAGCAATCGGATCGGGAAATATCGGGATCGGCAGATACTCAAACTAAAACAATCGGGATCGGATCAGGAGCAAAAAAACACAATCGGAACGAACCTAACAGTCACCTTTTGATTATTATTATTTTTTTATTTATGTCAAAAGCTATTCTTTTTAATGAATACAGTAATTGCAATATAATACAGCTAGTCCCTGGGTTACGAAATAGTTCTGTTCCTATGCTGGCGATGTAACCCGAAATTCCACATCAGTCGGAACTAACCCTTTAAGTAAATTTTAAAAAATAACTATCCAAAAGTTCAAAAGTATTGTATTTTGTGGTAATGATGAATGATACACTGACCTCTGGTGGCAGCGTTGGGTCCGGCTGGACTGTCGCCTTGTATGACTCAAGAGCAGACTCAAAACGTCTGACTTGGATAAAGGATAGCTGCACTCTGGTTTGGCCTAAATAAGTCTGTAAGTTGTTTCAGCTAATAATTGTCTTTGTATGCATTTGTAGTTCAGTTTACAGCTGCTGTTTGTAAACAGGTTAGCATTGGTAGAATTTAAGCTAGCGGATTTTTGTCAGGTAAATTAGGCGAATTTAATCTACTTAATTTACACATTGATCAGACTCGAACGTATGAACACCAATTGTTTTGTGTCAAGTGTTTCATTGTTAAAATGCGTGTCGTTTTGAACATTAAAAAAAAGTTGTAAAAATGGTGCAACCGAAATAATTACATGCTATTCATAATCCCATTTCTCAGTGCATTTTTGGTTTCCAATGTAGTTAAAATGTAAAGCCAGGTGTAAAAAAACAGTAAATAACACAATTTCTAGGTGTAATATATCTGTTATATTTTCAGTTCAATAGCAACCAATGAGTTGAATGTCGTTAATGACCATTTAACCACGTCAAGTGCCCGCTCTGCTTCCTTAGTGAGGGTAAACAATGTCCCCGTTGAATAATGCATGAAACAAGCCACATAGCGGACCTCCTCCGGGGTTTACAGTCACACGCCGACGAACAATGAGCCCCTTTGTGCCGCCGTGTTCGCGCTGACCCGCTTCACTGCACGTTCGGACCACTGCCGCCAACATGCCGAACTCTCTTTTCAAACTACTTTTCAGTCAATGTCCCAAAAATGACACTTTTTTTTTGTTCTGGACCACGGGTGTCCAAACTACAGCCTGCAGCAAATGATGAAAAGCCCGCACAATAAGCTTGAGTTCAGCCTACATTTTGTTGCAATTGCCAGCTTCAACACTAGATGGAGCTAGTCACTTAAACAGTGCCTCTCCAGTAGCTCAGGGGTTAAATCTAGTAGAGCTGAAACAAATACTCGAGTAACTCGAGTTTAAAAACTGATCTGAGTAATTTTATTCACCTCGAGGAATCGTTTAATTTTGCCAGCTCTAAGCATCACGTTTTGCCCGGACTACTTTTAATGCGGGACAACGCGCTGATGTCACGTGCGTAGAGGAAGAAGTAATAAAAAAAAAAAAAACTTACCGCAGCCGACAGCCGCTACAAACTACGCCGACGTTGCTAAAAACTACGCCCGCATGATGCTAGTTTGGTAGCAGGTCCGATGCGTCTCATAGATATCGCATGGATTTAGGACTAGATGCAAAATGACAGACTCGGCTGCGTCTGGGCAGCGTTAGTAAACAGCCGCCATCTTTAAGCAGTAGACTTCTCATCGCTAATAAATATAACGTTACTGTCACTAGCTCATGTAACATTAGCCCTTCGGAGGGCTAGGTTTCTATTGATTATGACCACTGTGGATGCGTGGCTAACGTGTCTTAAATACAGGCTTTTTTTAATCTGTAAAAACATAGCGCTGTAGAGTGATGAGGGTGTAAAATTAAAACATAATAAAGCTAACTGTCAGTTTTAGCTCAGTAGTCATTGCTGAATAAATGTGCTCTAATTCAGCAGGTATCATACATTTATTTTGAACACTGCAAAAACTCAAAATCCTACCAGTACTTACAGTTTAGACTAACTTAAAACTTGACTTAAAAATAGCTTAAAAAATTGTTATAAAATAACACTTATCCTATTTTATCTGCTAAATATTGGATGATCTGGAAAAAGTCAATATATCGGCCCGATATATCAGCTATCCAATATATCTAGTCATAAGAAAGATCATCACCCAGAAAATGAACATAACAGTTATCCTCTTTTATTTGCTATATATCAGCCAATCTGGGGAAAAAAAAGACATATCGGCCCGATATATCGGCTAACCAAAAAAGTCAGGCGGACCTTCAATAGAAAAACCATCACCCAAACAGTGAGCATAACACTTATCCCATTTTATCTGCTATATATCGGACGGTTTGGAAAAATCGTCCATATATCGGCTAACCAAAAAAATCCGGTCGATCTTCATAAGAAAGATCATCACCCAAAAAGTGAGCATAACACTTATCCAATTTATCTGCTATATATTGGACGGTTTGGTAAAATAGTCCATGTATCGGCCAGATATATCGGCTAACCCCAAAAATTTGGTCGATCTTCATAAGAAAGATCATCACCCAAACAGTGAACATAACATCCTATTTTATCTGCTATATATTGGATGATCTGGAAAAAGTCAATATATCGGCCCGATATATCGGCTATCCAATATATCTAGTCATAAGAAAGATCATCACCCACAAAATGAACATAACAGTTATCCTCTTTTATCTGCTATATATCAGCCAATCTGGGAAAAAAAAAAAAAAAGATATCGGCCCGATATATCTGCTAACCAAAAAAGTCAGGTGGACCTTCAATAGAAAAATCATCACCCTAACAGTGAGCATAACACTTATCCCATTTTATCTGCTATATATCGGACGGTTTGGAAAAATTGTCCATATATGGGCTAACCAAAAAAATCCGGTCGATCTTCATAAGAAAGATCATCACCCAAAAAGTGAGCATAACACTTATCCTATTTTATCTGCTATATATTGGCTGATGTGGGAAAAAAAAAGTCCATATATTGGCCCGATATATCAGCTAGCCAATATATCTAGTCAACCTTCATAAGAAATATCATCACCCAAACATTGAACATAACGGTTATCCTCTTTTATCTGCGATATATTGGCCTATCTTGGAAAAAAAAAAGTCAATATATGGGCCCGATATATCGGCTAACCAAAATAATCTTGTCGATTTTCACAAGATACATCATCACCCAAACAGTATACATAACACTTACCCTATTTTATATGCTATATATCAGCCGATCTAGAAAAAAAGTCCATATATCGGCCAAATATATCGGCCGACCTCGAAAAAAAAGTCGATATATCGGCTAACCAATATATCCAGTCGATCTATATAAGATTATCACCCAAACATTGAGTATAAGTTATCCTCTTATCAGCTATATATCAGCCAACCTCGAAAAAAAGTCCATATATCGGCCCGATTTATCGGCTAACCTAAAAAAATCCCGTGGACCTTCATGAGAAACATCATCATCCAAACAGTGAACATAATAACACTTAACCTATTTTATCTGCTGTATATCGGATGATCTGGGAAAAAAAAAGTCCATATATCGGCCCGATATATCGGCTAACCCCAAAAATTGGGTCAATATTCATAAGAAAGATCATCACCCAAACAGTGAACATAACATCCTATTTTATCTGCTATATATTGGCCGATATGGGGGGAAAAAAAGTCAATTTATCGGCCCGATATATCGGCTAACCACTATATCCAGTCGATCTTCGTAAGAAAGATCATCACCCAAACAGTGAACATACACCTTTCCTATTTTATCTGGTGTTAAATGGTGTTATACTTATATAGCGCTTTTCCACCTTTCAAGGCGCTCAAAGCGCTTTACACTATCTCGCCATCTACCTACTGGTGACGCAGCACCAGGAGCAACGTGGGGTTCAGTATCTTGCTCAAGGACACTTAGACGAGTTCTTCAGGGCGGAGAATCGAACCCACAAACCTCTGGTTTGGGGGACAACTACTCTACCACTGAGCCACGCCGCCCCCTGCTATCTATTGGCCGATATGGAAACAAAAATTTCATTTATCGGCCCGATATATCGGCTAACCAATATATCCAGTCGATATTCATACGATAAATCACCCAAACAGTAAACATAATACTTATCCTATTTTATCTGTTAAATATTAGCCGATATCGGCCGCTTTTGACCATATATCGGACCCATATATTGCTAGTAGATCTTACCCTACCATTGACAGTATTCAACATCAAATCTGTTTCAACTGGGAAGGCCGGCATCAACTGATCACTCTGACGAACGATCGATCGGACTACCTATCTATGTAGCTGACTATCGCTGACCATCGCTATGTAGCCATCTGTTGGTATCTAGCTAGTTATCTGGCTAGGACTCACTACCTCTCTAATACTATACATCGATTGGTAGCTAGCTGGCTATCGCTGACTATCACTATCTAGCCATCTATCGGTATTTAGCTATATCGCTATCTAGCTAGTTATCAGGCTAGCTCTCTCTATCACTCTATTGCTATACATCTATTGCTAACTAGCTGTCTATTACTGTCAATGGCACCCTATGAGTTAATACTTAAAAATACATGAATCCATTTAAAAAACCCGATCATTTTAACCCGTTTCCAATTCTCTGACTCTTCCGATCCGCGACGCGATTGAATCGTATTCCCGGCGAGTAAAAAATGCCTACAAGATCAATCATTGATCGCCATCTGTCGGGGATAATGGACATTCCTTGTCTTCTCAATCAAAAGGTGAAAAAGTGAGAATTTGTTTTCCCGGCTGCTGCGCCGCCAGGTGGAAAATTGATTATTGATCAAGCTTTGGAACGCGGCCGGCGTTGCTCAGCTAGCGTCGGTTGACATTTCTCGCCGTCGGTCGGGAAACGCCGACGGGCGCGGCGAGGCCATCCGTCCGAGGGGAAGCGTCGATACGCCATTAAAAGTGCCGGCTTACGTGTTAATCAAAGTTTTATTGTCAATTTGCAGACGGGATTAGAGGTTTAGACGCGGACTGTACTGTTAATTGGTCTCCATTTCCTTCTTTACAGGGCGCTGACATGGTTATCTGTCCTCGTTCGAGACTAGGTGAACAAATATGGCGACAGCTGACTAGTGTGGGCAAGTACTTCCAGTCTAAAACCCCAGTCATGCTACAAAAAAAGTGACTTTAAAAGAATAGAGTGTATTTTCGACACAAATCCATCTAAAAAAGGCTTGGTAGTGAAATTAGCTCCTAAGTAATCATTCTTTTTCAGCTGCCTCCCAAAAAAAAATCTCCAAACGGATGAGGATGTCACACTCAGAATGCTATTAAAACTGCTAGGCTATCAGGCTATCCGTAGGTCTTGTTGTCAAGTGAGCGTTCTGTCATTCTGTAACCATGTGTTAGCTAGCTAGCACTAGAAGATCATCAGTTGTTTGTGATGTCACACGCACAAATGCTGGGACAAAAAGGGGGCAGTCCATGGTGCGTTGTTTTGGTTGGAATAACCATAAAATGTTAATAGACAAATCTCACACCCAGAATGCTATCGAACGGCTAGCAAGCTATCCAGAGGTTTTCTGTTGTCTTGGTGTCATGTGAGCCTTCTGTCATTCGGTCAACATGTGTTAGCTACCTAGCTAGCACAGCGCTAGAAAACTGGGCATGATCGCCAATTCTGATCATGACGTCACACCCACGTGTGCTGGGGAAAAGTGGGCGGTCCCTGGTGCATTGTTTTCCATAAAATAACCAGAAAATGATAAAAGACGAATCTCAAACCCAGAATGCTATTGAACTGCTAGCAGGCTAGCCATAGGCTTTCTATTGTCTTGTTGCCATTGACTTGTTGCTATGTGGCCATTCTGTCAACATGTTTTAGCTAGCTAGCTAGCGCAGTGCGGAAACTCAAGGCATTTACATCAATTCTGTTTGTGACATCACACTGTGTTGTTGCCATGTGAGCATTCTGGCATTGCATTAACACATTTAGCTAGCTAGCTAGCACAGCGCCGTGAAATCTAGGCATGATCACTAATTCTGATCATGACGTCACACCCACGTGTGCTGGGGAAAAGTGGGCGGTCCCTGGTGCATTGTTTTCCATAAGATAACCAGAAAATGATAAAAGACGAATCTCACACCCAGAATGCTATTGAACTGCTAGCAGGCTAGCCATAGGCTTTCTATTGTCTTGTTGCCATGTGAGCATTCTGTCAACATATTTTAGCTAGCTAGTACAGCACTAGAAAGCTAGGCATGATCATTATTTCATGTTATGACGTCACATCAAGATGTGCTGGCAAAAAAGTGGGCGGTCCCTTTTGCATTGTTTTGAATGAAATAACCAGAAAATTATAAAAGACATATCTCACACCAAGAATGCTATCAAACTGATAGCATGCTAATCATAGGCTCTCTACTGTGTTGTTGCCATGTGAGCATTCTGGCATTGCGTTAACATATTTTATTTTAGCTAGCTAGCGTAGCACTAGAAACTAGGCATGATCATTAAATCTGATCACGACGTCACACCCACATTAGCTGGGGGAAAAGTGGGTGGTCCCTGATGCATTGTTTTGGATGGAATAACTGTAAAATTATAAAGACAAATATCTCACCTAGAATGCTATTGAATTGCGAGCAGGCTAGCCATAGGCTTTCTATTGACTTGTTGCCATGTGGCCATTCTGTCAACATGTTTTAGCTAGTTAGCTAGCGCAGCGCGGAAACTCAAGGCATTAACATCAATTCTGTTTGTGACATCACACTGTGTTGTTGCCATATGAGCATTCTGGAATTGCGTTAACACATTTAGCTAGCTAACTAGCTAGCACAGCGCTAGAAATTTAGGCATGATCATTAAATCTGATCATGACGTCACACCCACATTAGCTGGGGGAAAATGGGGGTGGTCCCTGATGCATTGTTTTGGATGGAATAACCAGAAAATTATAAAGACAAATATCACACCCAGAATGCTATCGAACTGCTAGCAGGCTAGCTCACAGCGCTAGAATGCAAGGCATGATGTTCAATTCTGATCATGACGGCACAACCACATTTGCTGGGAAAAAAGTGGGCTTGTGAGCATTCTGTCAACATAATTTAGCTAGCTAGCGCACCACTAGAAAGCTAGGCATGATCATTAATTTAGGTTCTGATGTCACACCCAGAATTGATGGGGGAAAAAATGGTTGGTCCCTGGCGCATTGTTTTGTATGGAATAAGCATTAAATGTCACACCCAGAATGCTATCGAACTGCTAGCAGGCTAGCCATAGGCTTTTCATTTTCTTTGGACCAATGTGAGCATTCTGTCATTCTCAGTGTTGGGAATAATGCCGTTATAAATAACGCCGTTAAATAACATTGTTTTTGCTACACCTGAATGCTAGCCTCGTTCCCATCCCCCACTGTCAGCCAGCAAGAATGCTGCTTCCATCTTGAGGACGGCAGACGCTTTGAGGGTGACGGTAGGAGTAGGGGGACGAGGCTACCTGAATGCACCACCTGGATAGATGCGATGGAAGTGATTGTGATTGGCTGAGGGTTAGAGTCATGTGTCATGGTAAGCCAATCAGAGTCGGTGTTTTCACACACAAACCGGAACAGCGCGTGCGGCAAAAACACACACGCAAAACAGATGCAGAGGGATATGATGTCAGAGCATTCGGAGGAAAATTTGTCCTTTACGAGGTGGAGATATAAAATATATATAAAATACTTGAAGTACAGTAGGCTATGTCTACTTGACCAGTTGTCTCATGTTGTGAGAGTTAGATTTAATTGATTAAATTCACTTTATATTGTTTGCTGCTGATTGTTATTTTATTATATTGTTTACTGTTTATTTTTGTTGCACTTCAAGTGTAGGATAAATCTGTTGCTGGTGAGGTGCAATAAATATTACAAGGTTCTATAACACAACTACCTGTCTGTTCTTCTCTATTCATTTGACTCGAATACTGCTCAGAAAATTTCAAATTCTTTGACATACAACAACTTCTTTTTAAAGTAACGGAAATAATTACTTTCCCTGGTAACTAGTTACTTTTACTATAGAGCAATTCAGTTACTAAATCTTACTTTTTGGAAGAAGTAGTGAGTAACTAATTACTTTTTTAAAGTAACGTGCCCAACATTGGTCATTCTGTCAACAAGTTTAAGCTAGCTAGCGCAGCGCTAGAAAGCAAGACATGATCGTCAATTCTGTTTGTGACATTACACACATATTTGCTGGAAAAAAAGTGGGCGGTCCCTGGTGCATTGTTTTGGATGGACTAATTATAAAATGTCACACCCAGAATGCTATGGAACTGCTAGCAAGCTATCCGTAGCTTTCAATTGTCATTTCTCTTATTCTGTCAACAAGTGCAAGCTAGCTTGCTAATTACCTAGCGCCAGAAGATCATCATTGTGATGTCACAACTGGAAATGCTGGGAAAAAGTGGGCGGTCCCTGACAACCAACGTTCATTCGCTGCCATCCCTTCCAGTCAGGATGAATTGGACACATATCGCCATCAAAGGCAGAAAAAAAATGCGATAAAATGACATCTCCAGTTTTTTTTTTAAAGCCGGCGTGGCGGCCATCTTTGGTCAGACAACTTGTGCTTGGAAACTGGATCTGCAAAAATGCCTATCACGCAGCATTGTACTTCCCGATAATGTCATTTTCATGCCGTATCGGTACCGATACCGACACAACGCTAGTCGCCAATGACGCTAATAGGTTCAAAGAGCAACTTACAGTCCGCTTCCACTGGACACGGTGACAGTAGTAAGTCGTTCACCGCTGATCCTCTTAAGTTTCAGAAGTTTCTAGAACAAAGGAAGAACAAAGAAATAGTGAGGACTGAAGTTGCCCCGCGTAGGACTCTGAGATTCGTCGCAACGGAGGTCTCTTTGAAGCACGCTCAAAGACCCGTGCCCCCCCGCGGGACCTCAGCTGTCACAACGCGCCTCAAAAAACACAAACAAACAAATAGCACTTGCGTAAAAACAAAAAGCCTTGATCAAAGTACGTGCTTAAAAGGAAACATTATGTTCGGCGGAGTCTGAACCGGCGCCCACGCGCGTTTGGCGTTCGCGCGCCGCACACACCAGATGTCCGCCGTCTTTTGGGCGAGCATACGCCAGCGCCCACGCTCGTGACGACCGACCAACCCGAGCGTGGGCGCCTCGGCCCAAAATCGACGCGAGGCGACATCTTTTAAAAAAATGTGTTAAGAAGATTTACTTGATAGAACTCAGGAAACAGTATTATTATTGAAGCATACAGCCCTGATTACTTGGGTGGAAAAGGGAAAACAACAGGGTGGATAGGGGACAAAACAAAAACAAAAAAAATCCCAAAAATTTCATACTAAAACAGCAGACAGTGAGGACATTTTCTGGGTCACTTCCTGTTGGCGTCAAGAGCCTTCGTGGGTCACTTCCTGTTGATTTCGGGAGCCATCGCAGGTCACTTCCTGTTGGCTGTCAGGGTCATTTGCAGGTCACTTCCTGTTAGCGTCAGGGGCGTTCACGAGCCACTTCTTGTTGGCGTCGAGAGCCTTCGTGGGCCACTTCCTGTTGGCGTGGGGGGGGGCGTTTACGAGCCACTTCCTGTTAGCGAGGGGGGCGTTTATGAGCCATTTCCTGTTAGCGAGGGGGGCATTTACGAGCCACTTCCTGTTAGATAGGAGGGCGTTTACGAGCCACTTCTTGTTGGCCGTCAGGGGCCTTCGTGGGTCACTTCCTGTTGGCTTAGGGAGCCTTCGCGGGTCACTTCCTGTTGGCTTAGGGAGCCTTCGCGGGTCCCTTCCTGTTGATTTCGGGAGCCTTCGCGGGTCACTTCCTGTTGGCGTCGGGAGCCTTCGCGGGTCACTTCCTGTTGGCGTCGGGAGCCTTCGCGGGTCACTTCCTGTTGGCGTCGGGAGCCTTCGCGGGCCACTTCCTGTTGGCGTCGGGAGCCTTCGCGGGCCACTTCCTGTTGGCGTCGGGAGCCTTCGCGGGCCACTTCCTGTTGGCGTCGGGAGCCTTCGTGGGCCACTTCCTGTTGGCGTCGGGATCGTTCGAGGGCCACTTCCTGTTGGCGTCGGGATCGTTCGCGGGCCACTTCCTGTTGGCGTCGGGATCGTTCGCGGGCCACTTCCTGTTGGCGTCGGGATCGTTCGCGGGCCACTTCCTGTTGGCGTCGGGATCGTTCGCGGGCCACTTCCTGTTGGCGTCGGGATCGTTCGCGGGCCACTTCCTGTTGGCGTCGGGATCGTTCGCGGGCCACTTCCTGTTGGCGTCGGGATCGTTCGCGGGCCACTTCCTGTTGGCGTCGGGATCGTTCGCGGGCCACTTCCTGTTGGCGAAGGGGGCGTTTACGAGCCGCTTCCTGTTGGTGTCGGGAATGTTCACGAGCCGCTTCTTGTTAGCGAGGGGGACGTTTACGAGCCACTTCCTGTTGGCGTGGGGAGTGTTCACAAGCCACTTCCTGTTGGCGTCGAGAGCCTTTTTGGGTCACTTCCTGTTGATTTCGGAAGCCTTCTCCGGTCACTTCCTGTTGGCCGTCAGGGGTGTTCAAGAGCCACTTCCTGTTGGCGAGGGGGGCGTTTATGAGCCGCTTCCTGTTGGTGTCGGGAATGTTCATGAGCCGCTTCCTGTTAGCGAGGGGGACGTTTACGAGCCACTTCCTGTTAGCGAGGGGGACGTTTACGAGCCACTTCCTGTTAGCGAGGGGGACGTTTACGAGCCACTTCCTGTTGGCGAAGGGGGCGATTACGAGCCACTTCCTGTTGTCGTCACGATCATTCGCGAGCCACTTCCTGTTGGTTTCGGGAGCCTTCGCGGGTCACTTCCTGTTGGCATGGGGGCCTTCGCGGGTCACTTCCTGTTGGCATGGGGGCGTTCGTGGGTCACTTCCTGTTGGCCGTCAGGGGTGTTCAAGAGCCACTTCCTGTTGGCGAAGGGGGCGATTACGAGCCACTTCCTGTTGGCGAAGGGGGCGATTACGAGCCACTTCCTGTTGGCGTCGGGAGCCTTCGCGGGTCACTTCCTGTTGGCGTCGGGAGCCTTCGCGGGCCACTTCCTGTTGGCGTCGGGAGCCTTCGCGGGCCACTTCCTGTTGGCGTCGGGATCGTTCGAGGGCCACTTCCTGTTGGCGTCGGGATCGTTCGAGGGCCACTTCCTGTTGGCGTCGGGATCGTTCGCGGGCCACTTCCTGTTGGCGTCGGGATCGTTCGCGGGCCACTTCCTGTTGGCGTCGGGATCGTTCGCGGGCCACTTCCTGTTGGCGTCGGGATCGTTCGCGGGCCACTTCCTGTTGGCGTCGGGATCGTTCGCGGGCCACTTCCTGTTGGCGTCGGGATCGTTCGCGGGCCACTTCCTGTTGGCGTCGGGATCATTCGCGGGCCACTTCCTGTTGATTTCGGGAGCCTTTGCGGGTCACTTCCTGTTGATTTCGGGAGCCTTCGCGGGTCACTTCCTGTTGGCCGTCAGGGGCGTTCATGAGCCACTTCCTGTTGGCAAGGGGGGCGTTTACGAGCCGCTTTCTGTTGGTGTTGGGAACGTTTATGAGCCACTTCCTGTTGCCGTCGTGCTCATTCGCGGGCCACTTCCTGTTGGTTTCTGGTAAATTCCATGGCCACTTCCTGTTGGGAGCCTTCGCGGGTCACTTCCTTTTGGCATCGGGAACGTTCAGAAGGCACTTCTTGTTGGCGTGGGGGCGTTGGTTTCCGGAGCATTCATTGGTCACTTCCTGTTGATTTCGGGAGCCTTTGCGGGTCACTTCCTGTTGGCCGTCAGGGGCCTTCACGAGCCACTTCCTGTTGATTTCGGGAGACTTTGCGAGTCACTTCCTGTTGGCCGTCAGGGGCGTTCACGAGCCACTTCCTGTTTATTTCGGGATCGTTCGAGGGCCACTTCCTGTTGGTTTCCAGAGCATTCACTGGTCACTTCCTGTTAGTTTCGGGAGTGGTCAGGAGCCACTTACTGTTGGTTTCAGGAGTGTTCATGAGCCACTTCCTGTTGGCGTCGGAAGCGTTCACAGGTCACTTCCTGTTGGCATCGGGGTTGTTTACGAGCCACTTCTTGTTGGCGCCAGGGGCAACACTAAACACTTATTTGCCCCACTTGATATCACTATTTGGATATTTTGTCAAACCCCTAGTGCCTACCGACCCTCCCAATTCAAACAGATTGGACATCGATCAACTGCAATGGTCGCCAGTAACTAAACAAACCAATAAAATCTTTAGGAAGCGCCTTTATTTTGGCGAATACCGGACAATTGATGGAATAAGATCAAGGTGATGAAACACTGAAACGGCGGAGCGGTTGAAAAGACATCACGTGACGGATCTGACAAATGAAAAACATTTTTCTTTTAAACCTACTAAATCCACTCTTTCGCACACACCTTCAGAGGACTTGTGGTTTGATTGACCTCCAAGCTCTCTACAAGATCCACAAGACTTTCCCATCTGCACTCCCACGGTTGGAGATTTCCCACGAGGCCGCGCGGGCTGATCGATGGCGGCGGCCGGGGCGGCGAATTGAGGTATTAATAATGCAGGGCGCGCGGCTGTCATAGCCTCCATTAGCACGGCGAAGGCGGGAGGTCCACGGCTGATTGATTAACTGATTAGATTAATTAGAGGAGTTTAGTTGGGGGAGGTTGGCTGTCCTCCCATCCAAGACATTGACTTTTTTTTTTTTTTTTTTTAACAAGGGCAGCGCCATTTATTCCCCTTTATTGATAAGGATTTTTTCCCCTTCCAACCAAAAGACTAAACAGCAACGTATCATAGTTTTGGTTTCCTTTGGTGAGTCGTTGTTAGAGCAACTAATCGATAACTAATTGATGATCAGAAGTCAATACTATTTTGATAGTCTTGGGTTGTTTTTGAATTCAAAATGTCTAAATTTGCTTTTTGGGGTCTCGTATTTGCAAACGAGCAAATCATTTTTCATGATTTTATTTTTGATTGTTAAAACAAACAAAATATATATGAATATATATCTATATATATACATATTTATGCATATATATATATACTGTAATATTTTCTCATTTTTCAATTTTTCAAATTCAATATATTTTGACTTCCATTGTTATTATAATTATATATTTTCATGATTTTATATTGTTATACTAATAAAGAGAAAAATAGTAAAGATTGTTTTTTTCCCTTACATTTTTTTAAGACTATAATATTTTACATTAGTTTTATCATTATTATATAATTTTTCTTATTATCATGATTATAACATTAGATTTAAAACATTTAATCATAAAGTGAAAAAAATGTAAATATTTTATTTTAATCAATATATTTTAGTACTTTAATTTTTATTATTAATTACTATTTACACAGAGTAATTATAAATATATATGATTTTAATTTTTTAAAAAAGGTTTTAATTAGAATTTATTTTTTCAATTTTGAAATATTTTTACTTCAATTGTTTTTATTTTTTTATGTTAATTAAAAAAAGTGGAAATTAGTAAACATTCCATTCAATTTGTCATTGTTTAAATTCTCATTATATAATAAAAGTATAATATTTTGGATTATTTTTATAATTTATAATATACTTATTTTATTTTACTTATTATCATGATTACTTCTGTAACAGTGTAAATAAAAAAATATTATTCATCTTAAAATATGAAATGAATCTTATTTTTATTTTAATACATTTGTTGCATTTTAATTGTATTAATTACTATTTAAAATTTTAAATGAGTAACCATATAGATATTTTTTTTATTTAATTTTTTTTTTCAATTTTAAAATATTCTCTTTTTATTGATTTTCATGATTTTTTTGTTTATTAAAAAACTACATTTTTAAAACCATTTTAATAACTATAATATTCCAATTTATTTATTTAAAAAATTTTTTTTAATGACTTTAATTCATATATTGTATTTGTTCAATTAGGATGATTTTCAAAATATTGATTGACCTATCTATTCCTTACAAATTTTAAAAAGTAAATGTTCTCTTTTTATTTTATTTATTTATTTCAAAAACTGAACAAAGATCAAGGCAATAGACGTCCAACCCTTCCATGCTGAATGGATCTATCGCCGTCAAATGCAGACAAAGAAGGCGATAAAATGGGACACGATTTGAACAAAGAGCAAGAAAAAAAAAAAAAACGATATCCTTTGCGCTTTTTCTGTCCGACAACGTAAATCAATGAAGTTTTGAATGGTCTCTGATGAAGAAGTGGAAAATCAGCCATGATTGTGATTGGGTCATTTTCTAAACAAGCATTAGCCTCTTTAGCAATTGGACGGAAACCATATTGACAACCACTAAAAGTAGTTTGGTTTTTTTCCCCCATGGTTAAAAAAAAAACACACAAAAAGAATAGAATGGATCAATATCAGTATAGAAAATTATTTAAAATTATCATTTGTAAAAAAAAAAAAAAAAGAAAGAAAGAAAAAAGAAAAGAAAATATATAAAAAAAAGGAGGATTCAATTTCTTATTTACTCTTTAGTCATTTATTTTTTCAAGTTTGAAAAAAACAAAAATACAGTAAATATATTCTAATATACTATTTTCTTATTATTCTGAAGATTTTATACATTTCTTAAATTACAATTTTTGATTAAATATTTTTATTTTGAAGAAAAATAAAATTATGATACCATGATTAAAAAAGTATGTGTTAATATTATTTTGAATTTATCTTCTACTATTTTATATATATTTTGGTTTTTCATATACAAATAAACAGACGAAAAAACAAAACAAAACAATCACCCCAGAAACCAACCCCCCCCCAAAAAAACAAAAAAAACAAACCCCCCAACCAAAACTAAAACACAAAACGAAGAACCCAAAAAATCAAACAAAACCCCGAAACCCGAACAAAAACACAAAACCCACCCTAAACACAAAAAAAACCCCCAAACAACCCAGAACCCAAACAAAACCCAAAGCCCAACAAAAACAAAAAGAAAAAAAAACAAACAAACACAAAAACCCAAACAAAAATAAAACAAAACCCAACCTAAGCAAAACACAAAACAAAAAACAAACAAACCAAATAACCCAAAACCCAAACAAACAAAAAAAAAAACACAACCCACCCAAATAAAAAAAACCCAAACCAAACACAAACAAAAACAACCCCCCCAAAAACCCAACCTAAACTAAACAAACAAGCCAGAAACCAAAAACCTAAATCCCGAACAAAAACCCAAATCCCAAACAAAAACTTCAACATAAAAAAATAACACAGAAACCAAACAAAAACAAAATAAAAAACCCACCCCACCCCCAAAAACCCCCCCAAAAAACAAAAGCACAAACAAAAACAAAACCCAAACAAAAACCCACCCTAAACACAAAACAAACAACCAAGAAACCTAACAAATCACCCAGAACCCAAACAATAACCCCAGCAAAAACAAAATAAAAAAAACCCCAGCCCACCCCAAACCCCCCCAAAAAAGCCAAAACCCAAACAAACCTTGACTAAACAAAAAAACAAAACAAATAACCCAGAACCTACACAAAGACCCAAACAATAAAACCCCTCCGAAAAAACAAAAACCCAACCTAAACAAACACAAAAAAAAACAACAACACAGAAACCAAACAGAAACAAAATAAAAACCAACCCGCCCCCGAAAACCCAAACAAAAAAACGAACAAAAGCCCAAACAAAAACAAAACAAAACCCAAACAAAAACCCACCCTAAACACAAAACAAACAACCCAGAAACACAAAAAACCCACACCTAAACTAAACACAAAACAACAACAACAACAAAAAAAACACATCACCCAGAACCCAAACAAAAATCCAAGCAAAACAAAATAAAAAACCCAACCCACCCCAAAACCAAAACCCAAACAAACCTCGACTAAACAAAAAAACAAAACAAATAACCCAGACCCTACACAAATACCCAAACAATAAACCCCCCCACAAAAACCCAAACTAAACTAAACTAAACAAACACATAACAAAAACCAAAACAAAAAAGCCAGTGGCTCCAATAGCCATCCAACCCATTCAGATTGTAAATGAATTGGACCTTCATCACTCTAATGGCAATAATAAACTTAATTGGTAGTGAGCTCCTTTCCATCAATGCATCAAAAAAAAACAACAACCAAAAGCTAATTTTTTTCATGTTGCAGACGTGACCGCGTCCGTTCCATTTTTTTTTTTTTAGCTTTGGCATCAATTAGCTAGCATTAAAGCGGCGCTTTCAGAACCGACGCCAAAATATTGATCTGAAACGCGCTCTCATTTGCCGTGCGTGTCGTCGATTAGCTCCACATTTCCAATAAGTGGCGAGGCCGGCCTAAGTGGGCGTGGATGGCGAGGCGTCCGCCGAAGCGCTCGCGAACACCAACGCGCCTTCACAAATAGACCTGCGCCGCCAACAGGAAGCGGCTGCACTTTGGCCGTTTGTCATCCTGAAAGCGCTCTGGAACATTGCCAAAGTGGGTCAGACCACACAAGCGCGGCTACGCAACATACATGTATAACACGTGAATGTACGGACGCCAACGCCAACACAAAAAATGGATACATAATGCACAAACGCACGTGTACCGACAACAACTTCCCTCAGTAATTCAGACTGAAACGTACGTACAAAATAAGTCGTCTCCCAGGAATTGGCAGTGAAAAAGCGGTGAAACTGTGGTCAAATAAACAGGAAACGACCTGGGAATGCTCTAAAATCAACAGAAAATGATCCAAAGTGTATGGCAAATAACACTGGAATGCCCCATAATGTAGAGAAAGTGACCCAAAATGAACAGAAAACGATACAAAATATACAGGACACAACCTTCGAATGCCCCAAAATGTACAGAAAGTGACCAAAAATGAACAGAAAGTGACCAGATCTGTTAATGCAATACAATGAAAAGAAAATGATCCAAAACGTATTTTAAAATGACCCCTTTAGCCCTAAAATCCAGTACAAAATGGACAGGAAATGACCCAAAATCAACAAAAGATGACTCAAAATGTACAGAAAACAACATTGAAATGACCCGAAATGTACGGGAAGTAACCCCAAATGAACAGGAAGGGACCAAGGTCCAGGAAACACGACCCCAGGAGCCCTAAGATCTACAGGAAGTGACCCAAAAAAACCAACAAAATATGATCCACAATGTACAGGAAACAACCTTCGAATGCCCCAAAATGAACAAAATTGACCCAAAATCAACCGAATATGATCCAAAATGTACAGGAAACAACTCCGCAATGACCTGAAATGTACAGGAATTGACCAAAAATCAAAAGGAAGTGACCAATGTCCAGGGTGTGATATGGCAATGCATTAAAATGACCAGAAAATCATCCAAAACCAAAAAAATGACCCCAAAAGCCCAACAATCCTGTACAAAATGATCCAAAATGTATGGCAAATGACACTGGAATGCCCCAAAATGTAGACAAAGTGACCCAAAATGAACAGAAAATGGTACAAAATGTCAAAGACACAACCTTCGAATGCCCCAAAATGTACAGAAAGTGACCAAAAATTAACAGGAAGTGACCAGATCTGTTAATGCAATAAAATGAAAAGAAAATGATCTAAAACGCATTTTAAAATGACCCCAGAGGCCCCAAAATCCAGTAAAAAATGGACAGAAAGTGACCCAAAAAACAAAATATGATCCACGATGTACAGGAAACAATTCCGCAATGACCTGAAATTTACAGCAAGTGACCAAAAATCAACAGGAAGTGACCAATGTCCAGGGCCTGATCTGGAAATGCATTAAAATGAACAGAAAATGATCCAAAACGTATAAAAATGATCCCAAAAGGCCAAGAATCCTGTACAAAATGTACAGGAAGTGACCCAAATTAACAAAATATGACGCAAAATGTACAGAAAGTGACCCAAAATAAACAGAAAAATGCCCCAAAATGTACAGGAAATGACCCAAAATCAACAGAATATGATTCAAAAGGTACATAAAAAGACACCAGATTGCACCAAAATATACAGTAGTTGATCCAAAATCAACTGGTGACCTTCAAAATCAACAGGAAGTGACCCACAAATGCTCTAAAATCAGCAGGAAGTGACCTAGAAATGCACAAACCATCCAAAATGGACATGAAGTGATCCCAAAATTAACAGGAATTGACCCAGAAACACCCAAAATATATAGGTAATGACCTCAGAATGACCCAAAATGTACAGGAAGTTAGCTGGGAATACTTCAAAGTCAATAGGAACTGAATAATGAGCAGAATGTGACCTTTTGAATAATGAACAGGAAGTAACCTTAAAATGCCCAAAATTTAACAGCAAATGATCCAAAATGTACTGGAAACGAGCCTGGGATGCCCCAAATTGCACAGGAAGTGGCCCCAAATTAACAGGAAGTAGAAATGCACTAAAGATAGCAGAAAATATGCACGAAATGAAGCATGAATGCCCCAAAATCAGCAAAAAAACTCCAATACTAAGAGGAAGTGACACAAAAAATCAACAATACACTAAAACCAACATGAAATGCTTCAAAATCAACAGGATGAGACCCAAAAAAATCAACAGGAAGTCAAGTCAAGTTAACAAGTCACCAAAACTAACAGGAAAATGCCCCAAAATCAATAGAATTTGACCCAAAACCAACAGGAAGTGCTCTAATATCGATAGGAAGTGATCCAAAATCAAAAATTAGTCACCAAAATGAACGGGAAGTGCCCCAATATTGATAGGAAGTGCCCCAAAATCAACATCAAGTCAACAAAACAAACAGGAATTGACCCAAAACCAATAGGAAGTGACCCAAAATCAACATCAAGTCACCAAAATCAACAGGAAGTGCTTCAATATCAACATTAAGTCACCAAAATCAACAGGAAGAACCCCAAAACCGACAGGAAGTGCCCCATAATCAACAGGAAGTGCCCCAAAATCAACAGGAAGTGCCCCAATATTAACAAGTCACCAAAACCGACAGGAAGTGCCCCAAAATCATCAGGAAGTGCTCCAATATTGATAGGAAGTGGCCCAAAATCAACATCAAGTCACCAAAACCAACAGGAAGAGACCTAAAATTTAACACGAAGTGACCCAAAATAAACAAACTGATTCGACACCAAAAGGATATGAACCAAAATGCCCCAAAATCGACATGAAGTGCGACAATATTAACATCAAGTCACCAAAACCAACAGGAATTGACCCAAAACCAACAGGAAGTGACCTAAAATTTAACACGAAGTGACCCAAAATAAGCAAACTGATTCAACACCAAAAGGAAATGAACCAAAATGTCGCAGAATCGACATGAAGTGCTACAATATTAACATCAAGTCACCAAAATCAACAGGAAGTGACCCAAAATCAACAGGAAGTGCTCCAATACTGACAGCGAGTCACCAAAACCAACAGGAATTGACCCAAAACCAACTGGAAGTGACCCCAAATTTAACAGGAAGTTATCCAAAATCAACAAATTGATTCGACACCAAAAGGAAATGAACCAAAATGCCTCAAAATCAATAGGAATTGCTCCAATATTAACATTAAGTCACCAAAATCAACAGGAAGAACCCCCAAACCGACAAGAAGCGCCCTAAAATCAACATGAAGTACCCCAAAACCAATAGGAAGTCACCCAAAATCAACAGGATGTGCCCCAATATTGATAGGAAGTGACCCAAAGTCAACAACTAGTCACCAAAATCAACAGAAAGTGCTCCAATATTAACAAGTCACCAAAACTGACAGGAAGTGCTCCAATATTGATAGGAAGTGACCCAAAATCAACATCAAGTAACCAAAACCAACAGGAATTGACCCAAAATTTAACAGGAAGTGACCCAATATAAACAAACTGATTCGACACCAAAAAGAAATGAACCAAAATGCCCCAAAAATCGACATGAAGTGCTCCAAAATCAACAGGAAGTGAACCAAAATCAACAGGAAGAACCCCAAAACCAACAGGAAGTGACCCAAAATCAACAGGAAAAGCCCCCAAAATCAAGAGGAAGAGACCCAAAATCAACAGAAAGTGACCAGACACCTAACGGAAATGAACCATAAATGCCCCAAAATCGACAGTAAGTATTCCAATATTAACAACAAGTCACCAAAGCCAACAGAAAGTGCCCCAAAATCAACAGGAAGTGCTTCAATATCAACGTCAAGCCACCAAAATCAACAGGAAGAACCCCCAAACTGACAAGAAGTGCCCTAAAATCAACATGAAGTACCCCAAAACCAATAGGAAGTCACCCAAAATCAACAGGATGTGCCCCAATATTGATAGGAAGTGACCCAAAGTCAACAACTAGTCACCAAAATCAACAGAAAGTGCTCCAATATTAACAAGTCACCAAAACTGACAGGAAGTGCTCCAATATTGATAGCAAGTGACCCAAAATCAACATCAAGTAACCAAAACCAACAGGAATTGACCCAAAATTTAACAGGAAGTGACCCAATATAAACAAACTGATTCGACACCAAAAAGAAATGAACCAAAATGCCCCAAAAATCGACATGAAGTGCCCCAAAATCAACAGGAAGTGAACCAAAATCAACAGGAAGAACCCCAACACCAACAGGAAGTGACCCAAAATCAACAGGAAAAGCCCCCCAAATCAAGAGGAAGAGACCCAAAATCAACAGAAAGTGACCAGACACCTAACGGAAATGAACCATAAATGCCCCAAAATCGACAGTAAGTATTCCAATATTAACAACAAGTCACCAAAGCCAACAGGAAGTGCCCCAAAATCAACAGGAAGTGCTTCAATATCAACGTCAAGCCACCAAAATCAACAGGAAGAACCCCCAAACTGACAAGAAGTGCCCTAAAATCAACATGAAGTACCCCAAAACCAATAGGAAGTCACCCAAAATCAACAGGATGTGCCCCAATATTGATAGGAAGTGACCCAAAGTCAACAACTAGTCACCAAAATCAACAGAAAGTGCTCCGATATTAACAAGTCACCAAAACTGACAGGAAGTGCTCCAATATTGATAGCAAGTGACCCAAAATCAACATCAAGTAACCAAAACCAACAGGAATTGACCCAAAATTTAACAGGAAGTGACCCAATATAAACAAACTGATTCGACACCAAAAAGAAATGAACCAAAATGCCCCAAAAATCGACATGAAGTGCTCCAAAATCAACAGGAAGTGAACCAAAATCAACAGGAAGAACCCCAACACCAACAGGAAGTGACCCAAAATCAACAGGAAAAGCCCCCCAAATCAAGAGGAAGAGACCCAAAATCAACAGAAAGTGACCAGACACCTAACGGAAATGAACCATAAATGCCCCAAAATCGACAGTAAGTATTCCAATATTAACAACAAGTCACCAAAGCCAACAGGAAGTGCCCCAAAATCAACAGGAAGTGCTTCAATATCAACGTCAAGCCACCAAAATCAACAGGAAGAACCCCCAAACTGACAAGAAGTGCCCTAAAATCAACATGAAGTACCCCAAAACCAATAGGAAGTCACCCAAAATCAACAGGATGTGCCCCAATATTGATAGGAAGTGACCCAAAGTCAACAACTAGTCACCAAAATCAACAGAAAGTGCTCCGATATTAACAAGTCACCAAAACTGACAGGAAGTGCTCCAATATTGATAGCAAGTGACCCAAAATCAACATCAAGTAACCAAAACCAACAGGAATTGACCCAAAATTTAACAGGAAGTGACCCAATATAAACAAACTGATTCGACACCAAAAAGAAATGAACCAAAATGCCCCAAAAATCGACATGAAGTGCTCCAAAATCAACAGGAAGTGAACCAAAATCAACAGGAAGAACCCCAACACCAACAGGAAGTGACCCAAAATCAACAGGAAAAGCCCCCCAAATCAAGAGGAAGAGACCCAAAATCAACAGAAAGTGACCAGACACCTAACGGAAATGAACCATAAATGCCCCAAAATCGACAGTAAGTATTCCAATATTAACAACAAGTCACCAAAGCCAACAGGAAGTGCCCCAAAATCAACAGGAAGTGCTTCAATATCAACGTCAAGCCACCAAAATCAACAGGAAGAACCCCCAAACTGACAAGAAGTGCCCTAAAATCAACATGAAGTACCCCAAAACCAATAGGAAGTCACCCAAAATCAACAGGATGTGCCCCAATATTGATAGGAAGTGACCCAAAGTCAACAACTAGTCACCAAAATCAACAGAAAGTGCTCCGATATTAACAAGTCACCAAAACTGACAGGAAGTGCTCCAATATTGATAGCAAGTGACCCAAAATCAACATCAAGTAACCAAAACCAACAGGAATTGACCCAATATAAACAAACTGATTCGACACCAAAAAGAAATGAACCAAAATGCCCCAAAAATCGACATGAAGTGAACCAAAATCAACAGGAAGTGAACCAAAACCAACAGGAAGTGAACCAAAACCAACAGGAAGAACCCCAAAACCAACAGGAGGCTACCCAAAATCAACAGGAAAAGCCCCCAAAATCAAGAGGAAGAGACCCAAAATCAACAGAAAGTGACCAGACACCTAACGGAAATGAACCATAAATGCCCCAAAATCGACAGTAAGTATTGCAATATTAACAACAAGTCACCAAAGCCAAGAGGAAGTGCCCCAAAATCAACAGGAAGTGCTTCAATATCAACGTCAAGCCACCAAAATCAACAGGAAGTGACCCGACACCAAAATAAAATGAACTAAAAATGCCCCAAAACCAACAGGAAGTGGTCCAATATTAACAAGAAGTGCCCCCAAATCAACAACAAGTCACCATAACCTTTAGGAAATGCTCCAAAATCAACAGGAAGATATCCGAAATCAAAAGTGATCCAAAGTCAACAAGAAGTCACCCAAAATCAACAGGAACTGACCCGTGAATGCCCCCTAAAAGTAACAAAGAAGTTAACACGCAATTAACAGATTGCCTCCCAATGGTTCTAATTCATGTACTCCTAATTAGTGCTGCGACAATTAACCCTTTAACACCTAAGCCTATTTTGGCCGAATTTGCATGCCTCAGATGTTGCCTTAATATTTCAAAGAAAAAATTGTTCACAATGGCCAGGTTGGCTCCTTTTTTCAGGACCACATAACCTCCAAGTCCAAACTGTTGTTTTCGTCACTGACCAATTATAATCCACATTTTGGACCCAAAAAGACTGAAAAATCCCAAAATCTTTTTTCGAAATTTGTAATGTTGATGTCCCACTGACAACCAAACATGCTCGACCAACCGTTTTGAAGCTTGATAATATTTATTCAACTTGTCAGGATAAACATTCAATTGAAAAAAATAAGACTGAATAGTTTTATGTTTGAAAATTCAACACAAACAGCAGGTATGGTCATAGGTGTTTTTGGCCTTGACACATACCGTATTGGCCCGAATATCGGTGTTTTTTGTAGGGCTGCAGCTATCGAATATTTTACTAGTCGATTAATCGATGGACTAGTTAGTTCGAATAATCGGATAAGGAAAAATGAAAAATTAAAATACCTGAGCTGAGCCTAAAACAGTCTAAAAATATTTTTTAAATGAGAATCTATGTACAGCAAAAGAACAATTGGCTAACTTACACAGAAAAAGTCCGCTAGCTTAAATGCTATAAAATGCTAAAGTTTTCTGTTTTTTTTTTACAATGCTCTTAACAAATGGTTCAGACACATATTCCCACAAAAACTGTCGAATATACCTTAAAACTAAATCATGAATGCATTAAAAAAACATTAGCTCAAACAAAAACTTGGCTAATGTTGGTCTTAACTGGGAGCAGCTGATTTCAGCCATGAGAAATGAGTTGTATCATATTCATTGTTGCCACCCAAATCAATAAAAACACCATGCAAACACTTTCAAAATAAACCAATACACCGCCACTTTAATTAAACAAATACTCGAAGCAACAAAATTGGGTTTGAATATTTTTTTTCTAATCGAATACTCGAGTTAATCGATTAATCGTTGCAGCACTAGTTTTTTGCATTGAAATAAGACTGAAAAAGTGGGGGTCGTCTCATATTTGCGGTATAGACGTTATACCCATTCACGATGCTAGATGGCGCCAGATATCACTGAAGTGATGTTCTGTCATGACACATCTCAGCTACTCTCAAGTTTAACCAGTTTGCATTCTTTTATTGCAATGTTTTTCCTTATTCAGGTTTCAAGACTACAGTTATTGCAATTTTGTTGTTTTATCAAAATAGATTGGTTTATCTACATTTCAAAAACCAGAAGCCATTCATTTGCGAATGTGATTGCTCTTTAGTTGACATATTTAAATGTTCAGATATTAAGATTTGAATGAGGCAAAATAACATGCTTTTTCTCTCAAATATATTGCTATAATCATTTGTTTCAGATTTTCTGTATAAAAATTTGGTGTTCAAAAAGTCTTTTTTCAAACTTGAGTCTTGAAAAAGAGGGGGTCATCTTAAAATCAGGGCCGTCTTATATTCGGGCCAATACGGTAAATTTTGCTGCTTCGAGTATTCGTTTAATTAAAGTGGTGTTGTAATGGTTTATTTTGAAAGTGTTTACATTTAGTTTTATTCGTTAGGGTGGATACACTGCCCTTAGGTCTGCCTCATTCCAATGGCTGGTTCCAACTGCTCCCTGTTAAGACCTACATAAGCTAAGTTTTTGTTTGAGCTAATGTTTTTTTAATGCATTTGTAATTTAGTTTATAGCTAATTGTGCACGTTCTCCCACTTGAAAATATGAGAGAGGCCTGTAATTGTCAACATGGGGAAACCTCAACCATGAGAGACAGAATGTGAACATAAAAAAAAAATCACATTGTTTGATTTGCAAATCATGGTGGAAAATAAGCATGTGGTCAATACCAAAAGTTAATCTCAATACTTTTTTATGTAACCTTTGTTGGCAATAACAGAGGCCAAAGGTTTTCTGTAACTCTTCACAAGCTTTTCACACACTGTTGCTGGTATTTTGGCCCATTCCTCCATGCAGATCTCCTCTAAAGCAGTGATGATTACGGGCAGTTGTTGGGCAACACGGACTTTCAACTCCCTCCGCAGATTTTCTATGGGGTTGAGACCTGGAGACTGGCTAGGCCACTCCAGGACCTTAAAATGCTTCTTACAAAGCCACTCCTTTGTTGCCCTGGCTATGTGTTTGGGAACACTGTCATGCTGAAAGACCCAGCCATGTCTCATCTTCAATACCGTTGCTGAAGGAGGGAGATTTTCATTCAAAATCTCTCAATACATGGCCCCATTCATTCTTTCCTTTACACAAATCAGTCGTCCTGGTCCCTTTGCAGAAAAACAGCCCCAAAGCATGATGTTTCCACCCCCATGCTTCACAGTGGGTATGGTGTTCTTCGGATGCAATTCAGTATTCTTTCCCCTCCAAACACGAGAACCTGTGTTTCTACCAAAAAAGTTCTATTGGTTTCATCTGACCATAACACATTCTCCCAGTCCTCTTCTGGATCATCCAAATGCTCTCTAGCGAACCGCAGACGGGCCTGGACGTGTACTTTCTTCAGCAGGGGGACATGTCCGGCTGTGCAGGATTTGAGTCCTTGTCAGCGCATTGTATTACTGATAGTAGCCTTTGTTACTGTGGTCCCAGCTCTCTGTAGGTCATTCACTTGATCCCCCCCGTGTGGTTCTGGGATTTTTGCTCACCGTTCTTGTTATTATTTTGACACCACAGGGTGAGGAGGGAGTTGAAAGTCCGTGTTGCCCAACGACAGCCCCAAAACATCACTGCTCTAGAGGAGATCTGCATGGAGGAATGGGCCAAAATACCAGCAACAGTGTGTGAAAAGCTTGTCAAGAGTTATAGAAAACGTTTGGCCTCCGTTGTAGCCAACAAAGGGTACATAACAAAGTATTGAGATGAACTTTTGGTATTGAGCAAATACTTATTGTCCACCATGATTTGCAAATAAATTCTTTAAAAATCAAACAATGTGATTTTCTGGTTTTTTTATTCTACATTCTGTTGCTCGTGGTTGAGGTTTACCCATGTTGACAATTACAGGCCTCTCTAATATTTTCAAGTGGGAGAACTTGCACAATTAGTGGTTGACTAAATACTTATTTGCCCCACTGTACTGTATATTTAGCCTTTTTGTGGGAATACGAGTCTGAACCATTTGTTAAGAGCATTGTAAAAAAAAAAAACCAAACTTTTTATAGCATTTAAGCTAGCGGACGTTTGCTATGTAAATTAGCCAATTGTTCTTTTGTTGTACATAGATCCTCATTTATTGATTTTTTTAATACCGTTTGAGGCTCTAATTTTTGATGTTCCTTATCCGATTACTTGATAATTCGAACTGACTAGTTCATGGATTAATCGACTACTAAAATAATCGATAGCTGAAGCCCTACTCCCAGTGGCTGTCATTGACAGCGACAGACGTCCAATCAAATTTAACCCTCCAACTCAAAATAGATTGGACGTCTCATTTAAAGACAAGGCTTTGACGTCTATAGCTATCAAGAGCAGTGAGTTGATATTCTTCATTTCCAAAAGTGAAGCACACAGCGCCATTTTGAATGTTTGACCATAAAATGGAAAGGCCTATTGTTTAGCCAATGAAGCGATGATTGTTCCCCGCTGTTACGCAATTTGAAGAGACGACCATTGTCGTTTCCTCATTGGGAATCTACGCGTCGGAATGTCGGAATGTGAGGAAGAGGAGTCGCGGATTGACATTGTGGAGAGCGATGCAGCGCGCCGGCCCGGGGGAGGAAGAACGCTATGAAACAAGTCCGCCTTTTGTTGGTTAGGAACATGGGGTGAAGCGACGTTTAACTCATTCACTGCCATTAGATGGCGATAGATGTCCGATCCGTTCCATATGGGAGAAGGTAGGTATTATATTCTCTTTATACATATAAATTATTTTGTACAAAGGAAAAAAAAACACATGCATAAATAAATAATAAAATTAAAAAAGGGTGAAAATTAAACATTTTGTGCTCCACTTTTTGAAAAAATAATGAATAATGTACTTAATTATAATTCCTCCATTATTTTCTTTATATACTAGTACTTTAGATAAAAAAAAAAAAATTTAAAAAAAATGGAAATATTCACTTGTAAATGCATTCATAAATATTAAAAAAATATTTTTTTAATCACAAAAAATGAATTTCTTATAAACATTTTTAATTCAAATTACAAAAAATGAAAAAAAAGTGAATATTTACTGTTTTTACTGTTACTACAATTTATTTATTTTTAATCATTAAAAATATATTTTTTAACAACAAAAATGAAAAATTAAAACATTTTTAGTTCAAACAAAAACAAAAGTTGGACAAAAATAAGCAGTGAATATTTTACTTATTTAATGTTATTATATTACTACTCTTTATTACTTAATTTTTAATTATTAATTTAAAAAAAAAATAAAAATGAAAAAAATGGATTTTTTAAACTAAAATTACAAAAAAGTTTTTATTTACTGCTTTTACTGTTACTACTATCTATTTTTAATCATTAAAAAAATATATTTTTGAACAAAAATGACAAAATGAAACATTTTTAGTTCAAATGAAAAATAAGCATTGAATATTTTACTTATTTACTTTATTACTTTATTTTATTTCAAATAGAAAAATTGAAAAACAAAAAACAATGAATATTCATTTACTGTTATTACATTAGTATTAATTTTTAATCGTTAAAAATTTTTTTTTCAACAAAAACGAAAAATTGACGCATTTTTAGTTCAAATGAAAAAATATGAAATAAACAATTCGCTGTTATTATCATATTACGACTATTTTTAGTCATTAAAAATATTTTTAACAAAACTAAAAATGGAAGCATTTTTACTTAAAATGCAAAAAAAAAAAAAAATGTATGAAAAAATTTTTTTTACTGTTACTACTATTTATTTATTGTCCATCACTAAAAAAATGTTTTTAACAAATGATGAATTGAAACATTTTGAGTTCAAATAAACAAAAATTAAACAAGTGTATACATTGCTATTATATTATATTACTATTTAATAATTTATTTTTAATCATTTAATTTTTTTTCACAAAATGAAAAATGGAAACATTTTAAGTTCAAATTATAAAAATAATTAAAAAAAAATTTTTTTTACTGTTACTATTATATTACGAGTATTTATTAATTTTTAATCAATTGAAAATTTATATTTTTTAACAACAAAAATGACAAACGGAAACATTTTTAGTTCAATTTAAGAAAAAAGTTGGGGGGGACAAACAGTAAATATTTTAAATAATATATTTAAAAAAAAAAATACATATACATTCACTTTTTCATTCATTATTTTATTTTTCTTTTGATAAAAAAGCAACATTTTTTATTTCTAATTTTTTTTTTTTTTTAATTTGAATGGATAAAAAAAAACTTCAGATTTTTAATTATTTAAAAATAAGTTGTTTTTTTAAAATATTATTTTCAAGGAGGGGAAAAAACAGAATAAAAGAAGAAATATCTATTTTCTTGAGTCTTATAATACATCAAAATGATATACTTGCAGACTGTAAACAAATCACATCGTTGCATCTATTCACAATATTCTTCATGCAATTATTTCAGTTCCAAAGTACATTTCTATCCAAAATTGTCGATCATATAACAATAAATGACATCAATGCTTCAGTCCTATGATTTAATTCCCCTCCGTGCAATGACCTAGCTCCGTCCTTCATCCGTGGACACGTAGGACACGACTGCAAACACCGAAACGCGCCCCCAATTTTAGCTCCCCGCGGCGGCACGTGCGCGCGTTTCGCTCTGACGGCTTCTAAGACAAACGCAATTTGTTTGCCCCCTGCGCACGACCCACCAAAACATCTATGTTCCTCTAATAGAGAAAGTGCAGCACTTTGGAAGAAGCCAACAAAGCTCATAAATCATAGATGAGCCGCAACAAGCGCTCATATTGGCTGAAATATTGAGCTCTGTATTCTCACCGGTCGCTTGGAGAAAGTAAGCCCGCGCTGGAAAACCTTGCCTTTCCACTTTTTCATTTCGCTCTTTAATTGCTTCTTCAATGAGTTCTTAACTTGGAAAAATGGTGGCTTATTTTCGAGAGGCTTCATTTGAATCCATTGCAATGGAGGTGTCCATTAGCTACAAGAGCCAATCGACTTAGGAGCTTGCGCGTTGTAAAAGCCACACTAATCCACACGGTTGCTAACCGTCACATGCTATTGTTTAGCCACAACTGGATTCATTACCTTATTACTAATCATCCTTCACAAAGCTGCTGGAAACAGAAATGTTTATTTCAGCCACAGGGAGATTGATTTTTGATTGAGTGATGATTTTACAACACTGTGCGGGTGTGCGCTGGTCCTCATGGGAAACGCAGACTCCCTTAAGGCAAAACACTACCGCTTTTGTCCACCGGTGTCGCTAAAATTGACCAAAACTAAAAAGTTACCAAGTGTTGCTAAGTTGATTAGTGTTCTTGTGATGCTTAACACTCTCATCTCAGATCATTTTTTATTTTGAATTACATTTACTGGCTGTGAATGCTAATCTCGTTGTTGCTAGGAGCCCTGCATGGTGGCATAACCTTTGCTTATCTGCATTTTTTGTGAGGAATCACTGCGAAAACTTGAGAGAAAAAAACGAGAGAAAAAGACCAACCGCGCAAAATCCAAAAATCGAGAAAAATTGCTAAACCATAAAAAGTCGAATGTGAAAAACCGCGTAAATTGAGTAACCACAAAAAACATTGTACAGCAACAAAACAACAAAAAAGGGAAAAAAAACTACAAAAATATATAGGCCTAAATATTTAAAAAAAAATATTCAATAGTAAAAAATCTGTAAAACTAAAAAAAATTGAGAAAAATTGCTAAAATGTGAAAAAAGGCGTAAAATTGGCTAACACTGCACAAAAGGGAAAAAAATGCAAAAATATATATTTTTTAATTAAAAAAAAAAATTCAATAGTAAAAAATCTGCAAAATCCAAAAATTGAGAAAAATCGCTAAAACAAGAAATGTTTAATGTGACAAACCGCGTAAAATTGACAAACCACAAATTTCTTTTAAAACTGCATAAAAACAAAAAAGGAAAAAATTGCAAAAAAACAAAAATTACAATAAACAATAAACATTCAATAGTTGAAAACTGCAAAATTCAAAAAAATTGAGAAAAATTGCTTAAAAGTGAATCGTTTAATGTCCAAAAAATACATAATTGATTAATGATATATATATATTTTTTTACAACTGCACAAAAAACAAAAAGGAAAAAACTGCCCAAAAATAAACAAAAATTACAATAAACAATAAACATTCAATCGTAAAAACTGCAAAATTAAAAAAAATTGAGAAAAATTGCTTGAAAGTGAATCATTTAATGTCCAAAAAACACGTAATTGATTAACGATAATTTTTTTTAACAACTGCACAAAAGACAAAAAGGAAAAAACTGCAAAAAAAATAAATAAATAAAAAAAATAAAATAAAAAATTACAACAATAAACATTCAATAGTAAAAAACTGCAAAATTCAAAAAAATTGACGTAATTGATTAGCAATAAGTTTTTTTTTACAACTGCACAAAAAAACAAAAAGGAAAAAACTGCAAAAAACAAAACAAAAATTACAACAATAAACATTCAATAGTAAAAAACTGCCAAATTTTTAAAAAATGAGAAAAAATGCTTAAAAGTGAATCGTTTAATGTGCAAAAAAACACGTAATTGATAAATAAAATTTTTTTTACAACTGCACAGAAAAAAAAATTGTGAAAATCTACAGAATCCCAAAATTGCTAAACAGTGAAATGTTTAATGTTCAAAATAACGTAAATTTGAGTCACCACAAAAAATTACACAACTGCAAAACCCAAAAATCAAGAAAAATTTGCTAAACTGTGAAACGTCAAACGTGAAAACGGCGCAAAATTGAGACCTAAGAACCTAAAAATGATCAACAAAAAAAGTTATGATGAAAAAAAGCCAAAAACTGCTGAAAAATAATACAAAATAAATAAATAAATAAATCAGGATAAGAATGCTTAAAAAAAAAAAAAAAAAAATCCAATTCTTGCAAAAATAAATAAAGCACAAAATTGCAAAAATTGAAACGTGGAATATCCATGAAAAATCTGATAGAAATGTATTTAGAATACAATACAGCTTCCTTTTTTGGAGCATACAACAAAGAACTTATAGATGCAAAAAAAAAAAAAAAAAAAACAAGCAAAAAGTTGTCCGATAATACCGGCCGATAAAAGCCTTTTAAAACAATACCAGACAATATCGACATAGGTTTTTCGCCAATATGCACATTGGCTTCAAAGTGAATGTAGAAGCCCCTCAACCTCTGTACAAGGGCTGGTCACAGCTTAGCACAGCAGTTATGCTTACTGACCATTAGAGTTCTCCAAACTAAGATGCTTATGATTTGTTATGTGAGCATTATCATTATTAAAGCATCCAGTGCGGCAACACTATACATTTAGCCATTATATGTTAAGTCCATGACCATATATATCAGTATCGATATCTGATTTTTCGAGCTGGAAAGGATCAATATATCGGTTAAAAAGTCATTAGGTGGACAACTCTACATAAAAAGCCAATGAAAAAACAATGAAGATTTGTTCATTGGCCCATCTCACTCAAATTGAATTGGACGTCTAGCTCCCCGTCAAAAAGAATTGGACATAGACATCTAATACGTAGAATAAAAATAACAATAGATATGTAATTCATTTAAAGGCGCTACGAAATCATGACCATGTAAAAAAAAAAAAAATGAAACTGACACACCCAAAACAAGTCATCGGGGAACGCCCACTTTCAATAATTCTGGTTGTGACATCACAACCAGAATTGATCTTCATGTCTAGCTTTCGAGCGCTGCGCTAGCTAGCTAGCACATGTTAACTGAACAACATAAAGCTCATACATGCTAGCAGCTCATTCTCAGTGGTACATCAACTTTTTTTTTGTGGGCGGAGTCAAGCCAGCTGAGAAAGGAAGACTGACTATTTTACAATGCCATTGACGGCCCTAGACGTCCAATCCCTTTCCACGGTGACAGCTCTATTTACGCGACTCTCCAGATTCTATCCAGTTTTATGGTTTCACCCTCCCCAGTTGATGAGTAGAAGCAATTTATCAGCTCTATAGGAGCCCCCGAGAACAATAGGCTCCGCAACCATAACAGGCAAGTCACGTGACGTCTCGACGACAAGAAGGAGGGGGGCACCTGCGTGACATTTGTATCCCGACAAATCAAAGTCAGCGGGCGAGGCGAGGCGGCGCGGCACGCTTCGCCGCCGTCCGTCGACAAACGCGGGGGAGTCGGGAGACGCGGGTAAACAGGGATTACGGCCGAGGCGTGTCGCACGCCATGACAACACCTCGCTTAAGGTTCTTGGAATGATTTTGACGATGATGGACGTCCAGGCCGTTTGAAGCGGGAGCTATCTAACGATGGTAGAAGATTTGACCATGAATAATTGTTTCATTTTGATGAATTTCAAGTATATTTACTGTTATATACTGATTTTGAGCGGCCGTAGGTCTTTTTTAGACAGTGGAGTGAGGAAGATATATTGTACTGTCTTCTTTTTTTTTGTACACATGGACATAGCCTCAGGCCGTGTACACGATACTGGTGTGATTTGGAATTTGCTATTCCGGTCCGAGCCAAAAAATCTCAAAGCTTTGCTTAGCCTTTGCACTGACCAGGAAGGATCCCTCGCCCCTGATAAATCATCCTTCTGCTGTGAATTAAAATACATTGGAATCATAATTATTTCTAATTTATTTTCTTTGTATTTACATATTTATTTTTTATCAGGTTGATAATGAAATCATTTTTTTCTCTCTTGTAGGTTATGTATTTTTTGTATGTCAATGTCGAATCGTCCTTCTACTGTAAAATGAAATAAAAATAAATTTAATGCATTTTTATTTTGTTTTTCCTGGATGATAATTAAATCAATACCTATATCATATATCTTTATATTATATATATCTTTATATTACAAATATATTCATCTGTATATATTCATATATCTCTATACATATCTATGTCATATGTCTCCCCCCCCCCAAAAAAAAATATATATAGTATATCACATATATATGTCATATCTATATATAAATATCAATGTCATGTATCAAAATCTATATAACTATATACAGTATATCATTATATATACTGTATATATCGCTATATATATCATCTATATGTCATATATCAATATTTATATATCTCATATCTATATATTAGGGCTGTCAAACGATTAAAATTTTTAATCGAGTTAATTACAGCTTAAAAATTAATTAATCGTAATTAATCGCAATTCAAACCATCTATTAAATATGCCATATTTTTCTGTAAATTATTGTTGGAATGGAAAGACACAAGATGGATATATACATTCAACATACGGTACATAAATACTGTATTTCTTTATTATAACAATAAATCAACTAGATGGCATTAACATTATTAACATTCTGTTAAAGTGATCCATGGTTAGAAAGACTTGTAGTTCTTAAAAGATAAATGTTAGTACAAGTTATAGAAATTTTATATTAAAACCCCTCTTAATGTTTTCGTTTTAATAAAATTTGTAAAATTTTCAATCAAATAATAAGCTCGTAGCCCGCCATTGTTGATGTCAATAATTACTTACACAATGCTCATGGATGCTGAAGACTATAAAATCAGTCGCACCCAAGTGCCAGCAGAGGGCGGCAAAACTCCATAAAACACAACAAGTGAGCGTTTCACTGTGTACTGTCATTTAAATGTTTCTGAGGGGGGCATGTGCGTTAATTGCGTCAAATATTTTAACGTGATTGATTTCAAAAATTAATTAATGCCCGTTAACGCGATAATTTTGACAGCCCTACTATATATATATAGAAATATACAGTACATCATATCTACTTGTCATATATCTATACAGTATATATAAATTAGGGTTGTTCCGATCATGTTTTTTTGCTCCCGATCCGATCCCGATCGTTTTAGTTTGAGTATCTGCCGATCCCGATATTTCCCGATCCGATTGCTTTTTTTTTTGCTCCCGATTCAATTCCAATCATTCCCGATAATTTTTCCCGATCGTATACATTTTGACAATGCATTAAGAAAAAAAATGAATAAAACTCAATTCAATTGCTCCAAGTATCTTTTTTTTATTGTCCAACATGACACTGTTCCACTGCTTTGGATCAAAACAAAGCTTATCAGCACTGTGCCATAAAATATGTAAACAATAAACATGTTAAATAAACAGTTTTTTTTCGGTGCCACACTTTGTGAGTGCGACAATAAACGGCAGGGGAGGATGTTTGTTGTTATTATGAACCAATCTTTAAACCAAAACTAAAGACTCTGGATGAGTGTAAGACATTTTGTCTATAACGTTAAATACAAAATACAATTAGAAAACGATTAAATTAAAAAAAAAAAAAAAAAGGCATGTCCGATATTTTTTTGCAGATTCCGATACTTTGAAAATGACGTGATCGGATGCCGATCGATCGGGACATCTCTAATATAAATATATGTATATACAGTATATCTATTTATACATACTATACACAGTGTATACATACACATATATACATACATACATACATACATACACACATACACACACAGTGGGGCAAATAAGTATTTAGTCAACCACTAATTGTGCAAGTTCGCCCACTTGAAAATATTAGAGAGGCCTGTAATTGTCAACACGGGTAAACCTCAACCATGAGAGACAATGTGGAAAAACACCCCAGAAAATCACATTGTTTGATTTTTAAACAATTTATTTACAAATCATGATGGAAAATAGGTATTTGGTCAATACCAAAAGTTCATCTCAATACTTTGTTATGTACCCTTTGTTGGCAATAACGGAGGCCAAATGTTTTCTGTAACTCTTCACAAGCTTTTCACACACTGTTCCTGGTACTTTGGCCCATTCCTCCATGCAGATCTCCTCTAGAGCAGTGATGTTTTGGGGCTGTCGTTGGGCAAAACGGACTTTCAACTCCCGCCGCGGATTTTCTATAGGGTTGAGATCTGGAGACTGGCTAGGCCACTCCAGGACCTTGAAATGCTTCTTACGAAGCCACTCCTTTGTTGCCCTGGCTGTGTGTTTGAGAGGATTGTCATGCTGAAAGACCCAGCCACATCTCATCTTCAATGGCCTTGCTGATGGAAGGAGATTTTCCATCAAAATCTCTCGATACATGGCCCCATTCATTCTTTCCTTTACACAGATCAGTCGTCCTGGTCCCTTTGCAGAAAAACAGCCCCAAAGCATGATGTTTCCACCCCCATGCTTCACAGTGGGTATGGTGTTCTTCGGATGCAATTCAGTATTCTTTCTCCTCCAAACATGAGAACCTGTGTTTCTACCAAAAAGTTCTATTTTGGTTTCATCTGACCCAGGGGTCGCATTAACCGAATATTTTCCGTCGTTGACCGTTTTTTTAAAACGGTGACGGAAAAAACTGAAGTCCGTCCGTCATTTTGACAGGTTGCAATTCACACCCCAGACCACAGTGTGGCGAGTGAGCATATTAATTAGCTATTGTCTCTCTTAATGCATGACGTCGTTGGCTATTCTGTCAGAATATTGTAGCGTCACCGGGGTCTGGCGGCGGCACCGTGATTGACACATCAACGCGAGGTTCTTATTGGTGCACCCGGTGTGCCAGCGTGTCATCCAATTGGTGGACTAGATTGCCGCCTGTGTATAGACCCCAATCACATGACGTCACAACTCCGCCCCCCTGACTGGAGCCGCCATATTGTGTGTCAGCTCGTCGTGTTTACACATTACCGCTACGTACATGCCTCCTATTACGGCGTGTTTTTCTGCTCGTTAACATTAATAATCAAAATGGTGAAGGCGTGTGTGGCGGTTGGTTGCAGTAACAGAGAAGATAGACGGAGAGACTTGAAGTTCTACCGTATTCTCAGAGACCCGAAGAGGAGAGCGAGATGGACTGCTGTAATTCGACAAGAAATCTGGGCACCAAACGATCACCACAGACTATGTAGTAGTCATTTTATATCTGGTAAGATGCATTTAATATATATTTAGAGGGTTTTGGGCTGACAAATAACCACAATTAAGATCATTGCTAGGCTAATCGCCGACAACATACACGTATGTATGTAGTGAGAGTGCGATCGCTAAACCATATAAACATTAAAAGCCTTAACTCCATTGACAAATGACATGAAATACATTAGACTTGACAGTGGATGTTAGCAATAACAAAAAAAGATTTTGAATTGAAAATTTTGTAACTCACCTTTCCAAGCACAAGATAGATTCCTGCCGAATTTTCGTGGACGAGGACCTGTTTCACCCAACCAGCAACGAAGTATTTATAAGCCTCCAAGCTCTTGAGGTTTTTCCAATTTTCCTGAGAATAGGCTGATTTTGTGTGGACAAGATAATTGTAAATATCAGCGTAGCAGATGTCAGGCAAACGGCGAAGACAGTGGGTCGAAAAACATCGATTTGGGCATCAAATATGGATCTGGCGACTGTATAGAACGAAGCTTTTCCACATAACGCCTTTTATGCAACACATCCAGTGAGTTTACGGCATCAGAAAGCACCGGGTCTTCCATGAAATGCATTTTAAATTCCTCGATCAATTGAAAACAATGCTAATACAGAGACAAAATGACGGACAAGTGGGCGGAACCATACAGCGAGCACGTGGTTTTGTGACGTCGGTGGGTAGGGTCTATATACAGTAGTTGCCTCTTTTTCTTTGGGGGCGGAGTTGTTGTTTTGTTGGTGTTGTTGGCGGTAAGCAGAGTAAAAAGAGGGAGAAAAATACCACAACTTCCGTGTCTAATTTTTCGCCGCCAAGCAAGCGTTACAATATTAATTAAAAATGAATGAAAACTAAATACTATTGAATATGTCATCATTATCATTTTAAAAATTTAAGTGACGGGTAAAAATAGATTATGACCGGATTTTTATGACCCTGTCAGTCAAAATGACAGACAACGAAAATGTCTAGCGCAACCTCTGATCTGACCATACCACATTCTCCCAGTCCTGTTCTGGATCATCCAAATGCTCTCTACCAAACCGCAGACGGGCCTGGACGTGTACTTTCTTCAGCAGGGGGACATGTCTGGCAGTGCAGGATTTGAGTCCCTGGCAGTGCATTGTGTTACTGATAGTAGCCTTTGCTACTGTGGTCCCAGCTCTCTGTAGGTCATTCACTAGGTCCCCCCGTGTGTTTCAGGGATTTTTGCTCACCGGTCTTGTTATCATTTTGACACCATGGGGTGAGGAGGGAGTTGAAAGTCCATGTTGCCCAACGACAGCCCCAAAACATCACTGCTCTAGAGGACATCTGCATGGAGGAATGGGCCAAAATACCAGCAACAGTGTGTGAAAAGCTTGTGAAGAGTTACAGAAAACGTTTGGCCTCCCTTATTGCCAACAAAGGGTACATAACAAAGTGTTGAGATGAACTTTTGGTAATGACCAAATACTTATTTTCCACCATGATTTGCAAATAAATTTTTTAAACATCAAACAATGTGATTTTCTGTTTTTTTTCTTCCACATTCTGTCTCATGGTTGAGGTTTACCCATGTTGACAATTACAGGCCTATCTAATATTTTCAAGTGGGAGAACTTGCAGTTAGTGGTTGACTAAATACTTATTTGCCCCACTGTATGTCATATATCAATATCTATGTAAATATCTCCATATACAATAATATATCAATATTTATTTATACATGTTCTATATCTTTCTCTCTCTATAAATATATTAGGGCTGTCAAAATTATCACGTTAACGGGAAGTAATTCATTTTTTAAATTAATCACGTTAAAATATTTCACGCAATTAACGCACGTGCCCCGCTCAGATAGACTAAAATGACAGTACAGTGTAATGTGCGCTTGTTACTTGTTTTTTTGGTGTTTGGCTCCCTCTGCTGGCGTTTGGGTGCAACTGATTTTATGGGTTAGTACCATGAGTGAGCATGGTGTAATTATTGACATCAACAATGGCGAGCTACTAGTTTATTTTTTGATTGAAAATTTTACAAATTTTAATAAAACGAAAACATTAAGAGGGGTTTTAATATAAAATTTCTATAACTTGTACTAACATTTATCTTTTAAGAACTACAAGTCTTTCTATCAATGGATCGCTTTAAGAGAATGTTAATAATGTTAATTCCATCTTGTTGAATTACTGTTATAAACAAATACAGTACTTATGTACCGTATGTTGAATGTATATATCAGTCTTGTGTCTTATCTTTCCATTCCAACAATAATTTACAGAAAAATATGGCATATTTTATAGATGGTTTGAATTGCGATTAATTACAATTTTTACCCTGTAATTAACTGGATTAAAAATTTGAATCGTTTGACAGCCCCGGTATATACAGTATATCTATATTTACATATATAGATATACTGTGTTTGTATATATCATATATAGGTCATTTCTATATGTCATATACAAATACATATATATGTATATATATCATTTATCAATATCTATGTAAATATCTCCATAAACAACAATATATCAATATTTATTGATGTATATATGTTCTATATCTTTCTCTATACGTATATATATATATATATATATATATATATATATATATATATATATATATATATATTAGTATCTATCTCAGACTGACATGAATAAAGGATAGCTGCACTCTGGTTTGGCCCACATCAGGCTGTAAGTTGTTTCAGCTAATATATGTTTGTGTATGCTTTTGTAAATGAGTTAAGTTTGTGGAGTTTGAGTGATTTGTATTGCAAATATGTTAGCATTTGGACTTTTGACCAGCAATTGTTTTGTGTCAAGTGTTTCATTGTTAAAATGCGTGTCGTTTTGAACATAAGTGTACAAAAAGGTGTGTGTTACAGCTTTACAAATTGTCAAAAGTGAAGGAAGTCAAAAGCTTCAAAAAGCAAAATTGCATTGTACTTCACATTTAGTGAAGACAGTACACGTCAAATTAATTAAGTGAAAATAAGACTCACAACTGGAGTCCATTCCTTCATCAAGCACTGAAACAGCTAAAACTCAAACTACTTATATTATGATTATAACGTAAAAGGCAGACATTCCATTTACAAGCTAGCCGGCTCAAATGAGATCATTCATCTTGTCGGCTTCAGCCGGCCGTCAGTTTTCTATAAGAAGGTCAACGAGTGTCATTGATACGCTCGGCAATAACGGGCGCCGGAGAGCAAAAATGGCCGGTAAATCAGTTGGACTGACTGTGATACATGCTAGCGAGGTTAACAGCCTGTTAGCCTACTAATGTGTGGCTCAGTATGCACTACATCATGTGTGATTATGATCATGTTTCTGTGTATGCCACCGACAGATATAGATGTCCTACACAATTATAGGCCTGGTGGCAAAAATCTGTACAAAGCTTCTCCATGCATGGCAGCGGAAATCTATTGGACGTCTATTACCGTCAATGGATACTTTTAATATTGATTTCCTCCTTTTGGTACCACAACACATACTCTGCAACCTATGGAGTTTAGATAATTCTCCAGCCAGAACGACAGATTTTTACGCCTATCCGTAAAACAAAACAAGAGCAGAATGCCGATTAGCATTCGGCTTAGCGACGTGTGCTTACATGGCGACGCGGTGGCGACAGAAAGCCTGTCACCTACCGTGGCGGGTTTTTTTTCTTCTTCTATTTTTTGGTTTGTTTCCCACCCATTTGTCTCCTTTGATTTCACCCCGGCCGCCAAGATGGATGACGGGGGGACTTTGAGGCTAATGGCGCCGGCATCAATCACGCTGACAAATGACGCCAGCTAACTCGGAAAGTCATTAGCTGAGTTGCTTCTTTCCCAAAAATAAAACTCTGCGCCAGGTGGCTAAGTCGCGCCAGGCGGCTCGGTTTGATTCCGCTCCGCGGGTGGAAGGTATTATGGGAAATGGAGTGCCAATTTTAAAGGCGTTTTGTAAGGTCAATTTTTTTTTTTTTTTTTTTTTTAATGGTTGACTTATAACCAGTTATTTATGACATGTACTAAATTACAATAGATAAAAAAAAATTGAAAAAAAATATATGTAAATTCCTAATTTTGCCCAACCGCCCCCCTTTTTATTTTATATTTTAAAACTGTAAATAAAAAAATGTTTTAAGAAAAATTTATAAGAATTTACCGTTTTTCCTAGTTTTTATAATGGGAAAAAAAAATGAACTTGAGATGCAGAATATTCGCTAGAATACTGTATTCCTGCTCATTTACTTTTTAATTTATAATTTTTAAAAAATACTAGCAAACAATTATTTTGTGATTAGTTGATTCATCAGCTCATATATAAGTCATATGTTATTCACACAGAGACAAATACAAGGAGGCAGAGAGAGTGGCAGAGAGCGAAAGAGAGACAGCAACAAAGGCGGTTAGAGACACTGAGTTAGAGAGAGAGACACAGAGAGACAGACGGACAAAGACAACGAGAGAGACAGCGACAAAGGTGGAGAGAGAGTGAGCGAGATAGAGAAAGCGACTTAGAGGCAGAGAGAGACAGCAAGAGAGCGTGAGAGAGAGGGACAGAGAGACAGACAGAGAGGGCGAGAGACACAGAGACACAGACAGGGAGAACGAGAGAGACAGACAGACAGCGACAGCCAGAGTGAACGTGAGAGACAGAGACAATGAGAGGGAGCGTGAGAGACAGACAGTCACAGACAGAGTGACCGAGAGACTGAGTGACAAAGATGGGGAGAAAGAGAGACAGACAGGAAGAAAGAGAGAGAGACAGCGAGAGAGCATGAGAGACACAGAGAGACAGAATGAGTGACAGAGGCAGCGAGAGAGACATATGGACAGAGGCAGAGCAACAGCACGAGAGAGGCAGAGAGAGAGCAAAAAGGGACGGACACAGAGACAGACAGAATGAGTGACAGAGGTGGTGAGAGAGACAGATAGACACAGAGACATAGACAGAGACAGAGCGAGAGAGGCAGAGAGAGGGACAGAGACAGACAAGGACAGAGAGACAGACAGATACAGGCAAAGACAGCTGGACAGAGTGAGAGACACAAAAGAGACGGAGTGAGAGACAGACCAAGTGACAGAGGCGTCGAAAGAGACACAGACAGATAGAGAGAGCCAGTTAGAGAGATACTAAGAGTGTGAGAGAGAGAGACAAGGACAGAAAGACATGCAGACAGATAGACAGAGACAGACGGACACAGCGTGAGAGACACAAACGGAGTGTAGGACAGACCAAGTGACAGAGGCGTCGAGAAAGACACACAGAGACAGACTGAGACAGCGAGTTAGAGAAACAAAAGACGGTGACAGAGTGTGAGAGACAGACAGGACAGAGAGATACATGCAATGAGACACAGACAGACAGAGGGCGACAGAGTGAGACACAGACAGAGTGAGAGACAGACCAAGTGACAGAGGCGTTGATAGAGAGACATAGTTAGAGAGAGACTGTGAGAGACAAGGACAGAGACATAGACAGAGAGGGTGAAAAAGACAGCAACAGAGCGAGAGAGACAGACAAGGAGAGTGAGAGAGAGACAGACAGAGCAAGAGAGAGAGCCTTTCTTGTCCCACAGGCAAATTGATTTTCACAGTCCGTCAGTTACCAACATTAATACAAGGACAGTCATAGACAACTAATGCAGAAACAAAAAGTACATTACTTTATATTTTAGCTGTAAATGTGCTGAGAAAATTTGGACTACGAACACGCGTTTTTCCAAAACAGAGCCATATTAACACTAGGTTTTTTTGGCTATAAAGAAATACCAGAAAGGCGTCAAATGACCTCAATACCAAACTGACTCCTTGGCTTTGTCAAACAATAGACCACTCAAACAAGCAATCAAGCAGCCTCGGTGTAAAGGGTGGGGTTTCACTCTGGATAGCTGCAATTAGCATCTTGAATATTTGCAAATCCAGACTTGTTAACTCCTGGGTTAGTGTAAAAATGATGACAGGGCCAAATGGCATGAAACTAAGACTAGCATCCACAACTGTAGCTAAACCAGACTGTCTACATTTTAGAACATCTGGGACAAATCCCATCAAGCACTTTTACTTTGTCTTGACAAGGCCAACATTCAGTTTTCAAGGTTCACAGTAGTGCTGTAACGATAATTCGATTAACTCGAGTTTTCGATTAGAAAAAAAAAAGATTCGAATTAAATTTTCCTGCTTCGAATATTCGTTTAATTATTGTGGCGATGTCATGGTTTATTTTGAAAGTGTTTGCAATCAGTTTTATTGATTTGAGTGGATATACTGCTTTCTAGTCTGCCTCATTTCACATGGCTGAATCCAGCTGCTCCATGTTAAGACCAACATAAGCTAAGTTTTTGTTTGCACTAATGTTTTTTTAATGTATTCGTAATTTAGTTTATGGGTATATTTAGCCATTTTTTGTTGGAATATGTGTCTGAACCATTTGTTTAGAGCATTGTAAAAAATAAAGTTAATGTTTTATAGCATTTAAGCTAGCGGACCTTTGCTATTTAAGTTAGCCAATTGTTCTTTTGTTGTACATAGATCCTTATTTAATTTTTTTATACCGTTTGAGCCTCAGCTCAGGTATTTTAATTTTTCATGTTACTTATCCGATTACTCGATTATTCGACAAACTAGTTCAATGATTAATCGGCTACTAGAATAATCGCTAGCTGCAGCCCTAGTTCACAGTTTATTATGTTCAAGCACACAATGATCAAAGAACTTTCCAAATCAGCTCAAACAGCTTCATTATATAGTACATACGTAAAAAGGTTGTCCGCCCGATTGCCTGCCCGAGCGGTCCACTGTCCGACAAAGCCGAGGCAGCCATGCAAACACTCAAGATGCTAATTGGAGCAATCCAACCCAGTGGTTTTTGCGAGTGTGAATGGGACTGACTAATGAGGACCTCAATGCTCATAAAAGATGTGCTGATTAGAGTCAGATGACACTTGTCGTTTTTTTTTTTTTTTTTTTTTTTTTTTTCCCCCAAAGGATTGTACAACATTGACGACAAACCAACAAATCTGTCCTATACTTTACGAGCTTACGCGTACAATAAAACAAGAAGTCACTTTAGAAGCTCTCAGCCGGTCGACAGTAAATTCCCGCCAACGTCGAGCTACTCCCGCGGGCAAGCTTCCGTCATTCCTTGGCCGCTTTTCGCCAACCTGACCTTTGAACCTCGGCCGGGCGAGATGAATGCGGCAAAAAAGGAGGAACGGCGACACGTCGGTCGAACGAGAGAGCGGCGCGCAGTTCTTAGCGTGAAGAAATTTCATCATAGAACGGAATTTTCAATGCTAGAGCTAAAGTAACAAAAGGCCCGTGTTTCTTAGCGGTGGTCTTCTCAACCGCTGACCCGCGCTCGGTCCTCCGCCTCCAGGCATTTTGGAACGGCCCGCTCGCCCGCCTCACCTCACCTCGTCTCCATCTGGTCTCGCCCTGCGGGACTTAACTCATTGTGACCCGTCCGCATTGCAACATCTTCTCGATCCAGAATGCATTTGGCAGTTTGCTTTTCTTTTGTTTCAACAACAGACATTAGCATTCGCGCTAACTTTTTAGAGAAGGATGGCTGTCATTGAGAGTGACAGATTTACAATAACTGACATCCCATTGAAGAGTCATTTGACCCCCCCCCCCCCCGTGCCCCTCCCAAAAATATATTTTACCATTTTTGCCAAAAACAATTAAAAATAAAATTAAATAAAACTACAGGTATACACAGTATATCAAAATGACGTTTACTGGGCTTTCCAGTTTTTTTTTTAAATTAATCAAGTAAATGAAGATAAATTTAAATGGAATTTAAATATTTATAATATTTAAAAATAAATGGATTTTTAAATTTTATTTTATTTTTTTAAATAAAAACGTCAAAATTGAATATTTACCTTTTTAATTAAAAACCAATTTAATAAAAACAGCGGAATTAATAAAAATAAGACAAAAACGTTTGTTACTTTTTTTCTTTTTAATTGGATGGGAACATTTCTTTTTTTAAAAATAAGGTTGTTGACTGGTTTTCTGTTTTAATTAAAAAAAATGAATAGACAAAAAAAACAAATAACAAACATGAATAATATAAGATTAAAAAAAATTTTTAAAAAATAGAAACATACAAAGAGAATATTCAGCATTTAAATTAAATTATAAATAATGAAATTTAATTAAAAATGAAATTAGAAAACAAACATTTTTTCCAATTGCAAATATAAAGTTTAATTGAAAAAATAAGACCCCCCCCAAAAAAATAAAATAAAATAAAAGAATGGGAATGGGAATTTTCAATTTGAGGAAAATAATTTAAATTAAAGCTGAAATTAGAAAATAACTTTTTAAATGCCAAATGTAATTTTTTTTTTTAAAGATTAAAAATAAAAAAATTAAAACAATACATAAATATTGACCATTTTAATAAAATGAAAAATAAAATGAAATATATTGAAAATCAAATTAGAATTTTTTTTTTTTTAAATGCCAAATTAAGACATTTTTAATTAAAAAAAAAAAAAGATTTAAAATAAAAATAGAAAATCACAGAAAGAGTATCATTTAAATAAAATAAATGATAAAATTAAAAATGAAATTAGAAAATAAAAACCTTTTATTTTAAAATGCAAATATAATTTTTTTAAATTGGAAAAAATAAGATTTTAAAAAATTAAAATAGAAAACTACAGAATTTAACCGTTAAAGAAAAAAATGAAATTAGGAAATAAAAACTTAAATGCCAAATATAAAGAGTTTTTAAATTGAGTAAGATCTTATTTTAAAATTAAATAGAAAATACATATTGACTATTTAAATAAAATCAAAATAAAAAATTAAATTAGAAAATAAAAAGTTTATTTTAAAAAAAAATGCCAAATAGATATTTTTTTGAAAATGAAAAAATAAGATTTAAATTAGAAAAACACAGAAAGAGAATATTTAGCATTTAAATAATAATTAAATCAAAAATGAAATTAGAAAACTCATTTTTAAGTTAAAATATGAATGAGTTTAATTGAAAAAAAAAAAAATCAGATTAAAAAAATACATAAAAAGAATATTCACCATTTAATTAATAAAATTTAACTAAAACTGAAATAACTAAATAAACATTGTTTTTTTAAATGGGAAATATAGATTTTTTTTAAATGGAAAAAATATGACAAAACTTTCTTTTTTTTTTTTTACTAAAAATAAATACATGGAGAATATTACTTTTTAAATTGAAAAAAAAAAATGATAATGCAGATAAAATAATGGACTATTTAATATTTATATTATTTATATATGGAGTATATTCATTCCCCTACTCAGAAAAACCTGCCCTCCCCATAAGTGCCAGTTTTTTAAAAATTATTTAAGAAAAAAAAACAACAACAGCTAAAATGAACTAAAGCTGACATTTTGGACGCCTGGCATTAAATGATCACAATTTACTTCCAATCCACTTTGAACAATCGCTGCCATCCCTCCCTCATCTTCATCAATGTAGCCAAGGAGTTATAAGAGGAATGTCCTGAAACTATCAAAACAGTTGTCGCTGTTGATGATTCTTTGCAATCAGAAGCATCAGCGGAATAACAAGCGCGTCTCTATTTAGCTCTTGGCACGGCGACGCCCCCTGGCATCATTGACATGCAAACACCGGCGGCCCGCACAACGGCGCCCCTTTGCCCGCGCCCACGCCGCGCAGCTGATGCCTTCTGAAGATTCCGCTCCCTTAAACCGAGACGATACGTTCCACCTTCGGATTAATATTCCGGCGCCGTCGACGCTAACAGCTAACGCTATTTTGACTCGGCGAGCAAATTTCGCCGGTTTAGTCACGAGCCGTATATGAAAGTAGAGCTGCGGGCGGAACAAAGACATTTTAAGGACAGCGCTTTAGTCTAATATTGAGTCATTTTCTGACAATGTTACATTCTGACGTTTCGTTACGAAACACTGTGCTTTAGTAAAACATTACATCTTCTTATGCTCCATTTTTGCACAAGTTTTGACTAAATATAACAATGTACAGAAGAGCCTTGATATACAAGTGACCTGGTTTTCAAGTGGTTGAATATGCAAGATGTTGCTCTGGTGATTATTTGACTTGTGAGTAAACGATTTCGCCATTTATCAATGCAATAAAAAGGACAGAAAAAAAAAAAAAAGAGATAAAAAGGTGGAAAATATTGGGGGAAAAAATCCATCACAAAAACACTATTTTGGAAACATCAGGGGGAAAAAACCCCAACCCATTTCCCCCCCAAAAATGTAAATAATAATTAAAAATAAATAAATAAATAAACAAAAAAAAACCATGCAAAATCATAAAACCTTACAAAAAACAACTTTGCAACAAAAACTTTTTGGAATAAACATTAAAAATGAAGGGGGATAATGGAAAAATTGCACACACAAAAAAAATTAAATAAATAAAATGAAAGAAAATAAAAATGTGCTTTATCACAAAAAACCTAAATGGAAACATCGACCCCCTCCCCAAACAAATGTAAAACCTTACAAGGAAAAATCGCCAAAAATGTATAAATAAATAAAACCTAACAAGGAAAAACTGCAACAAAGAAAAAGATAAAAATTCGAAGAAAAAAAAGTGCTTAATCACAAAAAAAAAAAAAAACATGGAAACATCAAGCCCCCCAAAAATAAATCTGAAAAAAACATGCAAAATTGTAAAAAAAAAAAAAAATTTTTTAAAAAGCAAAAGCCCCCGTACAAAAACATGTAAAAAAAAAAAAAAAAAAAAAAAAAAAAACCCTGCGAAATTCATAAACCTAAAAAAATTGCAAAAGCCCCCCCTCAAAAAAAAAAAAAAAATCTGCAAAATTGCAAAACCAATACAAAAAAAACAACTGCTAAATCACAAAAAAAATTGAATGGAAACATTACCCCCTACCACAAAAAAAAAAAATCTGAAAAACCACGTGAAATTGAAAAAAAAAAAAAAAAAAAGCAAAACCAGTACAAAAAACAACTGCCTGATCACAAAAAAAAATTAAATGGAAACAAAATTAATCTGAAAAACCATGATAAATTGTAAACCCTATAAAAAAAAAATGCAAAAGCCCCGCCCCCAAAATTATATAAAAAATTCCCTGCAAAATTGTAACACTTAAAAAAATTGCAAAATAAATACACAAAAAATGTGCTTAATCACAAAAAAATAAAATAAATGGAAACATCACACCCCCCAATCCAAATTATGTAAAGCCATGGTGGGGGGGGGGGGGGGGGGGGGGGGGGGAGAAGCCCCCCCCCAAAAAAAACAAAAAAAAAACTGGAAAAATTGCAAAACATAAAAGCATTGCAAAACCAACCCCCCCCTCCAAAATATGCTTAAACACACAGACACAAAAAAAAAAAACCTAAATGGAAACATCAAACTCCCCACCCCCCAAAAAATGAAATCTGAAAAACAGTGCAAAATTGTAAAACTTGTAAAATTAAATAAAATTGCAAAAGCCCCCTCCCCCAAAAATGAAATATGAAAAACCGTGCGAAATGGAAAAACCTAAAAATTCCAAAACCATAAAATCGGCGTATAATCACAAAGAACCCGCCCCACCCAAAAAGTTACTCGAGTAAATGTAACGTGCTAGTATCCACATGTAGTTGTTAGATCCAGTGTGCCTCTGACAGAGGTGAGTAAATGAAGCCAACCGCATTGTTGATATTCTTTTTTGAAGAGACATTACTACTTAGCACGGAGCGCTAATTATGCTAATCAGTGTTTGTATTGTTTTTTTGTTTGTATCGTTTCGGAAAAAGGACATTAGCACTTGAGGCGTTGTTACTAACAAAATGCCTAAGAGTTCAATTGTGAAGGTATTTGAAAAAAGTGACATTTGTCTAATTAATCGATTATTTAAAAAAAATACTTTGTTAACTGCAGCCCTAGCTCCACCCATGAAACTCGATCAGATCTTTCCCAGATTAATACAAAGAATATTTACAGATCAATCAATCCATCTTGCATTGAAAATTCATCTCAAGTGACTTCACAACAGCTTCAGCTTCATAACCCTTTGTTCAGCTGCCTTTACCATCATTTAAATAAGTGCAATTTTAGCAAAACAGCAGCCTCGGCACGTCTTGTCAGGTACGGCTTTTTTGACGTCTTTGTGCCTGCCGGATTTCACATTCAAAGGTGGAAGTGGCTGGAGGTATTTTCCAGCGAGCGTGAAAGTGCCGATGAAGGCGATCGCTCGGCGGCGTGGGCGTCGGGGTCAGGACGCCTGTGATGTCATCCTTCGCCTCAAAGTCCACGTGGGAGGATTAGGAAGGTCGGCGTTAGCTCATCCCAGCTCCTCTTTAAGCCGTGGATATCGATCCCTTCGTTGACGGCCAATTTGCCCTAAAAGCAATATTAGGTGACCTGGATATGCCCGAAACCCAAAAGGAAGAGACCCTGAAATTCCCCAAAAACAACCAAAGTCGACAGGACCCAGAAATGGCCCAAAACCAACAACAAAAACCAACTAAAAAAGGTACTCGACCTGGAAATGCCTCCAAATCAACAGGTCGTCAACAAAAACAGGTACGCAACCAGAAATGAACCAAAAACAGCAGGAAGCGATCTAATATCTACAGGACATGACCCAGAAATGCCCCTAAACCAACAGATGGTCAACTAAAACAGGTACTCAATCAGAATTCCTCAAAACCAACAGGAAGTAACCCAGACATGCCCCAAAGTCAACAGGTGGTGAACTAAAATATGGACCCAAGCAGAAATGACCCAAAACAAACAAGAAGTGACCTAATTTGTACAGAAATTGACCCAGAAATGCCCCAAAATTAACAGGAAGTGACTCGGAAATGCATGAAAAAAATGTGTTAACAAGTGGTTAACTAAAACAGTTACTCAAACAGAAATGACCTAATTCCAACAGGAAGTGACCCATGAATCCCCAAAACTAACAGGTGATCCAGAAATACCCAAAAATCAAAATGAATTAAAACAGGTATTCAACCAGAAATGACCCAAAATTGATCAGGAAATGCCCCCAAAATCAACAGGTGTTAAACTAAAACCGGTACGCAATCAGAATTCCTTAAAAGCAACAAGAAGTGACCTAAAATTGACAGGAAATGACCCAGAAACGCCCAAAAATCAACATGTGGGTAATTAAAACAGGTACTCAACAAGAAATTACCGAAAATTGACAGTAAGCGACCCATTAATGGCTCCCAAAACTGAAGGGACGCCAACCATTAGTGGCTCCCAAAACCGACGGGAAGCGACCCATTAGTGGCTCCCAAAACCGACGGGACGCCACCAATTAACGGCTCCCAAAACCGACGGGACGCCACCAATTAATGGCTCCCAAAAATGACGGGATGCCACTCATTAATGGCTCCCAAAACCGACAGGACGCCACTCATTAATGGCTCCCGAAACCGACGGGACGCTACTCATTAATGGCTCCCGAAACCGACGGGACGCTACTCATTAATGGTTTCCAGAACTGACGGGACGCTACTCATTAACGGCTCCCAAAACCGAGGGGACGCCGCCCATTCATGGCTCCCAAAACCGACGGGACGCCACCCATTAACGGCTCCCAAAACCACGGGACGCCACCCATTCATGGCTCCCAAAACCGAGGGGACGCTACTCATTAACGGCTCCCAAAACCGATGAGGCGCCACCCATTAACGCCTCCCAAAACCGATGAGACGCCACCCATTAACGCCTCCCAAAACCGATGGGACGCCACCCATTAACTCCTTCCAAAACCGACGGGACGCCACCCGTTAACGGTGCCCAAAACCGACGGGACGCCACCGTTAACGGCTCCCAAAACCGAAGGGAAGCAACTTGTTAACGGCTCCCAAAACCGAGGGGACGCCACCAATTAACGGCTCCCAAAACCGACGGGACGCCACCAATTAATGGCTCCCAAAACCGACGGGACGCCACTCATTAATGGCTCCCAAAACCGACGGGACGCCACTCATTAATGGCTCCCAAAACCGACGGGACGCCACTCATTAATGGCTCCCAAAACCGACGGGACGCCACTCATTAATGGCTCCCAAAACCGATGGGACGCCACTCATTAATGGCTCCCGAAACCGATGGGACGCCACTCATTAATGGCTCCCGAAACCGACGGGACGCTACTCATTAACGGCTCCCAAAACCGAGGGGACGCTACTCATTAACGGCTCCCGAAACCGATGAGACGCCACCCATTAACGGCTCCCAAAACCGATGAGACGCCACCCATTAATGCCTCCCAAAACCGACGGGAAGCCACCCGTTAACGGCGCCCAAAACCGACGGGACGCCACCGTTAACGGCGCCCAAAACCGACGGGACGCCACCGTTAGCGGCTCCCAAAACCGAAGGGAAGCAACTTGTTAACGGCTCCCAAAACCGAAGGGAAGCAACTTGTTAACGGCTCCCAAAACCGAGGGGACGCCACCAATTAACGGCTCCCAAAACCGAGGGGACGCCACCAATTAACGGCTCCCAAAACCGACGGGACACCACCCATTAACGGCTCCCAAAACCGACAGGACACCACCCATTAACGGCTCCCAAAACCACCGGGACACCACCCATTAACGGCTCCCAAAACCACCGGGACGCCACCCATTCATGGCTCCCAAAACCGACAGGATGCCACCCATTCATGGCTCCCAGAACCGACGGGATGCCACCCATTAACGGCTCCCAAAACCGAGGGGACGCCACCCATTAATGGCTCCGAAAACCGAGGGGACGCCACCCATTAATGGCTCCCAAAACCGACAGGATGCCACCCCTTAACGGCTCCAAAAACCGACGGGACGCCACCCATTAACGGCTCCCAAAACCGACGGGACGCCACCCATTAACAGCTCCCAAAACCGACGGGACGCCACCCATTAACGGCTCCCAAAACCGACGGGACGCCACCCATTAACGGCTCCCAAAACCGACAGAATGCCACCCATTCATGGCTCCCAGAACCGACGGGACACCACCCATTCATGGCTCCCAGAACCGACGGGACACCACCCATTAACGGCTCCCAAAACTGACAGGATGCCACCCATTCATTGCTCCCAGAACCGAGGGGACGCCACCCATTAACGGCTCCCAAAACCGAGGGGACGCCACCAATTAACGGCTCCAAAAACCGACGGGACGCCACCCATTAACGGCTCCCAAAACCACCGGGACGCCACCCATTCATGGCTCCCAAAATCAACAGGATGCCACCCATTCATGGCTCCCAGAACCGATGGGACGCCACCCATTAACGGCTCCCAAAACTGACGGGAAGCGACCCATTAAAGGCTCCCAAAACCGACGGGACACCACCCATTAATGCCTCCCAAAACCAATGGGACGCCACCTGTTAACTCCTCCCAAAACCGACGGGAAGCCACCCGTTAACGGCGCCCAAAACCGACGGGAAGCGATCTGTTAAAGGCGCCCAAAACCGACGGGACGCCACCCATTAACAGCTCCCAAAACCGACGGGACACCACCCATTAACGGCTCCCAAAACCACCGGGACACCACCCATTCATGGCTCCCAAAACCGACGGGAAGCGACCCATTAGTGGCTCCCAAAACTGACGGGACACCACCCAGTAACGGCTCCCAAAACCGACGGGACGCCACCAATTAACGGCTCCCAAAACCGACGGGACGCCACCAATTAATGGCTCCCAAAAATGACGGGATGCCACCCATTAACGGCTCCCAAAACCGACGGGACGCCACTCATTAATGGCTCCCAAAACCGACGGGACGCTACTCATTAATGGTTTCCAGAACTGACGGGACGCTACTCATTAACGGCTCCCAAAACCGAGGGGACGCCACCCATTCATGGCTCCCTAAACCGACGGGACGCCACTCATTAATGGCTCCCAAAACCGACGGGACGCCACCCATTAACGGCTCCCAAAACCACGGGACGCCACCCATTCATGGCTCCCAAAACCGAGGGGACGCTACTCATTAACGGCTCCCAAAACCGATGAGACGCCACCCATTAATGCCTCCCAAAACCGACGGGACGCCACCCGTTAACGGTGCCCAAAACCGACGGGACGCCACCGTTAACGGTTCCCAAAACCGAAGGGAAGCAACTTGTTAACGGCTCCCAAAACCGAGGGGACGCCACCCATTAACGGCTCCCAAAACCGAGGGGACGCCACCAATTAACGGCTCCCAAAACCGACAGGACACCACCCATTAACGGCTCCCAAAACCACCGGGACGCCACCCATTCATGGCTCCCAAAACCGACAGGATGCCACCCGTTCTTGGCACCCAGAACCCACGGGAAGTCACCCATTAATGGCTCCAGAATTCCTCAAAAATCAACAGGAAGTGACCTAATATTCATAGAAAATGACCCGGAAATTCCCCAAAACTAACAGGAAGTGACCCGGAAATGACCCAAAATCAAGAGGAAGTGACCTAGTATGAACAAGAAGTGGCCCAGAGAAAGAAATCAACCAACCTAAGGGTACCAAGCAACCACCATGAAGGCATTACGCAACAATTTCACCCTTTTAGTTTGTAATACAGTATTGATGTTTTTGAATTTCTCAAAACAGTCGGTTGGAATAAATAAAGAGACGCCGATGCCGGCAGGCATTCAAGTCGCTTTCACGCGTGAAAGAGGATCTCCCAGTCGGTCGCCCGCCGTCACTCAACGCGGCGGGGTGCCGGGAGGCGCGTCCAAAAGAATTGACGCCGGCCGCGAAAGAAAGCCGACGAGCGATGGGGAGCGCGCTCTAATCCCGCTCGCGGAGGCGCTGCTGGCGGGCGGAGCAAAATGTCGGGGGATCGGACGCGTCGGGTCTCGCGTGCCAGCGGGCCCGAAGACAGAATGAAATGCCGGAGAGAAGCTATGTAACCGACAAGTGCGGGAGACAGCGTGGGAATCGGTCTGAGAGTTAAACTCTGCTCTTATGCTAACTTGAGTTTTTCCGCTAGCAGACGTCCAATGTGTTGAACGATCTCTCCCACTTTAAGCGGATTGGACGCCTTCAATGGCAGCCAGTTTACTGTTGATTTTGGCGGCATTTCCGGGGTCACTTCCTGTCGAATTTGGGGGCGATTGTCAGGTCACTTCCTGTCCACTTAGGAGCAATTATTTGGGTTGCTTCCTGTCATTTTTGGGAGCAATAATTGGGTCACATCCTGTCAATTTTAGGGACAATTATTGGGTCGCTTCCTGTTACGGTAATTTGAATGGCGATTATTTGGGTCACTTCCTGCCCATTTTGGTGGCAAATATTGGGTCGCTTCCTGTAATTTTTGGGAGGAATTATTGGGTCACATCCTGTCAATTTTGGGGAAGATTACTGGGTTGCTTCCTGTCGATTTTGGGGACAATTAATGGGTCGCTTCCGGTCAATTTTGGGAGCAATTATTGGGTCGCTTCCAGTTAATTTGTGTGGCGATTATTTGGGTCACTTCCTGTCCATTTTGGTGGCAAATATTGGGTCGCTTCCTGTCATTTTTGGGAGCAATTATTGGGTCACATCCTGTCAATTTTGGGGGACATTACTGGGTCACTTCCTGTCTATTTTGGGGACAATTAATGGGTCGTTTCCTGTCAATTTTGGTGGCTATTATTGGGTCGCTTCCTGTCATTTTTGGGAGCAATTATTGGGTCCCATCCTGTGAATTTTGGGGACGATTATTGGGTCGCTTCATGTCCATTTTGGAGAAACTTTCAGGCCGCTTCCTGTCGATTTAGGTGCAATTAATGGGGTCAGTTCCTGCCCATTTTGGGGACAATTAATGTGTCACTTCCTGTCGATTTTGGGGAAATTTTCAGGTCACTTCCTGTCAATTTAGGTGCAATAAATGGGGTCGCTTTCTGTCCATTTTGGGAGCAATTTTCAGGTCGCTCCCCGTCGGTTTTGGAGAATTTTCAGGTCACTTCTTGTCGATTTAGGTGGAATAAATGGGGTCCCTTCCTGTCTGTTTTGGGAGCAATTTTCAGGTCGCTTCCAGTCCATTTTGGAGAAATTTTCAGGTCGCTTCCAGTCCATTTTGGAGAAATTTTCAGGTTGCTTCCTGTCGATTTAGGTGCAATTAATGGGGTCACTTTCTGTACATTTTGGGAGCAATATTCAGGTCACTTCCTGTCAGTTTTGGAGAATTTTCAGGTCACTTCTTATCGATTTAGGTGGAATAAATGGGGTCCCTTCCTGTCTGTTTTGGGAGCAATTATTGGGTCGTTTCCTGTCGATTTCGGGAACAATTATCGGGTCGCTTCCTGTCAATTTGGGAGCAATTAATGGACCACTTCCTTCAATTTTGGTGGCTATTATTGGGTCGCTTCCTGTCATTTTTGGGAGCAATTATTGGGTTGCTTCATGTACATTTTGGAGAAACTTTCAGGTCGCTTCCTGTCGATTTAGGTGCAATAAATGGGGTCAGTTCCTGTCCATTTTGGGAGCATTTATCGGGTCGCTTCCTGTCCATTTTGGAGAAATTAATGGGGTCACTTTTCTGTCCATTATGGGAACAATTTTCAGGTCGCTTCCTGTCCATTTTGGAGAAATTTTCAGGTCACTTCCTGTCGATTTAGGTGAAATTAATGGGGTCCCTTCCTGTCCATTTTGGGAACAATTATCGGGTCTCTTCCTGTCAATTTGGGAGCAATTAATGGGTCACTTCCTGTCTATTTTGGGTTAGTTTTCAACAGAGCGTGACTGGGAAGTGAATCAAAATAACAGGAAGTTACCTGTAAATGCATTTCCGGGTCACGTCCTGTTGATTTGGGTGCCATTAATGGGTCACCTCCTGTTAATTCAGTAATAATTGACAGGAAAGTGATACACTCATTTTTTTTAGTTCACAGAAAACATCCTCAACCTGTGAATAGCATATTTGGTTAATTTTAATGCATTTCCTGTTGGATTTGTCTCAAAATCAGCAGGAAGTGATCTATAATTGTCCTAAAATGAATATGAAGTGACCCAGAAATGCCCCAAAATCAACAGAAGGTGAACAAGAATTCCCCCCCCCCCCCAAAAAAAAATTACTGGAAATGCCCTAAATTTAAAATTTTGATGACTATTATCAGCGCTAGACTTTGGTTTAACCTATGCCAGCCCTCTCATTTCAACTCATTTTTTGGCTCTAAAACATCATTGTACAGTGCTAACAGCAACAAAAAAAACTACAAACAAGCTAACATGAATTAGCAACGATGTCCCAATAATTTTTAGCAATAAGCCGCCTCATGGCGAAATAAATTGGACATCTATCGCCGTCATTGGCGCTGAAACAGGACCACTAACGTTCTGCCACTCATCGTGAAGACCAAAATTGCATTGCTGCTAATTTTAATTGTAAATTTGAACTTTCTTCTACAACAACAACAAAAAAGTAGTTTAAAAAAATGCGTATTTTAAGCTAAAAATCACAATCCAGATGTTTCATCAATACATTTTATGACTCGTGAGCTCGAGTACCTAATCAACTGAACGCCAAGCGTGACCCCGGCGGACCTTCGCTCGGTTTGATCGACAGCTCGAGTACGCCGCGGCGTAAACGGTGATTAGGCGCCAATTAGCGCTAGCCTGGATAACGAGTCAATTAGACCCGATGAAGGCGAAGATGAAAGGCGGACGGGAGACTTCCGCGTCGTCCTCGTGAATTATTCAACGCCGACGTCGGGGTCACGCCCACCGGGAACCCTTCAAAGGAAACGGCGACGCCAAAACATCCCAGGAATCCCGAACGCCACTGGAGCTAGCCCTAATATCAATGGGTTCGCGTTGGAAAGTTTTGCTGATTTTCAGCAAACTGGGGTTTGCCGTCTAAGCAGATTGCGTGTGTGCTCAAGTGTGCAGCTGCGCTAATCAACCCGTTGGCGTGGTGTACTCTCGTGTGATGATTACTTTGTGTACTTGTCACGCAAATCTACATGCAGGTGCATCTCATTACATTGCAATGTCGGGGGAGATGTTTACTCCAGATTTCAAAAGTCAAGAATAGACCCTGAAATGCCCCCAAAATAAACAGGAATTGAATTGACACGCCCCCAAATCAACAGAAAGTGACCCAGAAATGCCCCGAAATTAATCGGACGTCGGACGTGACCCAGAACCCCCCCCCGCCAAAAGTGATAACAGGAATAGACCCTGAAATGCCCCAAAAATCAACATGAAGTGACCTGACATGCCCCAAAATCAACAAAAACCGATCTGGAAACACCCCTAAATTAAAAGGAAGTGACCCAAAAATACCCCACCAAAAAAAAAAACAAAACAAAAAAAAAAAAAAAACAGGAAGTTAACTGATTGCAACAGGAATAGACCCTGAAATGTACCAAAATCAACAGGAAGTGACCCAGAAATGCTAAAAAAAAATCAACTTATTATGAACCAAAATGTACCCAAAGTGACTAGGATTTGCCTCAAAATCGAAGGGGGCTCAAAATAAACAGGAAGTGACCTGGAAATGCTCCAAAATTAACAGGAAGTGACACAAAAATACCCCAGCAAAAAATAAAATAAAATAAAATAAAATAAAATAACCCTAGCAACAGGAATAGACCCTGAAATGCACCAAAATCAACAGAAAGTGACCCAGAAATGCTCCTAAATTAACAGGACGTGACCAAGAAATCCCCCCACCCCAAAAAAATCCAACAGGAAGTCTGATAACAACAGGAATAGACCTTGAAAAGCCCCTAAACTCAACAGGAAGTGACCCAAAAGTACCCCACCCCTCACCAAAAAAAAAAAAAAAATCAACAGGAAGTCAACTGATAGCAACAGGAATAGACCCTGAAATGCCCCTAAAAATCAACAGGAAGTAACCCAAAAATACCCCACCCCCACCAAAAAAAAAAAATCAACAGGAAGTCAACTGATAGCAACAGAAAAAGTCCCAGAAATGCCCAAAATCAACAGGAATGACCTGAAAATGCTCCAAATTAAACAGGAAGTGATCTAGAAATACTCAAAAATCAGCTTGTTATGAACCATAATGGACCCAAAGTGACAGGAAGTGAATTGACACGCCCCCAAATCAACAGAAAGTGACTCAGAAATGCTACTAAATTAACAGGACGAGACCCGGAACCCCCCACCCCCACCCCACCCAACAAAAAACAAAACAAAAGGAAGTCTGATAGCAACAGAAATAGACCCTGAAATGCCCCTAAAAATCAACAGGAAGTGACCCAAAAATACCCCACCCCCCACCAAATATACCCCACCCCCCACCAAAAAAAAAAAAAAAATCAAATCAACAGGAAGTCAACTGATAGCAACAGAAAAAGTCCCAGAAATGCCCAAAATCAACAGGAATGACCTGAAAATGCTCCAAATTAAACAGGAAGAGATCTAGAAATACTCAAAAATCAGCTTGTTATGAACCATAATGGACCAAAAGTGACAGGAATCTAATTGATACGCCCCCATATCAACAGAAAGTGACTCAGAAATGCTACTAAATTAACAGGACGTGACACGGACCCCCCCCCCCCCAACAAAAAACAAAACAAAAGGAAGTCTGATAACAACAGGAATAGACCCTGAAATGCCCCTAAAAATCAACAGGAAATGACCCAAAAATACCCCACGCCCCCACCCAACAAAAAAAAAAAATCAACAGGAAGTCAACTGATAGCAACAGGAATGGATCCTGAAATGCCCCAAAAATCAACAGGAAGTGACCTAGAAATGCCCCAAAATAAACAGGAAGTGACCCAGAAATCCCCCCACCCCAAAATCAAAAGGAAGTCAACTGATAGCAACAGGAAATGACCCTGAAATTCAACAAAATCAACAGGAAGTGAACTGTAAATGCCTCAAAATAAACAGGAAGTGATCCAGAAACCCCCCCACCCCACAAAAAATAACAAGAAGTCAACTGATAACAGGAATAGACCCTGAAATGCCCCAAAAATCAACAGGAAGTGACCTGGAAATGCCCCAAAACAAACAGGAGGTGACCCAGAAATCCCCCCGACCCCAAAATCAAAAGGAAGTCAACTGATAGCAACAGGAATAGACCCTGAAATGCACCAAAATCAACAGGAAATGACCTGTAGATGCCTCAAAATAAACAGGAAGTGATCCAGAACCCCCCCCCCAACAAAAATAACAGGAAGTCAACTGATAACAACAGGAATGGACCCTGAAATGCCCCAAAAATCAACAGGAAGTGACCTGGAAATGCCCCAAAATAAAAAGGAAGTGAATTGACACACCCCTAAACTGACTTGGAAACACCCCTAAATTAACAGGAAGTGACCCAAAAATACCCCATACCCCCACCCAAAAAAAAAAAAAAAAAAAAAAAATCAACAGGAAGTCAACTGATAGCAACCGAAAAAGACCCTGAAATGCACCAAAATAAACAGGAAGTGCCCTGGAAATGCCCCAAAATAAACAGGAAGTGAATTGACACGCCCCTAAATCAACAAAAACTGACCCGGAAACATCCCTAAATTAACAGGAAGTGACCCAAATACCCCCCCCCCCCCCCCAAAAAAAAACAACAACACCAGGAAGTCAACTGATAACAACAGGAATAGACCCTCAAATGCCCCAAAAATAGACAGGAAGTGACCTGAAAATGCTTCAAAATAAACAGGAAGTGACCCAGAAATGCTCAAAAATCAACTTGTAGTGAACCAAAATCGACCCAAAGTGACTAGGACTTGCCTCAAAATCAAAGGGGACTCAAAATCAACAGGAAGTGACCTGGAAATGCCCTCAAAAAAACCACAGGAAGTGTCCCAAAATCAATTGGACATTTATTAAACGGCATAAAAAGTATTCCCAGATCATTTCTCCTAAACTTTCTATGTTAAAAATCTCAAACAACATTTGCGTTAAAGCAGTTTTCATCCGCGTTTTGACTTCCTAGCAGTAGTCGCGCGACGAGCTAAACCCGAAAGTTCCCCGCCGCATGGTGTTGGCTGGCCTTAATAAAGATAAAGTATTCCCCCCCGTAAAATAACCGATCATTCCCTGGCATCTTTGATAACTCGCCCCAACCCCCGCCGCTCCTCTCACGTCTTGCTCTAACAGGCTTCGCATCAGGCAACTAAAACGCTTTTTCACTGGAATGTCAAAAAGAAAAAAAAAAAGTGGTTAGCGCTCCGCTAGCCAAGACGCGTAGATGCTGCCAAGTAAGAAATGTGCTTTGTTTCGCTAAGCGGCTCGCTGCTATTCGATGGAAAAAAAAAAAAAAATGGATTAAGCGCCGCGTGAATGTGTGTCACGGCACTTTGATGAATGTTTTCGACAGCCGGCTACGACTTCAGCGCGCGAATGTTTTTGCCGCTTGATTATTACTATTAAGGGGAGGTTTTGGATGAGATCAGGGCTATCAAACGTGCGGCTAGCGGGCCAGAAGCGGCACACCATGGGGCTCACTTTGTACACACAGAATCACATGCTTTTATTTTGACATTGAGATTTGTGCACTGCTGCACTTGGTTCACTTTTGAGTCCTCCATCACATTCGTTCATTCGCCCCCTCTCTTAATTCAGACGTCAAATCTACTTTGACAAAGAAGTGGCCCAAAAATGCCCCGTAACCAACAGGAAGCGAGCTGGAAATGATACAAAGTATACAAAAAGTGACCTCTAATGCCACCAAATTAACCAGAAATAACTAAAAAATGATCAGAAAGTGATCCAAAAGCAACAGGAAGTAACCTAGAAAGACCCCCAAATCACCACGAAGAGACCAAAAAAGTAGAAGTGGTCCGAAAATGCCCTAAAATCAACAGGAAACTATCCAAAGTATACAAAAAGTCACCATCAAATACACCAAAATTAACAGGAAGCAACCCAAAAAGGCTCCACAGTTGTCAGAAAGTGACCCAAAATCAACAGGAAGCAACCTGGAAATGACCCAAAATTAACAAGACGTGACCAATGAACAGTAAGTGGCCCGTAAATGCCCTCATGTCAAAAGTAAATGATCCAAAATCTACAGGAAGTGACACTGCGAGACCACAAAATGTACAGGATGTGAACCCTAAGTAGCCTAAAATCAACAGAAAGTGACCCAAAATCAACAGGAAGTGACCACTGAACGGGAAGTGGCCTGTAGATGTCCTCATGTCAACATCTAGTGATCAAAAATGTACAAATAAGTGACCGCTAAGTACCCGAAAATCAACAGTGAAAGACCTGGAAATGCCACAAAATCAACAGGAAGTGACCAATGAACGGGAAGTGGCCTGTACATTCCAAAATATACTGGATGTGACCGGTAAGTCCCCTAAAATCAACAGGAAGTGACCAATAAACAGGAAGTGGCCCGTAGATGCCCTAATATCAACAGCAAATGATAAAAATGTACAATAAGTGACCGGTAAGTACCCCAAAATCAACAGGAAGGAATTGCAGTAGATTATCCAAAATGTACAGGAAGTGACACTGAGGTACCCCAAAATGTACAGGAAGTGACCCAAAATCAACAGGAAGTGACCAATGAACAGGAAGTGGCCCATTGATGCCCCAATGTCAACAGCTAGTGATAAAAAAAAAGTACAATAAGTGACCGGGAAGTACCTTAAAATCAACAGGAAGTGACTTGGAAATGCCCCAAAATAAACAAGATGTGACCAATGAATAGTAAGTGACCTGTAGATGCCCTAATGTCAACAGTAAATGATCTAAAATATACAGAAAGTGACCGGTAAGCACCCCAAAATCAACAGGAAGTGACCTAGAAATGCCCCAAAATCAATAGGAAGTGACCAATGAACAGAAAATAAGCCAAAAGTAATCGAAATTTAACAGAAAATGCCCCAAAATCAACAGGAAGTGCTGTAAATGATCCAAAATGTACAGGAAATAGCCTGAATGTACCCCAAAATCAACAGGAAGTGACTAATGAACAGGAAGTGGGCAGTAGATGCCCTACTATCAACAGTAAATGATCTAAAATATACAGGAAGTGACCGGTAAGTACCCCAAAATCAACAGGAAGTGACACAAAATCAACAGGAAATGACCAATGAACAGGAAGTGGCCCGTAGATGCCCTAATGTCAACAGGAAATGATCTAAAATATACAGAAAGTGACCGGTAAGTACCCAAAAATCAACAGGACGTGACCCAAAATTGACAGGAAGTGACCTAGAAATGACCCCAAATCAACAGAAAGTGCAGTAAATGTTCCAAAATGTACAGGAAGTGGCCCGTAAGTACCCGAAAATCAACAGGAAGTGACCCAAAATCAAAAGGAAGTGACCAATGAACAGGAAGTGGTCTGTAGATGCCCTAATGATCCAAAATGTACAGGAAGTGACAGGTATTTACCCTCAAATCAACAGGAAGTGACCTGGAAATGCCACCAAATCAACATTAAGTGCAGTAAATGATGCAAAATGTACAGGAAGTCGCCTGAACGTACCCTATAACTAGTGAGTGACTTGTAAATACCCTAAAATCAATTGGATGTGACCCAAAATCAACAGGAAGTGTGTGCTTTTGCGGCGTTTGCTTCCCATGCTTTCATAATCACTCCCTTCCATTGACTGCAATAGACATCCAATCCATTGACTATCACGTGAAATCCGCTACCTGGTTTTAACCGCTACCGTTGACTCCCACGGCTGTAAATACTCAGCATTCCCGCCGTTACTTCCAAGGTGAGAGACGTCAAGAAACTTAAGCGCTCCAATGACAAAGCCCCCTCCAACAAATCATGCCCCTTTTTTTTTTCTTCTATAATGCTAATGCGGCAGAAGGTTGCCGCCGCTGAAGCGCGTGATCCCGAGGTGAACTCGCGTCTTTGGAAGGACAATTTATGGAAGCTCACGCTGCTGTCGAAATTCTGTCATCGCCCTCCCCATCCAAATGGCGCTGAAAGATCAGCACTCCCAGTTAGAGACATTTGGACATCTACTGTCATCAGTGGAAGCCAAAGAGTTCATTTTGGGTTAATTCCTTGTAGTTTTAGGGTACTTTTGGGCCACTTCCTGTACATTTTGGATCATTTACTGTTTTTCAGCTTACTTTCTGTTCATTGGTCACTTCCTGTTGATTTTGGGACATTTCCTGATGATTTTAGGGTACTTTCGGGTCACTTCCTGTATATTTTAGATCATTTACTGATGACATTAGGGCATCTACTGGCCACTTCCTGTTCATTAGCCACTTCCTGTTGATTTTGGGGTACATTCAGGCCATTTCCTGTACATTTTGGATCATTTACAGCACTTCCTGTTGATTTTGTGGCATTCCCAAGTCACTTCCTGTTCATTTTGGGTCAGTTTCTGTTACATTTAGATTCCTTTTGGCTTATTTTCTGTTCATTGGCCGCTTCCTGTTTATTTTGGGGCATTTCTAAGCCACTTCCTGTTGATTTTGGGGTGCTTAACGGTCACTTTATGTATATTTTAGATCATTTACTGTTGACATTAGGGCATCTACGGGCCACTTCCTGTTCATTGGTCACTTCCTGTTGATTTTGGGGTACATTTGGGCCACTTCCTGTACATGTTGGGGTATCTCAGTGTCACTTCCTGTACATTTTGGATCACTTAGAGCACTTCCTGATGATTTTGGGGCATTTCCAGGTCACTTCCTGTTAATTTTGGGTCATTTTCTGTTAAATTTAGATTGCTTTTGGCTTATTTTCTGTTCATTGGTCACTTCCTGTTGATTTTGGGGCATTTCTAGGTCACTTCCTGTTGATTTTGGGGTGCTTACCGGTCACTTTCTGTATATTTTAGATCATTTACTGTTGACATTAGGGCATCTACGGGCCACTTCCTGTTGATTTGGTGTCACTTCCTGTTGATTTTGAGGTACATTTGGGCCACTTCCTGTACATGTTGGGGTATCTCAGTGTCACTTCCTGTACATTTTGGATCACTTAGAGCACTTCCTGTTCATTTTGGGTCACTTCCTGTTACCTTTAGAGTACTTTTGGCTTATTTTCTGTTCATTGGTCAATTCTTGTTTATTTTGGGGCATTTTTAGGTCACTTCCTGTTGATTTTGGGATTCTTACCGGTCACTTCCTTGTAGTTTATGGGTACTTCCGGGTCACTTCCTGTATATTTTAGATCATTTACTGTTGACTTTAGGGCATCTACTGGCCACTTCCTGTTGATTTTGGGGTACATTCAGGCCATTTCCTGTACATTTTGAATCATTTACAGCACTTCCTGTTGATTGTGGAGTATTTTCAGCCTACTTTCTGTTCATTTCAGAGTAATTACCGGTCACTTCCTTGTAGTTTTAGGGTACTTTCCGGTCACTTCCTGTACATTTTAGATCGTTTACTGTTGACATTAGGGCATCTACTGGCCACTTACTGTTCACTGGTCACTTCCTGTGGATTTTGGGTCACTTCCTACTGATTTTGGGGTACTTACGGGTCACATCCTTTACATTTTGTGGTCTTGCAGTGTCACTTCCTGTAGATTTTCGATCATTTACTGTTGACATTAGGGCATTTATGGGCCACTTGCTGTACATTTTGGGGTATCTCAGTGTCACATCCTGTACATTTTGGATCATTTACAGCACTTCCTGTTGATTTTGGGGCATTTCCAGGTCACTTCCTGTTGATTTTGGGTCACTTCCTGTTAACTTTAGAGTACTTTTGGCTTATTTTCTGTTCATTGGTCACTTCCTGTTGATTTTGGGGCATTTCTAGGTCACTTCCTGTTGATTTTGGGGTACTTACTGGTCATTTCCTTGTAGTTTTAGGGTACTTTCGGGCCACTTCCTGTACATTTTAGAGCATTTACTGTTGACATTAGGGCATCTACTGGCCACTTCTTGTTCATTGGTCACTTCCTGTTGATTTTGGGGCATTTCCAGGTCACTTCCTGTTGACTTTGGGTCAGTTTCTGTTAACTTTAGAGTACTTTTGGCTTATTTTCTGTTCATTGGTCACTTCCTGTTGATTTTGGGGCATTTCTAGGTCACTTCCTGTTGATTTTGGGGTACTTACCGGTCATTTCCTTGTAGTTTTAGGGTACTTTCGGGCCACTTCCTGTACATTTTAGATCATTTACTGTTGACATTAGGGCATCTACTGGCCACTTCTTGTTCATTGGTCACTTCCTGTTGCCTTGGGGTCACTTTTTTATAATTGTGTAGCATTTTTTGGGTCAATTCTAGTTAGTTTTGGCTAATTCAGTGGTCAGTATTTGCGCTGTAAAAACATTAGCTAGCTAGCTAGCTTCAAATTAGCTAGCTAAAAATAAGCTAGCTCATGTTTAGCAATAAATTCTATTTGATCTTACCAAAAGCTTGTTTGTCAGAAAGGTTCGTAATTCAAGAATAGATATTGTTCAAAACTTTATTTGAAAGCAATTTTTTCTTGATTTAGGTGAAAAAATGACCAAGAAAAGTAATATTTATTGAAAATTAATGCATCAGAATATTTCACTTATCTGTTAACTAGAGCTGGGAATCTTTGGGCACCTAACGATTCGATTACGATTACGATTCAGAGGCTCCGATTCGATTATAAAATGATTATTGATACACCCCTCCTTTTTTAAAATTTTTTTTTTTTTTTTTTTTTTTCAAAATGTTTTGTACATTAGTTCCAAAATTGTTCAAAAATACTCTCAGGCTAAACTTGATACTGAAATAGTAGTTTGGTTAACATAAAGCAGTAAACAAATATACAAAAATAACATTAAATAAAAAACTCCAGTCCCCATTCTGTATCAGCAGCTTTAAACTACATTCAATTAATTTAATGTTGTGAATCAACCGTTAAAGTTGTTAAAATTGCTCCCGTTATTCCATAATTTCCCTTTTGTCTACTTTCGACATGTGAAAGTTTTAAAACTATTTTAAAGATAGATTCAAGTCAATATTTTACCGATTTAGGAGTATTTTAGATAAAAAGTTAATTAGGTTTGCTTGGAAGGTTCGCTACAACAGCCTTGCAGGGAAGTGTACTGCTTTAAGATGGTGGCCGTTTAATAACGCCCGCATCTAGCTTTTTGTAGGTGTGCTGCTAACGCTACCGAATCCATATTACATCTAGTCCTATCTAAATGATATCTACCGCAACATTATGTGTTTGTAGCAGCTTTTCGGTAGCAGTCAGGTATGTTGTTGTGGTTTTTTATCTCGTGGCATGAGTTGAGCTAGAGCCGTGAGTTGAGCATTGGCATTCCCCGAAGGGCCGGGTAATGAGAAGCATGATGTTTAGCTACTCTCGCTACGTTCCTCATTGCGTCCCGAAGACCGCGCGGCGCGCTGAGTGTGTTGTACTTCCCGCTTTACTTGGCATATTTCAATAATCGGAATTTGGATGTTTGTGAATCGTTCTCGAATCTTCCACGGCCGAATCGCGAATAATCTAAGAATCGGAAATTTTGCACACCTCTACTGTTAACTAGTATTTAACATTCAAAACAAGATGGAGAAAATTATTTGACTAGATTTAAGGAAAATAATCTGATTAAGACGTTATAAAAGTGTCTACTTTGGTCTTTATACATCTTTTTTTCAACTAAATCCACTTGTCAAAAATTGTTTGGAGTTCTTGACAGTTGGCAGACGACGAAATGAGCTCCGACTCGAAGGCGGACGGCGTAAACCTTCCTCGGGAAGCTGTCGGACATCAGCTTTCATTTCACGCGGCGTCAGAGACGCGGGCGGCTGAAAAACCTCCAATTTGCACGCCGTTCTATCATCTCCTCCTCCTCCACCACCACCCGTCATCGCGACTTATCCGCGGCCGATAACGGCGGCGAGATCGTCCGTAATGACGCTTCCGCCGGCCGCGGCGCTGACCTAACTCGCCTGTAATTACCGGGATGGCGCCGAAAGAGCTGAGCGGGCCTTTCTTTCGCGGCGACCTTTTCAGGAAGAGGACTAGAAAGACCGGGGCGACCGAGAAATGAAGATGAACGAGAACGAGGTGGAATTGCGCCCAGTCGGGAGTCGCCGGGAAGGTGAAAAGGACGACGAGACCTGGACGAGCTCGTTGTAATTATATTCTTCTTTGCATTAGTCTTTGTCGATCTGTCGAGCGTACAAAGTTCAAATTTGTAGCGATTGGACAAATGAGAACGGATCAAATGTGACTAAGAAGCAAAATAACCTAACCAAAATGACTTCTTGCGTCTTTTCTTCTTCTCAAGTTGATTTTTCGAACAAAAGACGCTGGTTTCCAGGGAGAAATTGTTACCGAAAAAAACAAAAACAAAACATGGCTGGGCGCATTTGGGCCCGAAAATTACCCTAAAATACTCTCTTTAAAGTAAAATGGCAGATGTCCTGTGTCTTTTAGGGCATGGATCCTTGAGACTTTTTTGCACATCTATTCATAATGGACAACCCCACCAAATTTCATGTTGGTAGGCCAAACGGATTTCGGGGGCTGAATTTTTCTAAAACATTTGTTGCTCTTAAGTTAACCACAAAATGAGGCTAAAACAGTTTCTTCAAAGTAAAATGGCAGACTTCCTGTGTCTTTTAGGACATTGATTCTTGAGACTTTTTTTTGTACGTCTACTCATTAGTGACATCATTACCAAATTTCATGTTGGTAGGTGAAACGGATTTCGGGGGCTGAATTTTTCTAAAACATTGATGGTCTTATGTAAACCAAAATATGAGCCTGAAACTTTTTTTCCAAAGTAAAATGGCAGACTTCCTGTGTCTTTTAGGGCATGGATTCTTGAAACTTTTTTGCACGTCTACTCATAATGGACATCCCCTTCAAATTTCATGTTGGCAGGCAAAACGGATTTTGGGGGCAGAATTTATCTAAAACATTTGTTGGTCTTACGTTAACCACATTATGAGCCTAAAACAGTTTCTTCAAAGTAAAATGGCAGACTTCCTGTGTCTTTTAGGCCATTGATTCTTGAGACTTTTTCGTGCGTCTACTCATGATGGACATCCCCACCAAATTTCATGTTGGTAGGCAAAACGGATTTCGGGGGCAGACTTTTTCTAAAACATTTGTTGTTCTTACGTTAACCACATTATGAGCCAAAAACAGTTTCTTCAAAGTAAAATGGCAGACTTCCTGTGTCTTTTAGGCCATTGATTCTTGAGACTTTTTTGTGAGTCTACTCATGACGGACATTCCCACCAAATTTCATGTTGGTAGGCAAAACGGATTTCGGGGGCTGAATTTTTCGAAAACATTGTTGGTCTTACGCTGACCGCAAAAAGACCCTAAAACAGTTTTTCAAAGTAAAATGGCAGACTTCCTGTGTCTTTTAGGACATTGATTCTTGAGACTTTTTTTTTGTACGTCTACTCATTAGTGACATCATTACCAAATTTCATGTTGGTAGGTGAAACGGATTTCGGGGGCTGAATTTTTCTAAAACATTGATGGTCTTATGTAAACCAAAATATGAGCCTGAAACTTTTTTTCAAAGTAAAATGACAGACTTCCTGTGTCTTTTAGGGCATGGATTCTTGAAACTTTTTTGCACGTCTACTCATAATGGACATCCCCTTCAAATTTCATGTTGGCAGGCAAAACGGATTTTGGGGGCAGAATTTATCTAAAACATTTGTTGGTCTTATGTTCACTAAAAAAAGAGCCTAAAACTCTTTTTTCAAAGTAAAATGGCGGACTTCCTGTGTCTTTTAGGGCATTGATTCTTGAGACTTTTTTGTGCGTCTACTCATGATGGACATTCCCACCAAATTTCATGTTGGTAGGCAAAACGGATTTCGGGGGCAGACTTTTTCTAAAACATTTGTTGGTCTTACGTTAACCACATTATGAGCCTAAAACAGTTTCTTCAAAGAAAAATGGCAGACTTCCTGTGTCTTTTAGGGCAATGATTCTTGAGACTTTTTTGTACGTCTACTCATTAGTGACATCGTTACCAAATTTCATGTTGGTAGGTGAAATGGATTTCGGGGGCTGAATTTTTCTAAAACATTGTTGGTCTTACGCTAACCGCAAAAGGACCCTAAAACAGTTTTTCAAAGTAAAATGGCAGACTTCCTGTGTCTTTTAGGGCATGGATTCTTGAGACTATTTTGCGCGGCTACTCATGATGGACATTCCCACCAAATTTCGTGTTGGTAGGTGAGACTGATTTCGGGGGCTGAATTTTTAAAAACATGGTTAGTCTTATGTTAACCAAAAAAGTGAGCAAAAAACTTTTTCAATGTAAAATGGAAGACTCCATGTGTCTTTTAGGGCAAGGTTTCTTGAGACTTTTATGTGCGTCTACTCATGAGTGATATCCTTACCAAATTTCATGATGGTATGCCAAACGGATTTGGGGGGCTGAATTTTTCTGTAACACGGTTGGTCTTACGTCAACCAAAAAATGTGCCTAAAATAGTTTCTTCAAAGTAAAATGAAAGTCTTCCTGTGTCTTTTTGGGTATGGCGTCCGTAGACGTTTTTGTATGTCAACTTGTGATAGACATCTCCACCAAATTTCATGTTGGTAGGTGAAACGGATTTCGGGGGCGGAATTTTTCTAGAACATTGTTGGTCTTATGTCAACCAAAAAATGTGCCTAAAACAGTTTCTTCAAAGTAAAATGAAAGTCTTCCTGTGTCTTTTTGGGTATGGCGTCCGTAGATGTTTTTTTTATGTCTACTCGTGATAGACATCTCCACCAAATTTCATGTTGGTAGGTGAAGCGGATTTGGGGGGCGGATTTTTTCTACAACATTGTTGGCCTTATGTCAACCAAAAATTGAGCCTAAAACAGTTTCTTCAAAGTAAAACTATGGCTTTTAGGGCATGGCTTCTAGAGACTTTTTTGTGCATCTCCACCTGAGTGAAATCCCCACCAAACTTCATGCTGGTGTAGTGGATTAATCGATTAACTCGAGTATTCGATTAGAAAAAAACATTCAAATCCAATTTTATTGCTTCGAGTATTCGTTTAATTAAAGTGGCGTTGTAATGGTTTATTATGAAAGTGTTTGTACTTTTATTGATTAGGGTGGATACACTGCTCTCTGGTCTGCCTTATTTCACATGGCTGAATCTAACTGCTCCCTGTTAAGACCAACGTAACCCAAGTTTTTGTTGGAGCTATTTTTTTTAATGCATTCATAATTTATAGGTATATTTAGCTGTTTTTTGTGGGAACATGTGTCTGAATCATTTATTAAGAGCATTGTAAAAGAAAACAAAAAAAAAACACATTAGCATTTTATAGCATTAAGCGAGCGGACTTTTGCTATGTAAGTTAGCCGATTGTTCTTTAGTTGTACATGGATTTACATGGATCCCCATTTTTTTATTTTTTTTATTTTTTTATAAATACCGTTTGAGCCTCAACTCCGGTATTTTAATAATTCATGTTCCTCATCCGATTACTCGATTATTCGAACTAACTAGTTCATCGATTAATCGACTACTAAAATGATTGATAGCTGCAGCCCTATGCTGGTGGGTCAAACAGATTTCAGGGGCTAAAATTTTACGCAAATGCTGCTTGTCTGATGTTAACCAAAAATGACACTGAACCAGTTCCTTCAAAGTAAAATTGCAGACTTCCTGTGTCTATCAGCTTTGTGGGTCTAGTCATGGTAAAAGTACCCACCAATTCCATGTTGCTATGGTAAAATAGCATCTGGGTTTGAATAATAATAAAAAATAACAGGGAACAAAAATCAACGTTATGTTACCAGGAGTCATCAAATTTTCCACATCCGTGTTTCACCAAAGAACACTCACGAAAATTAAAATCATTTTTTACTTTAGTTCCCCCTCCATCTGTCTGCCGATTAGCATATGTAGTTCAAATCTGGTAGCAATCAGGCATAATCCAATTATTCTTTTCCAGGAAGGACTTGAGAGACGAGAGGATGAACGAGAGATGACTGAGGATGAGGTGGAATTGTGCGCGGTCGTGAGTCACCGGGAAGGTGAAGAGGACAGGAGGAGGACACGGGAGACGACATGACATTATGTTGACTAAATTAGCCTGCTCCAGTCAACACTAGCGTAGCAACAAAAGGATACAAACATCAATATTTGTTTTAAAACCTTAATTTGAAATCCTAACTAGTGACGTATCGGTACCGATAAATGACGTCATCCATATTAGGGAGTACTAAGAAATAACATGGCGATGCTAATGTACTCTTCCAACCAATGGTTACCCCACCCAAGATGGCCGCCAGCTACGCACGCCCCTTTTAATAAATAAATAAATAATTTTGCACCCCAACCTGATTTGGGTGGATACACTGCCCTCAATGGAAACAGTGAATATGATGTCACTCATTTAATTAACATAGGTGGATCCAACTGCTCCCTGTTAAGGCCAACATAAGGTTGTAAGTTTTAATGTTTTTGTTTTATGCAATCATTATTGAGTTGAGTAATATATTTAGCAATTTTTTTTTTTTTTTTTTTTTTGCGGGAACATGTCTTTGAACGACATCTGTTGGCTAAATTAGCCTGCTCCAGTCAACGCTAGCGTAGCGACAAAAGGATACAAGCATTAGCAATAATTGTTTTAAAACCTTACTTTGAAATCATAACTAGTGTGGTACTGGTACCGATACGACACTAAAATGAGGTAATCCATATCAGGGAGTACTAAGATATAATGTGCCAATGCAAATGTACTCTTCCAACCAACGGTTGCCCCACCCAAGATGGCCGCCAGCTACGCACACCACTGTAAATAAATCAATCAAAATGTTAGTACCCCAACCCCTGATTTGGGTGGATACACTACCCTCTATGGAAACAGTGAATATGATGTCACTCATTTAACATGGGTGAATCCAGCTGCTCCCTGTTAAGGCCAACATAAGGTTGTAAATTTTAATGTTTTTCTTTTATGCAATTGATTAGTATATTTAGCAGTTTTTTTTTGTTTTTTTTGTTTTTTTTGCGGAAGCATGTCTTTGAACGACATCTGCGGGCTAAATTAGCCTGCTCCAGTCAATGCTAGCGTAGCGACAAAAGGATACAAGCATAAGCAATACTTGTTTTAAAACCTTACTTTGAAATCCTAACTAGTGTGGTACCGGTACCGATAGAACACTAAAATGAGGTCATCCATATGAGGGAGTCCAAAGAAATAACGATGCAGTGCAATATGTACTCTTCCAACCAATGGTTGCCCCACCCAAGATGGCCGCCAGCTACACACCCTGCAGTAAATAAATAAAAATGTTAATACCCCAACGCCTCTAATCCTGATGACATCATTTTAGCGCTGTAGACTTTGTAAGACTGATGACAACATCGCCCCTCTCAACATGGCCGCCAGAGGCCATCTTGGTAGGGGCAATGATAGGTCTTTTCAATTATTTTACTTTCAAGATTGCAGTCATTTAACATTAAAACAATATTTTTTTTCCATAGTTCTTGTTAAAAATGTGGTATATTATGTACAGTATCGGCCGACACCATTTTTTGGCTCCGGGTACCGATACGTGGCTGTGTGATATCGGTTCTACATTAATTATTAATGATTGTGAACGGGAAGTTGTTTGTTTTCACGGCTAAAGACGTTTACCAACGTAAGGTTTATATAAACGCAAAACTACTTTTGGCGTAATATTTGGAGATTGAAGTAATTAGTCCTGCAACGATTAATCAATTAACTCGAGTAATTCGATAGGGAAAAAAAAGCTTCGAATTCAAATTTTGCTGCTTCGAGGATTCGTTTAATTAAAGTGGTGTTGTAATGGTTTGTTTTAACACTGTATGCATTTAGTTTTACTGATTTGGGTCATACGCTGCCCTCTAGTGGCAACAGTGAATATGACAACTTATTTAACATGGGTAAATCCAGCTGCTCCCTGTTAAGACCAACGTAAGGTAAGTTTTTGTCTGAGCCAATATATTTTTTTATCCATTTGTACGTTAGTTTATAAGTATATTTAGCAGTTAAAATAAAAAAGTGAGCATTTTATAGCATTTAAGCTAGCGGACTTGTGCTATGTAAGTTAGCTAATTTTTCTTTTGTTGTACTGAGATCCTCATTTATTCATTTTTTTAAAATACTGTTTGAGGCTAAGCTCAGGTATTTTAAATATTATTTAAATGAAAGTGCAATTCTGCGTAGTTTGAAGCAAGCCTTTGTTGTACATCCCCTAAAATTTATTCTGCAACGCATTAAACATTCATAATACGATTACTCAAACATTAAAATTTTCGATAGCTGCAGCCCTAGAAGTGATATTAATGTTAGTTTTACTACATTTTTCCCCAATGAGAGTAAAGCAGTTATATTACTTATTAGTTATTACTTACTTACTTGTTCTCCCCACTGTATTTATGTTACATGTAATGCTGCAACGATTAATCGATTAACTCGAGTAATTCCATTAGAAAAAAACTTCAAATCAGATTTTGCTGCTTTGAGGTTTCGTTTAATTAGTGTGTCGTTGTAATGGTTTGTTTTGAAAGTGTTTGCATTTACTTTTTTGATTTGGGTGGATACACTGCCCTCTAGTGATAACAGTGAATATGATGTAACTCATTATATATGTAACTCATTTAACATGGATGAATCCAGCTGCTCCCTGTTAAGGCCAACATAAGGTTGTAAGTTTTAATCTTTGTCTTTTATGCAATCATTGAGTTGAGTAGTATATTTAGCTTTTTTTTTTTTTTTTGCGGGAACATGTTTTTGAACAATTTGTTAAGAGCTTTGCGAAAAAAATAACGTTAGCATTTTATGGCATTTAAGCTAGCAGACTTTTTCTATGCAAGTTAGCCAATTGTTATTTTGTTGTAGATCCTCATTTATTTATTTATTTTATACCGTTTGAGGCTAAGCTCAGGTATTTTTTATTATTATTTAAATGAAAGTGAAATTCTGCGTAGTTTGAACCAAGCCTTTTTTGTACATCTAAAATTTATTCTGCAACGCATTAAATGTTCCTAATACGATTACTCGATTACTACAATTTTCGATAGCTGCAGTCCTAGAATACTAGGAAATATAAGTAGTAAAATTGTGAGATTAAAGCAGTTATATTACTAATATTTACGTTACATGTGGTGCTGAAACGATTAATTGTTTAAATCGAGTAATTCCATTGGAAAAAAGATTCGAACCAAATTTTGCCGCGTCAAGGATTCGTTTAAATAGAGTGCCGTTGTAATGGTTTGTTTTGAAAGTGTTTGCATTTTCTTTTGGATTCGGGTCAATACACTGCCCTCTAGTGGTAACAGTGAATATGATGATTTAACATGGATGAATCCAGCTGCTCCCTGTTAAGGCCAACGTTAGGTTGTAAGTTTTAATGTTTGTCTTTTATGCAATCATTATTGAATAGTATATTTAGCAGTTGTTTTTTTTTTTTTGCGGGAACATGTCTTTGAACAATTTGTTAAAAAAATTAACGTTAGCATTTTATAGCATTTAAGCTAGCGGATTTTTTCTGTGCAAGCTAGCCAATTCTTTTGTTGTACTTAAATTCTTATATATTTAAGTTTTATAACGTTTGGCTGGGCTCATGTATTTTATTTTCAAATGCAGTTTTGCTCTTACGAAATGACACTGAGGCATTTTATTTTGTATTCACATTTAATGCTCTTTTGAAAATGCAATCATAGCAAGCTAAAATGTTACAGTATTGTAAGCACTAACGCTTGTGTCTTTGTTTTACATTCCCTAAAGTTTATTCTGCAATGTACTGAATGTTCGTAATCCGATTACTCAATCGATCTACATAATCGATGGATTATTCGATTATTTAATTTTAAGTAATCGATAGCTACAGTCCTAGTTACATGAACCAGAAATTGTACACGGACTTTAGCTTTTGGTGACGTAAAGGTCGGTGTGAACACAAACCGCTGCCGGTCTGAACGCAGCTTTAGGTTAGTACAATTTATACTCCGGTGTGACTTCTACACCGAAAACTACGGAAATTAAAAATGCACTTTATCGTGATAATTTTTTCCATATGAAAATGGGAATTTACAACTTTAGGGCACACTTAGAGGAACGAGATTGGTCGGCAACCACTCTCTGTTATACAACGAACTGCTGTTAATGTCAGGGCACATGCGGATAAACAGACCGCTCGTTCGCAATTATCAGGGTACATTTAAAGATAACCAATGGGCTGATTGCCAGGCAATGGCAAAGCGAGCACATAATTAGGAACAATCGATGGAGGGGTCGCCGACAGTCTTTAAATCAACACGCATTCACATGTGTAGCCTTCAGCGAACACGCTAACGCCGTTTTAGCATAAGCGGCACCAGCGCAAAGGAGCCGGTCGCTATCGATCGCGGGAGAGGCGATTGGTCGGTTGCCCCGGCGACGTCTTCTCCCCCCTCCATGATGGCGAGCGGTCATAAGCGGTGTTTACCGGTTCCCTCGGCGAAGCATTAAAGCAGATTGCAGCATTAATTGTCCATTCCGGAGCGCTAAAGTGCTTCGAGCAGCTAGATGATGAAATACGCCGGCTTTGTTACATGGCAACAACGACAACAAAACATGGTGACGTGTTTCCTTAATCGTTTACTATAGGGAAATTCATTTACTGTTTAGGTTGTTGTTGTTGTTCTGAACTTCACTTTCAATCTTTTAGACAAGCCAGGGTTAGGATTAGCGTGGCACTGCCGATACTGATTTTTTGTGGTATCGGACATTACTGTACTGAGGCCACGTTTTTTTTTTTAATTATAAAAAATTTATACAAAATATGTTCATGCATTTTAATTGTAATCCTAAATTTCTAATTCTATAAATAGTTTAGCATACTAATACCACTTTGATGTATTTATGCAACAACAGGTTAGCTTTACCTGTCTTTTAGAAGGAATTGTTTTTAGCTAATATATCGTTAGGTTATTTTAATAACTTATAATCAGCATGTAAATAGGACAAACAAAGCATTTTTACAACAACAGGCTACCTTTGGCCGTATTTTAATATTTTAGAAGGGCATGGTTTTAGCTAGTACATCAGTAGGTTATTTTAATGACTTATAATTAGCATGCTAATAGCACAAGCAAAGCATTTTTGCAACAACAGGTTAGTATTAGCCATATTTAAGTGTTTCAGAAGGACACATTTTTAGCTAGTGTATTGGTAAGTTATTTTAAAATTAATAAACAGCATGCTAATAGCACTTTGAAAGCATTTATGCAACAACAGTTAGCATTAGCTGTAAATCAGTGGTTCAGAAGGACCTTTTTTTAGCTAGTACATCAGTAGGTTATTTTAATAACTTATAATCAGCAAGCTAATAGCACAAACGAAGCATTTTGCAACAACAGGTTAGTATTAGCCATATTTCAATGTTTTTGAATTACTTTTTAGCTTGTACATCGGTAGGTTATTTTAACAACTATTAAAAACAGCATGCGAATAGCACAAACGAAGCATTATGCAAAAACAGGTTAGCATTGCCTTTTCGATATTTTAGAAGGACTTGTTTTTGGCAAGTATATTGGTATGTTATTTTAATAACTTATAAGCAGCATGCTAATACCACTTTTGAGGCATTTAGGCAACAACAGGTTAGCATTAGCTGTACGTCAGTGGTTCAGAAGGACATTTTTTTTTTTAGCTAGTACATCAGTATTTTAATAACTGTTGTAATCAGTATGCTGACAGCACAAACAAATCATTTTTGCAACAACAGGTTACCTTTGGCCCTATTTCAATATTTTAGAAGGGCATGTTTTTAGCTAGTACATCAGTAGGTTATTTTAATGACTTAAAATTAGCATGCTAATAATACAAGCAAGGCATTTTTGACACAACAGGTTAGTAGTAGCCATATTTAACTGTTTTAGAAGGACACATTTTTAGCTTGTGTATTGGTAGGTTATTTTAAAATTTATAAACAGCATGCTAATAGCACTTTGAAAGCATTTATGCAACAACAGTTAGCATTAGCTGTACATCAGTGGTTCAGAAGGACCTTTTTTTAGCTAGTACATCAGTAGGTTATTTTAACAACTTATAATCAGCAAGCTAATAGTACAAACGAAGCATTTTGCAAAAACAGGTTAGTATTAGCCATATTTCAATGTTTTTGAATTACTTTTTAGCTTGTACATCGGTATGTTATTTTAACAACAATTAAAAACAGCATGCTAATAGCACAAGCGACGCATTTTTGCAATAACAGGTTAGTATTAGCCATATTTAAGTGTTTTAGAAAGACATTTTTAGCTAGTGTACTGGTAGGTTATTTTAAAATTTATAAACAGCATGCTAATACCACTTTTGAGGCATTTATGCAACAACAGTTTAGCATTAGCTGTACGTCAGTGGTTCAGAAGGACTTTTTTTTTTTAGCTAGTACATCAGTATTTTAATAACTCTTGTAATCAGTATGCTGACAGCACAAACAAAGCATTTTTGCAACAACAGGTTACCTTTGGCCCTATTTCAATATTTTAGAAGGGCATGTTTTTAGCTAGTACATCAGTAGGTTATTTTAATGACTTAAAATTAGCATGCTAATAAGTGCATCAGTAGGTTATTTTAATGACATAATCAGCATGCTAATAGCACAAATGAAGAATTTTTGCAACATGTTAGCTTTAGCCATAGTTCAATGTTTTAGATGGGCGTGTTTTCGCTAGTACATTGGTAGGTTATTTTAGTAACTTTTAATCAGCATGCTAATAGCACAAATTGTAGCATTTTTGCAACAACAGGTTAGTATTGGCCATAGTTACATGTTTTACAAGGACACATTTTTAGCGAGTGCATCGGCAGGTTATGTTGATAACATTCAGCAAGCTACTAGCACTTTCAAGCATTTATATTCAGCATGCTAATAGCACTTTCAAGCATTCCTACAACAACAGGTTAGCATTAGCCGTATTTCAATCCTTTAGAAGTACGCGTTTTCAGCTACTACATCGGTAGGTTATTTTAATAACTCATAATCAGAATGCTGATAGCACAAATTAATTATTTTGACGTATTTCAATGTTTTAGACGGGCAAGTTTTTCGCCAGTACATTGGTAGGTAATTTTAATAACTTATAATCAGCATGCTAATAGCACAAATGAAGCATTTATGCAACTGCAGGGTAGCATTATTCATATTTCAATGCTTAAGGACATTTTTAGCCAGTACATTGGTAGGTTATTTTCGTCCCAGCATGCTAATAGCACTTGCATTTATGCGACAAAAGGTTAGCATTCGCCGTATTTCAATGTTTCAGGGCATGTTTTCAGCTCGTACATCGGCAGTTTATTCTGTTAATTTACCAACTTGTTAAGTTCTAAATGATTAGGCCAATTTTGCTATTAGTCTCACGAAGTGTTTACACTCGACATCAATCAGCGATTTAAAAAGAACTAAACAGGCTCAGCCACCGCCTACACGCTTTCCACGCCGGTCTTACTGCCAGCGTTCTGCCTAGTTTTTTCCTCATACTTGAAGTAACATTAAGAAAGGAAAATATACATATATATTGTAAGAGAAGCATGACGTCGTCTTAAAAGCATCTCAAGTTGGAGCTGCCGTTAATGAAAGCAAAGAGCCGCAGCTGCTCAATAACGTAATCCCGTTTTAGCACAGGTTGGCGCACAGCTGCTGCTTCATGCAAAATTTGGCACTATGAAGGTTAAATAGGAGTTACCGAGAACTGCGATAAGATAGCAGGGATAACTAACAAGTTAAGCTAACGATTTCTATTCTTAGTGTAGCTTCTAATAGGCTATATATAACTTTAATCATAATATCAGCTATTTTATGCCATGATATGTCACTTTAGAGCAGGGGTCGCCAACCTTTTTTGCACCACGGACCGGTGTGATTTGGGTCTTTTTTTCACGGACCGGTGTTTTGACAAATTTTGCAACCCATCAAAAAGTGCCACTATGCGGTTCTGCGCATGCACGTAACATTAAAAATGGCCGCGAATGCAGCGATTCCAAAGTAAACACTGCAAACTTTCTTTAAAGAAAGGAATATTAACTTAGGTTTGATCGTGGATGGACAAAAGACCCCTCCTGCCATGTTAGCTGCACACCACTAGCTCACCGTTAACGCCTTCGCCGTGTTGTTTAGCATTAATTAAGAAGCTCGCTTCACAAAGATGCGATGTTGGAAATTGTAGCAAGGTTTTCAGTGTTCTCGTAGCGCTGTCAGGATATTCCGGAATGACTTTAATTGTCTCAAATGTACATTTAAGGTTGCCGTCATTTAGGGCTGCAGCTATCGATTTTTTTAGTAGTAGATTAATCGATGAACTATTTAGTTCGAATAATCGAGTATTCGGATAAGGAACATAAAAAATGGAAATACCTGAGCTGAGCCTCGAACGGTATGAAAAAAATAAATGAAATAGGGTCTATGTACAACAAAAGGACAATTAGCTAACTTACATAGCAAATGTCCGCTAGCTTAAATGCTATAAAATGCTAACTTTTTTTTCTTTTACACAATGCTCTTGACAAATGGTTCAGACATATATTCCCACAAAAAAAAAAAAAAAACAACAAAAAAAACGGCTAAATCTACCTATAAACTAAATTACAATTGCATTAAAAAAAACCTTAAGCTAAGATTTGTTTGAGACAATGTTTGTCTTAACAGGGAGCCGCTGGATTCAGCCATGTGAAATGAGGCCGACTTGAGGCAGTGTATCCACCCAAATCAATAAAGCTAAATGCAAACACTTTCAAAACAAACCATTACAAAGCCACTTTAATTAATCGAATACTTGAAGCAGCAAAATTTAATTCGAATATTTTTTTCAAATCGAATACTCGAGTTAATCGATTAATCGTTACAGCACTACCGTCATTTGCGATCTCTACATGCTGATCCTCCTGTTGCACAGACCTGCTCGAATCACTCTGTTTATTCACAAACGGGTCACCAATCCACTACTTCGCAATTCGTAGGTCTTCGAGGTTGTAGGCTCATCTTCTGGCTCGTCAAGTGCCCTTTTTCGTGGTAAAAAATCTCTCCAAAGACGTCTGTTTTCCAGTCATTTTTGCTAGTGTTGGGGAACAAATGTGCTGCGCCCGGGGCTTAGTCATACGTTATTATGGAGGACAAGCGAAAATCGATATTTTATATACAGTATACAAAACAAGATGTACTGTTGCAGTCCAATCAATGGATTTCTATGACGACATAGTAATCTATACTGTAGTATTATATCTAGAGTAGACAGGGATATTGATGTGTTATTTATTTTTGTCATTAATCATTAAATTCATGTTGATGTTCCAATTTGCAAATATGTTGTGAAAAATAAAATCCTGTTCAATGACAATTTTTTCCCCTAACCTATACACCTCAAAATAACACATTTTCCAGCCATTATTGCAATACCTTGATACCGTGAAACTGCAGTATTTTTGCTTAAGGTTATCATACTGTCAAAATCTCATACCAGTACATGCCTACCTTGAAGTAAACACTTGTGTTGAGTAGTGCTGCAACGATTAATCGATTAACTCGAGTATTCGATTAGAAAAAAAAAATTCAAATTCAAATTTGCTACTTTGAGTATTCCTTTAATTACAGTGGCGTTGTAATGGTTCATGTTGAAAGTGTTTGCATTTATTTTTATTGATTTGGATGGACACACTGCCCTCTAGTCTGCCTCATTTCACTGGGCTGAATCCAGCTGCTCCATGTTAAGAACAACATAAGTCAATTTTTTTGTTTGAGCTAATGTTTTTTTTTTAATGCATTCGTAATTTAGTATATAGGTATATTTAGCCACTTTTTTTGTGGGAATGTTTCTGAACCATTTGTTAAGAGCATTGTTTGAAAAAAAAAAAAAAGTTAGTGTTTTATTGCATTTAGGCTAGCGGATTTTTGCTATTAAGTTAGCCAATTCTTTTTTTGTACATAGATCCTTATTTATTTTTATTTTATACCGTTTGAGGCTCAGCTCAGGTATTTTAATTTTTCATGTTCCTTTATCTGATTACTCGATTATTCAAATTAACCAGTTCATCGATTAATCGACAACTAAAATAATTGACAGTTGCAGCCCTAGTGTTGAGTAATCATCTCACAGCAGTTATTAACAATAGGTTGTCTGATACGCAGTCCTCTGAAGTGCACTGTTCAAGCCCCTATTGTCAAGTCCCTACTGGACAGGCGTAGTAGTGCAGCCACGAAATTGTTTATTTCCACCAAAAACACACGTGTAAGGATCGATACAGATGGATTTTGAATGCGTGATGTAATAATGCGAATATGTCAGAATCTTTTTTTTTTTTTTTTAAAAGCCCCTAGTGATAATACAATAGGGCTGCAGCTATCAATTATTTTAGTAGTCGATTAATCGATAAACTAGTTAGTTCGAATAATCGGATAAAGAACATGAAAAATTAAAATACCTGAACTCACCTGCAAACAGTATAAAAAAGTAGATAAATGAGGATCTATGTACAACACTAGTTTAAATGCGCGAGTTTAAATGCTAACGTTTTTTTTTACAGTGCTCTTAACAAATGGTTCAGACTCATATTCCCACAAAAAACAGCTAAATATACCTATAAACTAAATTACGAGTGCATTGAAAAAACATTAGCTCAAACAAAAGCTAACGCTGGTCTTAACAGGGAGCAGCTGGATTCACCCATGTGAAATGAGGCAGACAACAGGGCGTTGTATCCAATCAAATCAATAAAACTAAATGCAAACACTTTCAAAATAAATCATTACAACCCCACTATAATGATACGAATACTCGAAGCAGCAAAATTTAATTCAATTTTTTTTTTTTTCTATTCGATTACTCGGGTTTATCGATTAATCGTTGCAGCACTACGATAAAATACATTTATGACGATGCATCGTTATATATTGCCATATCACCCAAAACAAACACTATAGATTCAGTCAGTGGGAGGTCGATTCATGGAATTTCAGTGCGAGAAAAACGAGATTTCCACAGTGTAAAGTTGAATCTGCGCCAAAGTATAGTTTGAGTGTCATGTCAAAAGTGATCTCCTTCCCTTGTGAGCTATTTTTTGTGTGTTGTCAGCAAGGTGCAGTAAATCTTCTCCGCCGCGGAGCGATGAAAAAAAAAGCCAGTTGCGGTTAATCCTCCGCGCTCGTGACCGCAACACGACTGCTGACGCGCCGAAAAAGCTCGCGGAAACGCCGCCGTCCTCTTGGGGGGGCGGCGGCGGGCTAATCCCGCGCCGGTCACGGCGCTCAAAGCTCCTCGCCGGCCGGGACCACTTCAAAGTGACGCCAAGGACGCGTCTTTGTGAGCTACATGCTAATGAAGTGTGCGAGTGCCACACTGGTGTTCACCTCGCTCTTTTTTTTTTGAAGTGACTTTTTTTTGGGGACAGCCTTTATGCTCTTTTGCAGCTTTATTGACTGCCGCGGCAGGAGTCTGCTTCATCTCAAAAGCTTTTAAAGATCACTTTCGCACTTTTCGGAATGATCTACAAGATGTTTTGGAGATAAGGCCCAACCTGTATAGTGTTAAGTGGGCCGACTGTTCTTTATCATTTTGTAATTCACTTATGCTGCCTTCACATTCTGTGGGAAATATGATCTTTACCACTTGCTAATTGGTAGTTACAAGTACATCCTGTTCATGTGCTTTTGATGTCTTCAAAAGAAAAAAGGAAAAAAAAAAACTGCAGATACGGATCATTTTGGTTTGCGTGGGCAAAATGGTTTTAATATATCTACTATTACTAGAAGAGAATGCATTAAAATGCAAAACGGGAAGTTTTTGTCTTCAACATTTTAGCAATCCTTTATAACAGACATGTCCAAAGTCCGGCCCAGGGGCCAAATGCGGCCCGTGGTCAAATTTCATCCGGCCCCCAGCCTCTGTCATACAATCAATAACGTCTGGCCCGCACACAGACTTAATAAATTGGTCAGCAGAACTGCTGCCAGCATATGAAGTAGCTTACACACAAAATGCCAGAGGTGTGTGAAATTTCCGATTCTTAGATCATTCGCGATTCGGCCGTGGAAGATTCGAGAACGATTCACAAACATCCTAATTCCGATTATTGAAATATGTCAAGTAGAGCTGAAACGAATACTCAAGCAACTCGAGTAACTCGAGTTTAAAAACTGATCCGAGTAATTTTATTCACCTCGAGTAATCGTTTATTTTGACAGCTCTAAGCATCACGTTTTGCTCGGACTACTTTTAATGCGGGACAATGCGCTGATGTCACGTGCGTAGAGGAAGAAGCTAAAAAAAATTAAAAAAAACTTACCGCAGCCGACAGCCGCTACAAACGACGCCGATGTTGCTAAATACTAGCCCGCACGATGCTTCGTTGGTAGCAGGTAGCGTCTGACGAGTCTCATAGAGATCACATGTATGTTGAACTAGATGCGCATTGACAGACTCGGCCGCGTCTGGGCAGCGTTAGTAAACAGCCGCCATCTTAAAGCAGTAGAGCGCTAAGCGCTAATAAAGAGCGCTAAGCGCTAATAAATAAGATTAACCTTACTGTCACTAGCTCACGCAACGTTAGCCCTGCGGAGGGCTAGGTTTCTACTAATTATGACCACTGTCCATGCGTGGCTAACGTGTCTTACATACAGGATTTAACATAACATAGCGTTGTGGAGTCATGAGGATGTAAAATAAAAACTCAATAATGCTAACTATCAGTTTTAGCTCAGTAGTCATTGCTGGATAAAACACCAAGTAGCACTAGTCCCTAATGTGCTCCAATACAGCCTGTATCATACATTTATTTTGAACACTGCAAAAACTCAAAATCCTATCAGGACTCACAGTTTAGACTAACTTAAAACTTAACTAGAACTTAAAAATGGCTTGACACAAATAGAAATTCCATTGAAACACGTGGGAAAAAATCCTAACTTTTAAGTGATGTGTGTTATCAAGCCTAAAGGCATTTTTAGGTGTGTGTGTATATATATATATATATATATATATATATATATATTTTTTTTTTTTTTTTAATAAGGTCTAAAGGTTTTTTGAGCAGTGAATTAGTCTTTTTCTCTATTCTAGTTACATCTGAGATGCAATTGTTGGCTGTTTTCAACAATATACATCGAAAATAAAGACATTGATTGACTGAAAATGGTTCGAGATTAGATGAAATGTCTTGTTTTCTCATGTATATTTATAATTGCTCTTCACCTAAAAATGTATTTGTTTTATCCGATTACTCGATTAATCGATAGAATTTTCAGTCGATTACTAAAATATTTGATAGCTGCAGCCCTAATGTCAAGTAAAGCGGAAGTAAAACACACTCTGCGCGCTGCGCGGTCTTCAGGACGCAATGAGGAACGGAGAGAGAGTAGCTAAACATCATGCTTGTCATTACCCGGCCCCTCGGGTAATGACAATGCTCAACTTACGGCTCTAGCTCAACTCATGCCGCGAGATAAAAAAACAACAACATACCTGACTGCTGCCAACAGCTGCTACAAAGTACGTCCACATAATGGTACGGTAGATATCATATTTATATAGGACTAGATGCATTATAGACTCGGTGGCGTTAGCAGCTCATGTACAAAAAACTAGATGTGGGCATTAGTAAACGGCCGCCATCTTAAAGCAGTAGACTTCCCTGCAAGGCTGTTGTAGCGAACCTTCCAAGTGAAGCTAATTAAACTTTTTATCTAAAATACTCTTAAATCGGTAAAATATTGGCTTGAATACATCTTTAAAATAGTTTTAAAACTTTCACATGTCGAAAGTAGACAAAAGGGAAATTATGGAATAATGGGAGCAATTTTAACAACTTTAACGGTTGATTCACAACATTAAATTAATTGAATGTAGTTTAAAGCTGCTGATACAGAATGGGGATTTGAGTATATTATTTATCGTTTTTAACTGTTAACTTGATGCTGAAATTGTTGTTTATTTAAGCCTGTGAGGCTTTAAAAAAAATTATTATTATTATTTTTTAAAAACAGTTTTTGTAACTAATGTACAAAAATTTTAAATCAGCTAATAGCGGGGAGGGGGGGTCATCAATAATCGATTTATAATCGAATCGTAGCCTCTGAATCGTAATCGAATCGTTAGGTGCCCAAAGATTCCCACCTCTACTAAATGCTGATCCTCATTTACAGTCTAAGCAACATTATGCCGTGTGACCCTTTACTTCCAATTTTGTAAAATGGCGACAATCAACAAAAAACAGGGAAAGTTTACTGTGACGGCCGACGCTTGAAGGATATGTGGAATTTGGACTACTTCCTCTCTAAAACACGCAACAACTGTGTCTGCCTCATTTGCAGAGACAGTCGCCGTTTTTAAAGAGTTCAATGTGAGGCGATATTACCAAACAAGACACGCTGACATGTACGACAAGATTACAGGGAAGATTCGCAGCGAGAAATTGAAGCTAGTTTAATTTCACAGTAGCAGTATTTCGCAGGAGCCCGAGAGTCGAAAGATAATTCTGCAAAGGCTAGTTGCGAGATTGTTGAAATTATTAATGAAAAACAAATAATAAAGCAAATGTGACACACAGAATGGCTTGCTAAAATTTGCTTAAATATATTGTTCTACGTAAAGGACGTCAGCCAAGGTCGGCTCCCTACATTTTTACCTCACCAAATCTGGCCCCCTTTGCAAAAAGTTTGGACACCCCTGCTTTATTAACTTGTAGTTTCTTATTCGCGCACCGCCATTTTGAAAAGTAAACTGTCAGTCTCAAAAGTCGGAAACTATAATCCCAGTTTTCCAGTAAAAAAAATACAACTTCAGGGGGCGTTCACACGCAATTTTTGACCCGAGAAGTGGTATGTACTGTAGTTACGACGTCACGTGAAGGCAGCATTAGACTGGGAGGGGCTTTTCATTGGAAACCAGAGCATTCGTAGCTAGCCTTTCCGATTTTCAGGGCATTTACAGGTCATTTTCTGGCCATATTAGGGCGTTAACAGGTCACTTCCTGTTGGGTTTGAGTCACCTCTTGTTCTGTCACCCAAAAACAACAGGAAGTGACCCACAATCATCAGTAATATTCTGTTCAGTCACAAAAAACAACAACTTTTTTGAAACAATTTCGGGGGTCGTTTACGTTCCTGTTGATGCCGGGGTGGGGGGGGGGTTGTTTCAGGGTCACTTCCTGAGGATTTCGGGGGAGGGGGGGGTCCTTTACAGGTCATTTCCTGTGGACTTCGGAGGGAGGTCATTTACTGGTCACTGTGGATTTCAGGGGGGGGTCGTTTTCGGGTCTTTTCCTGTTGACTTCAGGTGGGGGCCTGAGCGGGTCACTTCCTGTGGACTTCTGGAGGGTCCTTTACAGGTCACTTCCTGTGGATTTTGGGGGTGGTCCTTTAAGGAGTCACTTCTTGTTGACGTCTGGGGAAGGGGGTCATTTAAGGGTCACTTCCTGTGGAATTTTGGGGGGGTTGTTTACAGGTCACATCCTGTAAATTTTGGGGGGGCTGGGGGGTGGTTAACGGTGGGTGATTTCCTGTGGATTTTGGGGGGGTCCTTAACGGGTCACTTCCTGTGGACTCTTGGGGGTGGGGGTCGTTTTTACAGGTCACATTCCGGTGATTTCGGGGTGGGGGTCGTTTATGGGTCGCTTCCTGTAAACCTCCGGGGGGGGGCCTTTACTGGTCACTTCCTGTTGATTTCGGGAGGGGGGTTGTTTACGGGTCACTTCCTGTTGATTTCAGGGGGGGTCGTTTATGGCGGGTCACTTCCTAGATTTTGGGGGGTCCTTAATAGGTCACTTCCTGTGGATTTCGGAGGGGGGGCTTTTAGGAGTCCTGTTGACGTCTGGGGAAGGGGGTCTTTTACGGGTCACTTCTTGTGGAATTTCAGGGGGGGGTTGTTTACGGGTTGCATCTGGTAAATTTCAGGGGGGGTTGTTTATGGTGGGTCATTTCCTGTGGATTACAGGTGGGTCCTTTTTACAGGTCACATCCAGTTGATTTCGGTGGGGGGGGAGGGTCGTTTACAGGTCCACTTCTTGAGGACCTCTGGAGGGGTCCTTTACTGGTCACTTCCTGTGGATTTCAGGGGGGTCGTTTACAGGTCACTTCCTGTTGATTTTTGGGGGGGGCATTTATGGGTCACTTCCTGTTGATTTGGAGAGGGGGTTGTTTACGGGTCGCTTCTTGTTGATTCGGGGGGGGGGAGGTCGTTTACAGGTAACATTCTGTTGATTTCCGGGGGATGGGTCGTATACAGGTCACTTCCTGTTGATTTAGTGGGGGGGTCGTTTACGGGTCACTTCCTGTTGATTTCGGGGGGGGGGGGTCGTTTATGGGTCACTTCCTGTTGATTAGGAGAGGGGGTCGTTAACGGGTCGCTTCCTGTTGATTTCGGGGGGTTGTTCATTTACGGGCCACTTCCTGTTAATTTCGGGGGGGGTCGTTTAAGGGTCAATTCCTGTTGTTTTGGGGGTGGTGGTTTACAGGTCACTTCCCGTTGATTTCAGGGTGGGGGGTCGTTTACGGCGGTCACTTCCTGTTGATTTTGGGGTACGGGGTCGTTTATGTGTTGCATCCTGTTCATTTCGAGGTGGGTGGGGTTGTTTACAGATCACTTTGTTGATTTGGTGGGGGGGTTGTTTACGGGTCACTTCCTGTTCATTTCCGAGGAGGGGGTGTCGTTTATGGGTCACTTCTTGTTGATTAGGAGACGGGGTTGTTTATGGGTCGCTTCTTGTTTACTCGGGGGGGGGGGGTCCTTTACGGGTAACATGTTGATTTCCGGGGGATGGGTCGTTTATGGGACACTTCCTGTCTATTTTGGGGGGGGGGGTCGTTTACGATTCACATCCTGTTGAATTCGGGGGAGGTTGTTTACGGGTCGCGATGTGTGGTGGGGGGAGTCGTTTACGGGTTGCATCCTCATTTCGAGGTGGGGGGGTCACTTAGGGCGGGTCACTTTCTATTTCCGGGGGGTCGTTTATAGGTCACTTCCTGTTGATTTTGGGGGGGTGGTGGTTTACAGGTCACTTCCCATTGATTTCGGGGTGGGGGGTCGTTTACAGCAGTCACTTCCTGTTGATTTCGGGGTGCGGGGTCGTTTATGGGTTGCATCCTGTTCATTTCGAGGTGGGTGGGGTTGTTTACACATCACTTCCTGTTGATTTGGTGGGGCTGGTCGTTTATGAGTCCCATCCTGTTGAATCTGGGGGAGGTCGTTTACGGGTCGAGTTGTGTGGTGGGGGGGCGTTTAGGGCAGGTCACTTCATTTCAAGGTGAGGGGTTGTTTCCGGGTTGCATCCTTATCATTTCGAGGTGGGGGGGTCGTTTAGGGCGGGTCACTTCCTGTTGATTTCGGGGGGGGGGGGGCATTTACGGCGGGTCACTTCCTATTTTGAGGGGGTCGTTTATAGGTCACTTCCTGTAGATTTGGTGGGGGGGTCGTTTACGAGTACCATCCTGTTCAATTTGGGGGAGGTCGTTTACAGGTCGAGTTGTGTGGTGGGGGGGGCGTTTAGGGCAGGTCACTTCATTTCGAGGTGAGGGGTCATTTACGGGTCACATCCTCTTGAATTGATTTCGGGAGGGGTCGTTTAAGGGTCAATTGCTGTTGTTTTGGGGGCGGTCTTTTAAGGGTCAATTCCCATTGATTTGGGGGTGGTCGTTTAAAGGTGACTTCCCGTTGATTTCGGGGGGTGGGGGGTTTGCTTACGGATCACTTCCCATAGATTTCGGGTGGGGTTCTTTACAGGTCACTTCCTGTTGATTTCAGACGGGTATGGGTCATTTACGGGTCACTTCCTGTTAATTTCGGGGGTCATTTGTAGCTCCCAGTTCAAATGAATTTGACGTCTACTAGTGAAACTCACATGAGATAAAAATAGCTTTTTTTCTGAATTACTTGTAGAATGATTTCCTGACCCATGTACCGATAATTGTTGTATTGCCTTAACGTGAGATCATCGTTATCGTGAGCTTCGTATCGCAAGTCCTATTGTATCATGAGCTACCCACACACACTTTGTCAAAACCTGGTGGCAAGTCTCAAAAGTTGCCGTACTTGTAAGGAAGGTTGCGAAGCGCTGCCCCGGCGTATGCAAATGCGTGACGAGCGCACGCGGCTAAAGTCCAACTCTCAAGGGGAGGCTGACAGCTTTGAGGAGCAGCGCCGCATCCGGCGCGTCGGCCCAATTATACGCCTGACACCCTCCGCTGTGTCACGAGGCCACCGCTTCCTCCTCCCGTCACCGTTGTCATCGTCGCCGCCGCAATAATTCCTCGCTTAATTAACGGTCGTCTGACGGCGTCAATCAAAGGTGAGCTATATCATCAACCAGCGCGCGCAATCATTTCATTCCGTTACGAAAATGAGAGCCTCAATTGGCTGTTAAAATGACACGCACGTAAACGTTTTCTTAAATGTTGATGGATTTGTCATTAAAGTCAATTTTACTTTGATTATTAGGGTAATTACTTGTTTCTTTATGCGAGTTGTGTGAAAATAGATTACGGCAAGTCATTGTTTATGTGTGAAACTGCAATAGGGCGAGCTGAAAATGGCAAATAACAACTCATTGGCTGCCATTGACGCTAGCTGTCCAATCAATTTGCACCGAGTGGGTGAATGAATAAATGTTTAAACCCCAAAATATTATAATAAACTAAACTAGAAACTGCAATTTCAGGAGAAATTACACCTGGGTCTTTCCTCTGTGGAGATACAGATCTTAGCCCCACTCAGGTCTATAAACAGAATGGACAATGCCAGTCAATGGCATAAAACAAAGTAAACGCCATTAAAAAATGATTGGGAAAATTGGACGTCCATGTCCGTCAATGGCAGCACACTCCATAAGCCTCAACGCAATCGGGGACATTTGGGGTACACGTACTATTGATATCTGGTCATTTCCAGTTGATGTGGGGATATTGTTTTTTTGCCATTGAAAATGAATGGGAAAAATTTTGGACGTCCATTGACGTCAATGGTATCAACTTACATAGGTGTCAATAAAAAACATGCTGAAATGCCATTGAAGATGAATGGGAAGTTTGGACGTCCATGGACGTCAATGGCATCACCCTCCATAAGCGTCATGGCAATCGGGGACATTTGGGGTACACGTCCTATTGATATTTGGTCATTTCCTGTTGATTTGGGGACATTGTTTTTTTTTTGCCATTGAAAATGAATGGGAAAAAATTTGGACGTCCATGGACGTCAATGGTATCAACTTACATAGCTGTCAATGGAATCCAAGTACATTGGCATCAATTCAATAGAGAAACATGCAGGTCAATGACATTAAGAAAGTAAATGCCATGGGAAATGAATGGGAAATTTGGACGTCCCTGGCCGTCAATGGCAGCACCCCCTATAAGCGTCTATGGAATCTGGGAAGTTTGGGGGACACTTCCTATTGATATCTGGTCATTTTCTGTTGAATTGGGGGGAAAAAAAATTTCCCCATTGAAAATGAATGGGAAAAATTTTGGACGTCCATGGCCGTCAATGGCATCGAATATAGTCAATAGAATCCAAGTACATCGGCATCAGTAGATTCGACATGCACGGCCGTCAATGGCATCAATGCAATGTAAATTCCCTTGAAATCCAATTGTAAGTGAATGGGAACTTTTCCCATTAGAAATGAATGGGAGAGTTTTTGGCAAATTTCCGGGGAACCGTAAATTATTTCCAAATTCTGTATACAACTTTTATGCCCCTCACCGTCCCGGAATTTTTGATGCCCAAATTATGTGATTTGGTAAAAAAATTGTAGGACAAGTAGCGTTTTGAAAAAAATTTTAAAAATTGGAAAATCGCCGTTTACGGGCGAACGGAAATTTTTTTTAAAAAAAGCCTGCGTCGCGCGAAAATTCCGGACGTTTCGATACTCAACCCTTGAGAGTCGAAGGACGCGCCGGCGCGTCCTCAGCGCACGTCGTCTTTGAAGCGCCCTCGTGTTTTAAATACGTCACCCACATGCCGTTGGCTGGTCTCGTTTTAAAGTGCGGAAGTTGCGGTTTACTCTCGTTATTATTTGAAGTCAATCGACCAATTAAAACGTGAGATATTGTCATTTAAGTTTTATAGTTTTATTGTCCTCTCAAAAAAACATTAAAACGCTGCATGGATCATTTGTTTGTGTCTATATTTCCATCATTTCTTGTCCTTTTTCAAAACGGAAGCTCCATGAAAAAACCACAAATCAAACGAACCCTTTCGAAGTCACAGTGGAAGCACAAAATGCGTTTTTTAAATAAATATAACTGCCATGCGAGGTTCCACCGAACGAGAGGGAGGAGTGTTCTGAAGCAGCGAGGTGGCGAGCCGACGGCCGTTTAGATCGAGCAGCGACTTTGTGTGACTTTGAGAATGAACGGAAAACTAAATTTAGCGCAAGCAATTGTGCTATTTGATCAACTTGAGGAAGAGGATGGTCCAAATTCGTCATCATCGTCTTCTTCGGAAGAGTCCTCGAGTGAAGATAGTGACGGATTTGAACACGTGGGTGACGCCATCGACGAGCAGAGGTAAGCCAACCCACTTTTTTTTTTTTTTATGCTGCTGAAAAAGTTTCTTTTGAAAGTTTCTTTTGATATTGCAAGACAAAGTTAATTTTGATGCAATATAAGTGCGTGTTTGTGTATATAATAATAAAATGTGCATATCGGATCAAAGTATAATTTGTGGTCTTCCTTCTATATGAAGATTAGGGATGTAGCACATATTCAGCTATGGTATTCTTTCTATTGTCATACATATAGATTTCCATTATTATTTATTGCTGTATATATTTTTATTTTATACTTTATTATTTTCATAAATACTGACTTTTTTTCATGTACATTTATAGTGACAATGAAAGTAAAGTGAAATGAAAATGGAAGGGTGGAAAGAGGACCGACACCCCATGGAAGTGTGGGCTGTGTGATGTCGCCCTGTTTCGAATTCCAGGACGAAACTGCTTTTCGGAGTGGCATGCCTGAAAAAAATTTAACTTGTTTATTGTAAATATTTTTGAAAATGCTTTTTTCCCCCCAATGTTATATATATATATTTTTTTCCCACATCAATCTTCTCAATTTGTGTATATAAATGTGTGTTCAAGAAGCTTGATTGTGTGTACATAGTTTTCATCAGGTGATGGGCCGCAATACCTAAACTCATAAAGACATGGCCTCTAAACACTTTTTGTGTTAGATGGTATATATTTTTTCACTGTTCAGTCTGCTGTATATAACCTGTTTTGACTAGAGCATGTATAAAGGCAAAAAACGCCTATGCTATACCTGTTGTTTATGTTGAATTGTCAAATATAAGACTATTTATTCTAAATTTTTTTGGTTGAATGTTCATCCTAACATGTTGAATAAATATTACAAAGTTTCAAAACGGTTCGTTACGCATGTTTGGTTGTCAATTGGACATCAAAATTAAAAATTTTGACAAAACGATTGTGGAATTTTTGGTCTTTTGGGGCCCAAAATGATGATTTATAATTGGTCAGTGACGGAAACAACAGTTTGGACATGAAGTTCAAGGTGTCACAAAAAAAGACCAAACCAGGCCATCGTAAACAATTCTTTCTTTGAAATATAAAGGCAACTTCAAAGGCATGCAAAATCAGACAAAATAGGCCCAGACCTTATAGGGTTAAACGGTGCCGATCGGCGCAGCGGTTCGGGCTGTGAGGCGCACCGAAAAAACGCGGAGAATAAGATGAACTAAGAAAGAAGAAAGGATATAAATAGGCTAAAGTTGCAGAACAACACTACCTTGGCTTTCCCTTTGGGAAAGATCCAGGTAAAAATGCCATTTCGGGGTCACGTCATGTCAATTTGGGGGTTTTAACAGACAATATTGGCCTTCGCGTTCACCAGTGATCATAAAGCATTACTACTAAATTCCCTAAGCTTTCATTGGATGTTGTGTCCATAATGAAGTGGCCGAGTTGAAGCGTTGCCACTAGGTTGATGTCTTCTTCACATGTGTGCGAGCTGTCACGCAGCGAGGCAGCGTTGAAGGTCACAGCAGGCGGCATCCAGTCCACCATCTGCTTCCCATCATCCCGCGGGGCGACCCGTCATCGCCGCTCGCTGACCTGCCATCCGGCCCTGACGGCCACACTTACGATCTCGCAGCGACAGGCATTGGATTAATTCAAATGGATTGGACGTCTATAGCAGTCAAATAAATTTTGGGGGATTAGATTGGTCGAGAATTAAAGTGTTGCATTGATTCAAACACTTGTTCTTGAGGGAGCGGAATTTAAATTAGGCTTTTTTTTTTTTTTTTTTTTTTTTTTGCTGTTTAGAGCAATTTTTCAGGTTTTCAATGTTTGTTTTTTTTTTACCCATTTTTGGGATTTTTCATAGTTTTCAGGATTTTGCTGTGCGGGGGAGGGGGGGGATATATATTTTAGGGCCTTTTTGGGTCATTGATCAATCCTGTAAATATAAGTAATAATAAATGAATAAGAATATTATATGATTTATTTATTATATGAATACATGAAAATAATAATAAATGACTAAAAAAGTTTTTCAGGATTTTTAACAATTTTTTATCGTGTTTTGGTGATTTGTGGGTGGGTTTATTTTTATATTTAAGTTTTATGTTTTGTTTTTTTTGTTTTTTTTTAGGCAATTTGGCATTTTCTCCCGATTTGTTGCTTTATTTTTTTAGCCTTTAGCACATATTTTGCATTTTATTTTCCCCACAGATTTTTCAGTATTTTTCATTATTTTGAATGAATTTTTTTTTTTTGGGGGGGGGGGGGTACGGGGGAGGGGGGGATATATATTTTAGGGCCTTTTTGGGTCATTGATCAATCCTGTAAATATAAGTAATAATAAATGAATAATAATATATGAATTATTATATGAATACATGAAAATAAAAATGACTAAAGTTTTTCAGGATTTTTAATAATTTTTTATCGTGTTTTGGTGATTTTTTTTTTAAATGGGTGGAATTATTTTGTAGTTTTTGTGGTTTTTTTGGGGGGGGCAGTTTGACACCCCCCACCCCCTTTTTTTGCGTTTTAATTTTTTTTTTTTTTGTTCACAATTTTTATTTTTGCCTTTAGTGCATATTTTGCATTTTTCATGTTTTTGTCCCCCACTGATTTTTTGGGATTTTTCATTATTTTCAGGATTTTGCTGTCTTTTGGGGGTGGGGGGGTTGATATATTTTAGGGCATTTTTGGGTCATTGATCAATCCTGTAATCAATGACTAAATGACAGTGCTTTTCAGGATTTTTAACAATTTTTAATCGTGTTTTGGTAATTTTTTTTTGGGGTGGAATTATTTTGTAGTTTTGTGTTTTTTTTTTCGTATTTTGGGGTGCAGTTTGGCATTGTCCCGTATTGCGTTTATAATTTTTTTTTTACGTTCACAATTTTTTTTTTTTTTTTTTTTTTGCGTTTTACACATTTTTTTCCTCACGGATTTTTCATAGTTTTCAGGATTTTGCTGTTTTTTGGGGGGGAGGGCAGGGGGTTGAATTAATTTTAGGGAATTTCCGGGTCATTTCCTGCTATTGGATCAGTTTGTTCAGATGTTTTTTGTATTTTTTAAGGATTTTTAACAATTTTTTGGAGCGTGTTTTGGCAATTTTTGGGTGGGTTTATTTTTATATTTAAGTTTTTTTTTTTTTTTTAGGCAATTTGGCATTTTCTCCCGATTTGTTGCTTTATTTTTTTAGCCTTTAGCGCATATTTTGCGTTTTATTTTCCCCACTGATTTTTCTGTATTTTTCATGATTTTGCAGTTTTTTTCCCTTTTTTTGGGGGGGGGGGGGCGAGGGAGGGGGGGGTATATATTTTAGGGCCTTTTTGGGTCATTGATCAATCCTGTAAATATAAGTAATAATATATGAATTATTTATTATATGAATACATGAAAATAATAATAAATGACTAAATTAAAGTTTTTCAGGATTTTTAACAATTTTTTTATCGTGTTTTGGTGATTTTTTTTTTTAAATGGGTGGAATTATTTTGTAGTTTTTGCGGGTTTTTTGGGGGGGGCAGTTTGGCATCCCCCACCCCCTTTTTTTGCGTTTTAATTTTTTTTTTTTCGTTCACAATTTTTATTTTTGCCTTTAGTGCATATTTTGCATTTTTCATGTTTTTTCCCCCCACTGATTTTTGGGGATTTTTCATTATTTTCAGGATTTTGCTGTCTTTTTTTGGGGGGGGTTTGATATATTTTAGGGCATTTTTGGGTCATTGATCAATCCTGTAATCAATGACTAAATGACAGTGCTTTTCAGGATTTTTAACAATTTTTAATCGTGTTTTGGTAATTTTTTTTGGGTGGAATTATTTTGTAGTTTTGTGGGGGTTTTTTTTCGTATTTTGGGGTGCAGTTTGGCATTGTCCCGCCCACCCAATTTATTGCGTTTTGAATTTTTTTTTTTCGTTCACAATTTTATTTTTTATTTTTTTTGCATTTTACACATTTTTTTCCTCACGGATTTTTGGGGATTTTTCATGAGTTCAGGATTTTGCTGTCTTGAGTGGTGGTGGTGGTGGGGGTTGATAAATTGTAGGGCATGTTTGGGTGACTTGATGTTCATTGATCAATTCCTAAATTCAACCACTAAATGACATTTTTGGGGCAGTTTGGCATTTCCCCTCAGATTTTAATTCCCCCCCCTCGGCTCCCAGTTTTTTTTTTGTTGTTGCATTTTTTCATATTTTCGATTTTCAGGATTTTGCAGTTTTTTTGGGAGGGGGGTGGGTGGTAGATACATTTTATGGCATTTTTGGGTCATTTCATGCTCACTGATCATTTCCTGTGATCAACAACTAAATGACAAGGTGTTTTTCAGAATTAAAAAAAATTTTTTTTGGTCGTGTTTTAATTATTTTTTTTTTGAGTGGGTTTATTAAGTAGTTTTTGTGTGCTTTTTTGGGGGGCAGCTTGCCAAATTTTTGCTTTTTTTTCCAGGTTTTTACTCCCGATTGTTCGGGATTTGTCATGATTTTCAGGATTTTGCCCTTTTTTGGGGGCAGGGAAAATACATTTTTATGGCATTTCTGCGTCACTTCATGCTCATTGATCAATTCCTGTGATCAATGACAGTATTTTTTAGGATTTTTAATGTTTTTGTTGTTGTTGTTTTTTAGCATTTTTCCATTCCTCCCCCTACCCCAAATTTGGGGGATTATTCATGCTTTTCAGGAGTTTGCCGTTTGAGGGGGGCATTAATTTATGGCATTTTTTGGGTCACTTTATGCTCATTGATCAATTCTTGTGATCAACGACTAAATGACAAAGTGTTGACAAAGGATTTTTAATGTTTTTTTTTTTGGTTCGTGTTAAGGTGATTTTTTTGGGGTGGGTTTATTTTGCAGTTTTTGTGGATGGTTTTTTGGGGCAGTTTTTCATTTTTTCCCCCCTTATTTTTTGCGTTTTTTTTTTTTTTTTTTGCCTTTAGTGCATTTTTTTGCATTTATCACTTTTTTCCCCCCTCGATTTTTCAGGGATTGACTAAAAGTGTTTTTAAGGATTAGAAAAAAATTGTCATTTTTTTGGTGATTGGGGGGGGGGGGTTATTTTGCAGTTTTGTTGGATTTTTTTGTTGTTTTGACAGTTAACACCCCCCCCCCCGATTTTCGCTTTTTTCCCCCCCTGATTTCAGTTTTGTTTTTTTTGCCTTTTGCATTTTTTTTCTTTTGCATTTTTCATGTCGCCCCCCCCCCCCCCCGATTTTTTCATGGTTTTCAGAATTTTGCTGTTTTTGGAGTGGCGGAGTTGCACTAATTTTACGGCATTTTTGGGTCAATTATGCTCATTGATCAATTCCTGTGATCAATAACAACATGACAAAGTGTTTTTCAGGTTTTTTTGGGGGGTCATGTTTTGGTAATTTTTGGGGGGAGGCAGTTTGGCTTTCTTCCCCAGATTTTTGCGTTTTTTTTCCTTCTCATTTTCAGTTTTTTTTTTTTTTCTCCTTGCCTTCAGTGATTTTTTAGGGACATTTTTCATGTTTATCCCCCCCACAATTTTTCAGATTTTTTTCATAGTTTTCAGGATTTTGCTGTCTTAAGGGTGGGTGGGGTTGCATTAGTTTTACGGCATTTTTGGGTCACTTCCTGCTCATTGATCAATTCCTGTGATCAAAGAATAAATGGAACAAAGTTTTTCAGGACTAACAAAGCTAAACGTCCAATCCAGTCCCCTATAACAAAACTATATGCGTTCTGTGGTTTTTCAACTACAAAATGTAACCTAATAACAATTCCAGTCATTTCATGAACATTGCTTGACGAGTCTGCACGTTCATCACCGCGTGCGCTCCAATCACCTGAAAAACATGTCGCTATACTGATAATGTCCATAATTTCATTTAGTTAACGATGTGATGACACGCGTTAGTCATCGCTGTGCGCAGCTTCTCACATTGTACTCCGGTTTCCTTTCACCTCCCTCCATGAAAACCCTCCAAAAATGATTATTCTTGGAACAATAATCACTCTTTCCTGGAAAAAAATTACTTTCCTTCACATTAGATTCAGACTTTAATCTGGCAGAACACTTTTCTCCCTCTTAGTGTTCTTTTGCTATTATTAAAATCACAAAGAAAGCTTTTTTTCCCCATATATTTCACAAAACAAGTTATACTCAACCTCTGACTTTCCCTCCTTTTTTCCCACCTCTGACATTCTTATCGGTTTTCAACAATACGCGTGAGCGGTTTTCTTAGTTAGCCAGCACAAAGAGGATCAGTGTAGCGCGCCAACGCTACGCTTTAGCAAATCAAACATTCCAGCACCGCTAATTACACACGATCCGCTTTTAAAGCGCAAATCTTACCTTAACTCGGCTCGGCTTAGTTTTGTTTAGAGGCCGTCCATTCACGATGTCGGAGAAGGTCCGTGACGGTCCTGTGGAGGAACAAAAACTTCACTTTAAAATGATAGGAAAAGCATGTTTTAGACAGGAATCCCTTCAAAAATAAGTGACCTAAAAGGCTTAACTATGAAATTAGGTCTTAATTAGTCTGCTTTTCTCAGCTGCTTTGGCCATGCCCAATAAAATCATCTCCGAACAGAAGACTGCACACTCAGAATGCTATCCAACTGCTAGCATGCTAGCCACAGGTGCGCTATTCTTTTGTTGCCGTTGGCAATCTTACAAATAGTGACGTATGCCCTAACAAATTAGTTACTAATCTTACAACGTTTTATATAGCGTGCAATACGAAACAAAAAAATAATACTCAATTTTTATAATAATATGAATTCATTGGTAATATTGTCACATATAACCTGGTGCAATCAAAGAGCAATCAATATCTTCAGCTACATCATGATTACTAAAAATAAACTGACATTTGTTATGATTGTATGTAGCCCTTTTGGCAATTCGCATTATGGCAATACAACAACTATCCATATATGGGTCAGGAAATCATTCTACAAGTAATAAATTGTGAAAAAAAACAAGCTATTGTCATCCTTTTCTTGTTGTGAGTGTCACTAGTAGAGGTCAAATTAATTTAACTGGGAGCCATAAATGGCCCTGGAAATCAACGGGAAGTGACCTGTAAATGACCCCCCCCGAAATCAACAGGAAGTGACCAGTAAAGGACCCCCCCCAAATCAACAGGAATAGACCCTTAAACGCCCCCCCCCGAAATTAACAGGAAACGACCCCGACCGAAATACAGGAAGCGACTCATAAACGATCCCCCCCAAAACAACAGGATGTGACCCGTAAACGACCCCCCCACCAAATCAACAGGAAGTGACTTGTAAAAGACTCTCCTTCCGAAATCAACAGGTGACCCGCCCTAAATGACCCCCCCACCTCAAAATCAACAGGACGTGTCCCGTAAACGACCGCCCCCCCGAATTCAACAGGATGTGACCCGTAAACGACCCCCCCCACCAAATCAACAGGAAGGGGCCCATAAATGACCGCCCCCCAAATCAACAGGAATAGACCCTTAAACGACCCCCCCCCCCCGAAATTAACAGGAAGCGACCCGTAAATGACCAACCCTGACTGAAATACAGAAAGCGACTCATAAACGACCCCCACCCTGAAATCAACAGGATGTGACCCGTAAACGACCCCCCCCACCAAATCGATAGAAAGGGGCCCGTAAATGACCGCCCCCCAAATCAACAGGAATAGACCCTTAAACAACCCCCCCCGAAAGTAACAGGAAGCGACCCGTAAATGACCAACCCTGACCGAAATACAGAAAGCGACTCATAAACGACCCCCACCCCGAAATCAACAGGATGTGACCTGTAAATGACCCCCCCACCAAATCAACAGGAAGTGACCTGTAAACGATCCCCACCCCGAAATCAACAGGAGGTGACCTGCCCCAAACGACCCCCCACCTCAAAATCAACAGGACACAATCTGTAAACAAACCCCCCCGGAATCTAGAGGATGCCACCCGTACACGACCCCCCCCACCAAATCAACAGGAAGTGACCTGTAAATGACCCCCCCCCCCGAAATTAACAGGAAGCGACCCGTAAATGACCAACCCTGACCGAAATACAGAAAGCGACTCATAAACGACCCCCACCCCGAAATCAACAGGATGTGACCTGTAAACGACCCCCCAACCAAATCTATAGGAAGTCACCTGTAAATGACCCCCCACCAAAATCAGCAGGAAGGGACCCTCCGTAAACGACCCCCCCACCTCAAAATCAACAGGACCCAATCTGTAAACAAACCCCCCCGGAATCAATTGGATGTCACCCGTAAACGACCCCCCCACCAATCAACAGGAAGTGACCTGTAAACAACTCCCCCCCGAAATCAGCAGGAAGTGACCCTCCGTACACGCCCCCCTCCGAAATCGACAAGAAGTGACCCACCCTAACGACACTCCCTACCTCATAATCAACAGGACGCAACCCGTAAACAACCCCTCCCCGAAATATAAAGGATGCAACCCGTAAACGAACCCCCAAACAAATCTATGGGAAGTGACCTGTAAACGACCCCCCCCCCCGAAATCAGCAGGAAGGGACCCTCCGTAAACGCCCCCCCTCCGAAATAGAAAGGAAGTGACCCACCCTAAACGACCCCCCCACCTCAAAATCAACAGGACGCGACCCGTAAACGACCCCCCCCGAAATCAAGGGGATGCGATCCGTAAACGACCCCCCCTGAAATAAAGAGGATGCAACCCGTAAATGACCCCCCTACCCCAAAATCAACAGGAAGTGACCCGCCCCAAACGACCCCCCCACCTCAAAATAAACAGGACGAGACCCGTAAATGACCCCTCCCCAAAATATAAAGGATCCAACCTGTAAACATCCCCCCCCAACCAAATCTACAGGAAGTGACCTGTAAACGACCCCCCCAAAAAATTTACAGGAAGTGACCCGCCTGTTGATTGTAAGGCATTTTTGGGTCACTTCCTGTTCATATCCGGTCATTTGTCGTTGCTTTTGGGTCACTTCCTGTCGATTATGGAGTATTTTAGGGTCACTTCCTGTTCATATGGGATCACTTTCGTATTGGTCCACTTCCTGTTAAATTGGGGGCATTTTGGGGTCACTTAATGTTCATATCTGGTCATTTCTCGTTGCTTTCGGGTCACTTCCTGTCGATTATGTAGTATTTTAGGATCACTTCCTTTTAATTTGGGGGCATTTTGGGGGTCACTTCCTGTTAATATCTGGTCAGTTCTCGTTACTTTTGGGTCACTTCCTGTCGATTATGGAGTATGTTAGGGTCACTTCCTGTTCATATTGGAACACTTTTTATATTGGGCCACTTCCTGTTAAATTGGGGGCATTTTGGGGTCACTTCCTGTTCATATCTGGTCGTTTCTCGTTGCTTTCGGGTCACTTCCTGTCAATTATGGAGTGTTTTAGGGTCACTTCCTGTTCATTTTGGATCACTTCCTTTTTTATTGGGCCACTTCCTGTTAAATTGGGGGCATTAGGGGATCACTTCCCGTTCATATCTGGTCATTTCTCGTTGCTTTCGGGTCACTTCCTGTTGTTTATGGAGTATTTTAGAGTCACTTCCTGATAATATTGAATCACTTCCTTTTTATATTGGGCTACTTCTTGTTAAATTGGGGGCATTTAAGGTCACTTCCTCTTAATATCTGGTGATTTCTCATTGCTTTTGGGTCACTTCCTGTCGATTATGGAGTATTTTAGGGTCACTTCCAGTTCATATTGGATCACTTCCTGTTTATAATGGGCCACTTCCTGTTAAATTGGGAGCATTTTGGGGTCAATCTCCTGTTTATATCTGGTCATCTCTCGTTGCTTTCGGGTCACTTCCTGTCGTTTATGGAGTATTTTAGGGTCACTTCCTGTTAATTTGGAGGCATTTAGGCATCACTTTCTTTTGATTTGGGGGCATTTAGGGGTCATTTCCTGTTGTAACCGGGTCACTTCCTATTGATCTGGTGTTTTTTTTCAGGACCAATTCCTGTTGTTATTGGGTCGATTATTGATCATGGGTTGTTTTGCGGGCACTTCCTGTTGATATTGAGTCACTTGGGGTGAAAATCCATAGGAGTGAATGGAAGTTTTTGCTCCATTGAAATGAATGGTGGGTGATTAGCCCCAATGAAAATGAATTGGAAATTTTGGCCTTTAGAAATGACTGGGTATGTTTTTGGCAAATTTTGGCCTAACAAAGTTTCTGGACTTATACATTATGTGATTTGAATGAAAACCTGTAGTAGGAGTTTTAAAGTTATTTCCTCCCCCTTTCCCCCAAAAATGCATTTTGCATGTCAAACGAAAGCGAGAATTCCGGTCATTTTGGTGTTTGAATTGTGTCAGACGGGTCAAAAAGTTTTGGCAGGACGGGGAAAAAAATGGTACCTTTTGCATTTTTACTTTAACTGTATTTATCATGTCCCTAAACAGAGGATCTACTGTAGTTTGTTGGTGCACACGAGGGGGAAATTTGATAAATGAGCGCAGCTGCCATAGCGGAAGCAAAGACGGGTGACAAACTTCTATTAACCTTTGGAGGAAGACGGCATCGGGAGCGGCGAGCGGCTCTAATGGCTGGCAAAAGGCGCCCGTTGATGGAGGTTCTGACCTCAACAGGAGCCATTTTCAAGCAGCCCGGCCCAGAAGGGCGCCGTCATCCAGATTAGCCGGCCGCTAGCTGTGTACCCACAGTGCTGCGTTTAAGGTTTTTAGAAAAAAAACGGTGGCGTGCTCGGATACCTGATTAGAGGGCGGGCCGACACACAGTATGAAATATCACAGAGGGCACAAAAGCACAATACGGTGGAACCAACAGGTTTCAAGAACCCACGTTAGCTTTAAATTCAATTGGCTAACATTGATTTAAGCTTCAATAACATATTTCTGTACTCTAACACTCCAGTGATTAGGGGTGGGAACCTCTGGGTACCTCTCGACATGATTTGCGATACATAGCGCCCGATAACGATGAGCTCACGAAATGGCGATACAACAATCATCGGTACACGAGTAAAGAATATTCAACAAAACAACTAATAAATATTGTTGATTTTGGAGGCACTTACGGGTCAGTTCTGGTCGAATTTCGGGAGGCACTTACGGGTCACTTCCTGTCAGTTTTGGATGACTGAATATGACTGACTCAATGTGCCCAAATGAATAGGAAGTAACTAAAAATCAACAGAAAGTAAACCGTAAATTCCCTAAAATTTCAATTTTGGAGGCACCTGCGGCTCACATCTGGTCGAATTTCGGGGGCACTAACAGGTCACTTCCGGTCAAATTTCGGGGGCACTCATAGGTCGCTTCCGGTCAAATTTCGGGGGCACTCATAGGTCGCTTCCGGTCAAATTTCGGGGGCACTCGCGGGTCGCTTCCGGTCAAATTTCGGGGGCACTCGCGGGTCGCTTCCGGTCAAATTTCGGAGGCACTCGCGGGTCGCTTCCGGTCAAATTTCGGGGGCACTCGCGGGTCGCTTCCGGTCAAATTTCGGGGGCACTCGCGGGTCGCTTCCGGTCAAATTTCGGAGGCACTCGCTTGTCGCTTCCGGTCAAATTTCGGAGGCACTCGCTTGTCGCTTCCGGTCAAATTTCGGAGGCACTCGCTTGTCGCTTCCGGTCAAATTTCGGGGGCACTCGCGGGTCGCTTCCGGTCAAATTTCGGAGGCACTCGCTTGTCGCTTCCGGTCAAATTTCGGAGGCACTCGCTTGTCGCTTCCGGTCAAATTTCGGAGGCACTCGCGGGTCGCTTCCGGTCAAATTTCGGGGGCACTCGCGGGTCGCTTCCGGTCAAATTTCGGAGGCACTCGCGGGTCGCTTCCGGTCAAATTTCGGGGGCACTCGCGGGTCGCTTCCGGTCAAATTTCGGGGGCACTCGCGGGTCGCTTCCGGTCAAATTTCGGGGGCACTCGCGGGTCGCTTCCGGTCAAATTTCGGGGGCACTCGCTTGTCGCTTCCGGTCAAATTTCGGAGGCACTCGCTTGTCGCTTCCGGTCAAATTTCGGAGGCACTCGCGGGTCGCTTCCGGTCAAATTTCGGGGGCACTCGCGGGTCGCTTCCGGTCAAATTTCGGGGGCACTCGCTTGTCGCTTCCGGTCAAATTTCGGGGGCACTCGCTTGTCGCTTCCGGTCAAATTTCGGAGGCACTCGCTTGTCGCTTCCGGTCAAATTTCGGAGGCACTCGCTTGTCGCTTCCGGTCAAATTTCGGAGGCACTCGCGGGTCGCTTCCGGTCAAATTTCGGGGGCACTCGCGGGTCGCTTCCGGTCAAATTTCGGGGGCACTCGCGGGTCGCTTCCGGTCAAATTTCGGGGGCACTCGCTTGTCGCTTCCGGTCAAATTTCGGAGGCACTCGCTTGTCGCTTCCGGTCAAATTTCGGAGGCACTCGCGGGTCGCTTCCGGTCAAATTTCGGGGGCACTCGCGGGTCGCTTCCGGTCAAATTTCGGGGGCACTCGCTTGTCGCTTCCGGTCAAATTTCGGGGGCACTCGCTTGTCGCTTCCGGTCAAATTTCGGGAGCACTCGCTTGTCGCTTCCGGTCAAATTTCGGAGGCACTCGCTTGTCGCTTCCGGTCAAATTTCGGAGGCACTCGCTTGTCGCTTCCGGTCAAATTTCGGAGGCACTCGCTTGTCGCTTCCGGTCAAATTTCGGGGGCACTCGCGGGTCGCTTCCGGTCAAATTTCGGGGGCACTCGCGGGTCGCTTCCGGTCAAATTTCGGGGGCACTCGCTTGTCGCTTCCGGTCAAATTTCGGAGGCACTCGCTTGTCGCTTCCGGTCAAATTTCGGGGGCACTCGCGGGTCGCTTCCGGTCAAATTTCGGGGGCACTCGCTTGTCGCTTCCGGTCAAATTTCGGAGGCACTCGCGGGTCGCTTCCGGTCAAATTTCGGAGGCACTCGCGGGTCGCTTCCGGTCAAATTTCGGGGGCACTCGCGGGTCGCTTCCGGTCAAATTTCGGGGGCACTCGCGGGTCGCTTCCGGTCAAATTTCGGGGGCACTCGCTTGTCGCTTCCGGTCAAATTTCGGAGGCACTCGCGGGTCGCTTCCGGTCAAATTTCGGAGGCACTCGCGGGTCGCTTCCGGTCAAATTTCGGAGGCACTCGCGGGTCGCTTCCGGTCAAATTTCGTGGGCACTCGCGGGTCGCTTCCGGTCAAATTTCGTGGGCACTCGCGGGTCGCTTCCGGTCAAATTTCGGGGGCACTCGCTTGTCGCTTCCGGTCAAATTTCGGAGGCACTCGCTTGTCGCTTCCGGTCAAATTTCGGAGGCACTCGCTTGTCGCTTCCGGTCAAATTTCGGAGGCACTCGCTTGTCGCTTCCGGTCAAATTTCGGAGGCACTCGCTTGTCGCTTCCGGTCAAATTTCGGGGGCACTCGCGGGTCGCTTCCGGTCAAATTTCGGAGGCACTCGCTTGTCGCTTCCGGTCAAATTTCGGAGGCACTCGCTTGTCGCTTCCGGTCAAATTTCGGAGGCACTCGCGGGTCGCTTCCGGTCAAATTTCGGGGGCACTCATAGGTCGCTTCCGGTCAAATTTCGGGGGCACTCATAGGTCGCTTCCGGTCAAATTTCGGGGGCACTCGCGGGTCGCTTCCGGTCAAATTTCGGGGGCACTCGCGGGTCGCTTCCGGTCAAATTTCGGAGGCACTCGCGGGTCGCTTCCGGTCAAATTTCGGGGGCACTCGCGGGTCGCTTCCGGTCAAATTTCGGGGGCACTCGCGGGTCGCTTCCGGTCAAATTTCGGGGGCACTCGCGGGTCGCTTCCGGTCAAATTTCGGGGGCACTCGCTTGTCGCTTCCGGTCAAATTTCGGAGGCACTCGCTTGTCGCTTCCGGTCAAATTTCGGAGGCACTCGCTTGTCGCTTCCGGTCAAATTTCGGAGGCACTCGCTTGTCGCTTCCGGTCAAATTTCGGAGGCACTCGCTTGTCGCTTCCGGTCAAATTTCGGGGGCACTCGCGGGTCGCTTCCGGTCAAATTTCGGAGGCACTCGCTTGTCGCTTCCGGTCAAATTTCGGAGGCACTCGCTTGTCGCTTCCGGTCAAATTTCGGAGGCACTCGCGGGTCGCTTCCGGTCAAATTTCGGGGGCACTCGCGGGTCGCTTCCGGTCAAATTTCGGGGGCACTCGCGGGTCGCTTCCGGTCAAATTTCGGGGGCACTCGCTTGTCGCTTCCGGTCAAATTTCGGAGGCACTCGCTTGTCGCTTCCGGTCAAATTTCGGGGGCACTCGCGGGTCGCTTCCGGTCAAATTTCGGGAGCACTCGCTTGTCGCTTCCGGTCAAATTTCGGAGGCACTCGCTTGTCGCTTCCGGTCAAATTTCGGAGGCACTCGCTTGTCGCTTCCGGTCAAATTTCGGAGGCACTCGCTTGTCGCTTCCGGTCAAATTTCGGGGGCACTCGCGGGTCGCTTCCGGTCAAATTTCGGAGGCACTCGCTTGTCGCTTCCGGTCATATTTCGGAGGCACTCGCTTGTCGCTTCCGGTCAAATTTCGGAGGCACTCGCGGGTCGCTTCCGGTCAAATTTCGGGGGCACTCGCGGGTCGCTTCCGGTCAAATTTCGGGGGCACTCGCGGGTCGCTTCCGGTTAAATTTCGGAGGCACTCGCGGGTCACTTCCGGTTAAATTTCGGAGGCACTCGCGGGTCGCTTCCGGTTAAATTTCGGGGCACTCGCGGGTCGCTTCCGGTTAAATTTCGGAGGCACTCATAGGTCGCTTCCGGTCAAATTTCGGGGCACTCATAGGTCGCTTCCGGTCAAATTTCGGAGGCACTCATAGGTCGCTTCCGGTCAAATTTCGGGGGCACTCATAGGTCGCTTCCGGTCAAATTTCGGGGGCACTCATAGGTCGCTTCCGGTCAAATTTCGGGGGCACTCATAGGTCGCTTCCGGTCAAATTTCGGGGGCACTCATAGGTCGCTTCCGGTCAAATTTCGGGGGCACTCATAGGTCGCTTCCGGTCAAATTTCGGGGGCACTCATAGGTCGCTTCCGGTCAAATTTCGGAGGCACTCGCGGGTCGCTTCCGGTCAAATTTCGGGGGCACTCGCGGGTCGCTTCCGGTCAAATTTCGGGGGCACTCGCGGGTCGCTTCCGGTCAAATTTCGGGGGCACTCGCTTGTCGCTTCCGGTCAAATTTCGGGAGCACTCGCTTGTCGCTTCCGGTCAAATTTCGGAGGCACTCGCGGGTCGCTTCCGGTCAAATTTCGGGGGCACTCGCGGGTCGCTTCCGGTCAAATTTCGGGGGCACTCGCGGGTCGCTTCCGGTCAAATTTCGGAGGCACTCGCTTGTCGCTTCCGGTCAAATTTCGGAGGCACTCGCTTGTCGCTTCCGGTTAAATTTCGGAGGCACTCGCGGGTCGCTTCCGGTTAAATTTCGGAGGCACTCGCGGGTCGCTTCCGGTTAAATTTCGGAGGCACTCGCGGGTCGCTTCCGGTTAAATTTCGGAGGCACTCGCGGGTCGCTTCCGGTCAAATTTCGGGGGCACTCATAGGTCGCTTCCGGTCAAATTTTGGGGCACTCATAGGTCGCTTCCGGTCAAATTTCGGGGGCACACATAGGTCGCTTCCGGTCAAATTTCGGGGGCACACATAGGTCGCTTCCGGTCAAATTTCGGGGGCACTCATAGGTCGCTTCCGGTCAAATTTCGGGGGCACTCGCGGGTCGCTTCCGGTCAAATTTCGGGGGCACTCGCGGGTCGCTTCCGGTCAAATTTCGGGGGCACTCGCTTGTCGCTTCCGGTCAAATTTCGGGAGCACTCGCTTGTCGCTTCCGGTCAAATTTCGGAGGCACTCGCGGGTCGCTTCCGGTCAAATTTCGGGGGCACTCGCGGGTCGCTTCCGGTCAAATTTCGGGGGCACTCGCGGGTCGCTTCCGGTCAAATTTCGGAGGCACTCGCTTGTCGCTTCCGGTCAAATTTCGGAGGCACTCGCTTGTCGCTTCCGGTTAAATTTCGGAGGCACTCGCGGGTCGCTTCCGGTTAAATTTCGGAGGCACTCGCGGGTCGCTTCCGGTTAAATTTCGGAGGCACTCGCGGGTCGCTTCCGGTTAAATTTCGGAGGCACTCATAGGTCGCTTCCGGTCAAATTTCGGGGGCACTCATAGGTCGCTTCCGGTCAAATTTTGGGGCACTCATAGGTCGCTTCCGGTCAAATTTCGGGGGCACACATAGGTCGCTTCCGGTCAAATTTCGGGGGCACACATAGGTCGCTTCCGGTCAAATTTCGGGGGCACTCACAGGTCGTTTCCGGTCAAATTTCGGGGGCACTCATAGGTCGCTTCCGGTCAAATTTCGGGGGCACTCGCGGGTCGCTTCCGGTCAAATTTCGGGGGCACTCGCGGGTCGCTTCCGGTCGAATTTCGGGGGCACTCGCGGGTCGCTTCCGGTCGAATTTCGGGGGCACTCGCTTGTCGCTTCCGGTCGAATTTCGGGGGCACTCGCTTGTCGCTTCCGGTCGAATTTCGGGGGCACTCGCTTGTCGCTTCCGGTCAAATTTCGGGGGCACTCACGGGTCGCTTCCGGTCAAATTTCGGGGGCACTCACGGGTCGCTTCCGGTCAAATTTGGGGGGCACTCGCGGGTCGCTTCCGGTCAAATTTGGGGGGCACTCGCGGGTCGCTTCCGGTCAGAATTTGGGGGCACTCGCGGGTCGCTTCCGGTTAGATTTTGGGGGGACTCGTGGGTCGCGTCCAGTTAGATTTTGGGGGCACTCGCGGGTCGCTTCCAGTCAGAATTTGAGGGCGCTCGCGTGTCGCTTCCGGTCAGATTTTGAGGGCGCTCGCGTGTCGCTTCCGGTCAGAATTTGGGGGCGCTCGAGGATCGCTTCCGGTCAGAATTTGGGGGCACTCGCGGGTCCCTTCCGGTCAGAATTTGGGGGCACTCACGGGTCGCGTCCGGTTAGATTTTGGGGGCACTTGCGGGTGGCTTCCGGTTAGATTTTGGGGGCACTCACGGGTCGCTTCCGGTCAGAATTTGAGGGCGTTCGCGGGTCGCTTCCGGTCAGAATTTGGGGGTACTAACGGGTCGCTTCCGGTCAGAAATTGGGGGCACTCGCGGGTCGCTTTCAGTTAGATTTTGGAGGCACAACAGAATGTGACCCGTGAATGAACTCATTACCTGACATTGGGTACCACTGACGGCCCGTGACGTGCAAGCCATTTGAAGTGGGAGAGATGGCAGCGAATGAACGAATGTTCTGCCTCCCTCCCACTCGATTTTGGGGGCACTAACAAGTTCCCTCCCATCGATTTTTAAGGGCGCCCGCGGGGCTAGCTCCCGTCGGTTTTTATGAGCATCTGCGGAACCACTTCCTGTCTATTTTTAAGGGTGTCCGCTGGACCACTTCAGGTCGAATTTTAAGGGCGCCCACGGGGCCGCTTCCCGTCGGATTTTTGGGGGCGTGCGCAGGCCGCTTCCCGTCGGATTTTTGGGGGCGTGCGCAGGCCGCTTCCCGTCAGATTATAGGGGCGTGCACAGGCCGCTTTCCGTCGGATTTTGGGGGCGTGTGCAGGCCGCTTCCCGTCGGATTATAGGGGCGTGCACAGGCCGCTTCCCGACGACTTTTTGGGACATGCACGAGCCCCTTTGCCTTGATTTTTAACGGCGTCCGCAGGCCCCTTCCCCTTGATTTTTAACGGCGTCCGCGGGCCACTTCCACTCGATTTTGGTGGGCGTCCATGGGCCTCTTCCCCTCAAATTTGAAGGGCGTCCGCGGGCTACTTCCAGTCAATTTTGAAGGACGTCTGCGGGCCACTTCCCGTCGATTTTAGGGGCACTTACAGGTCAATCCCATCAATTTTGTGGGTACTTACAAGTTCCTTCCCATCGTTTTTAGGGGCATCTGCGGGCCACTTCCCGTCAATTTTGGGAACACTTACAGGTCAATCCTGTCATTTTTGGGGGCACACCTTACTATCGATTTATGAAGCATCCGCGGGCCACTTTCCCTCTAATAGAGTTTACTAGCAACCTATTGGTTCCTTTTTGTCACACCCCTCCAAGGGTGCGACCAATACGATACTTTATATCCTAAAAGGTTATCGATATGCTCCCACCAAGAATAATCATTTTAAAAAGGTGTCACTGTTAAAAAATTAATAGCAACGAAGAGGTTGCTACAAAATCTTCCACTGGAATAGTGTGTGTGTTAGCTCATTGGCTGCCATTGACAGCAAATTAAGTTGACTTCATATTTGGACCTTTTTAAAGTCAATCCCATGAGAAAAAGTCTCAAATGAAACATTGCGATAAACTGCAGACTAGGATGTCTGCCATTGACATCCAATCAAAATGAATTTGACGTCTAGCCATCGCGGTAAATTAACAGGGCGCCGCCACTAGATCCCCTTCCAAATGACAAGAATCTCCTGAAATCCGCGACTCGATTTTCCATTCAAGGGCGAAGCACATGGAGACGATTTTAAGCGCGAGCTTTGTAGCGGAACCAAGAACCGGGACCCGCCGGAGTTGGCGTCATCCATCACGGTGTCATCCCTGCCAGAAAGCTTCCACGCCACAAGTTGGAAAAGCAGCAGAGAGAAGAACTGGAGCAGAAATTTCCTTTGATTGCCTCCGGATGTTTTATTTCGAGACTCGCGGTCACGTCACCTTCGAGGCTCGTTAAGCCACTTTTTAGCCAGAGAATCGGTCGGTCGGGTCATTTTGTAATTAAGTTCAAAAGATATATAAGATGGTTGATATAAAGTTTTTTTTTCCCTCCGGATAAGCTGTTTGGGTGATCTTTTCTCATGAAGGTTGACCGATATATCGTGCCAATATATGGTCTTTTTTCCAAGATCAACCGATATCAGCAAATGTATAGTTGATAACATAGGATAACTGTTATAGTCTATTGTTTAAATGATAATTTTTTTTCATGAAGGTCGACCGATATATCAGCCCGATATATGATCGGCCGGTATCAGTCAATATACAGTCGATATATCGGCCTGATATATGGTGTTTTATCAAGATTGGCCAATATTAGCCAATATATAGCAGATAAAACAGGATAACTGCTATAGTCTAATGTTTGAATGTTAGTTTTTTTTCATGAAGGTCAACCGATATATCGGCCCGGTATATGGGCTTTGGTCAAGGTTGACCAATTAGCCAATATATAGCCGATAAATAGGATAATTCATTAACAAAACATGTAGCCATAAGTTTTCTTATGTAGGTCGATTCGATATATCGGGCCGATATATTGACTATTTCAAGATGACCGATATAACATGTTCAATGTTAAGGTGTTTTTCCTATCAAGGTCGATCAATATATCGGCCCGATATATGGTCTTTGGTCAAAATTAACCAATATTAGCCAATAGAAAGCTGATAAACAATTAACCATAACAGTTATCGTATTTTAAGTGATAATTTTTCTTGAAGGTCGATCGACATATCGGGCCAATATATGTACTATTTCAAGATGGCCGATATAACATGTTAATTGTTTAGGCCCGATATATGGTCTTTGGTCAAGATTTCACCGATTAGCCAACGATAAAATAGGATAACTGTTATAGTGAATTATTTAAGTGATATTTTTTCTTATGAAAGTCGATCGATATATTCAAGATTGCAGATATAACATGTTTACTGTATAGGTGACCCATTCCTCCATGCAGATCTCTAGAGCAGTGATGTTTTGGGGCTGTCGTTGGGCAACACAGACTTTCAACTCCCTCCACAGATTTTCTATGGGTTCGAGATCTGGAGACTGGCTAGGCCACTCCATGACCTTGAAATGCTTCTTACGAAGCCACTCCTTTGTTGCCCTGGCTGTGTGTTTGGGATCATTGTCGTGCTGAAAGACCCAGCCACGTCTTATCTTCAATGCCCTTGCTGACGGAAGGAGATTTTCACTCAAAATCTCTCGATCCATGGCCCCGTTCATTCTTTCCTTTACACAGATCAGTCGTCCTGGTCCCTTGGCAGAAAAACCGTCGCAAAGCATGATGTTTCCACCCCCATGCTTCACAGTGAGTATGGTGCAATTCAGTATTCTTTTTCCTCCAAACACGAGTACCTGTGTTTCTACCAAAAAGTTCTGTTTCAACTGACCCTAACTAGGCATGTGCCGGTATGAGATTTTGACGGTACGATAATCGTGAGCAAAAATACCGCGGTTTCACGGTATCACGGTATTGCAATTATAGCTCCAAAATTTTGAGATGTATGGGTTTAAAAAAAAAAAAAAAAAAAACCTTTTTTCCATTGAACAGTTTTTTTTTTCAGAACATATTTGCAAATTGGAACATGAATATAATGTGAAAAAAAATTAATGTGAAAATAAATAAATTAACAAAAAATAACAAATATTTTATATAAAATTAAAATAAATAGATCCTAGACTATACCCACAGCCAGAGCTCAAGTTGCTCAATAATAGAGCAAGAACAAAATAATTGCTATAAAAAAGTAAGAACACTTCTAAATAAAATTAAAAATATATACTGTATGACTTTTTTTGAGGGGAAGAAGCTGAAGTTTCGCCATTTTCAGCCACTGTGTCAACTCTCTTCTACATGATGTCATGCCGTTGTGTTAAAAAGAACAAAGAATTCATAAGTTAATAAGTTAGTTAAAAATGTATAAGTTGGTTTTATTAGTTAGTTAAAATGTAAATATTGTTGAGGTTTCAAGGTTTCATCAATAACAAAAAGTGAGGAGTGAGACCTCCTTTCGCAATTAGCGATCTTTGACGCGATCCTTTTTTTTCTCCCCCCTTCCTTCAAGCTTGTTTCTCACTCAGCGGCTGTGAGACATAAAACGTCGACCAAGCTGCTCTCCCAGCTTAGCCTAGGCTAACATTCGTCTTTGTAAGTTTTAGTTAGTTTGTATATTGAATTTGAAAGGAAAATGTATGTTTTGTTTTTGGCGACCTTTTTCATGGTGCTACTGCTATCCTGTTGAACCTACTCACATGTGGAAAAATACAATTGTATAACGTTTTAAATGTATTCATTTGTATATTTCACCACGATTTGAGAGCTCAATAAATTGAAGAAAAGTACGCCTTGTGTTTCGAGGGTTGGTTTTTGGGTTTGCTGGCTGTTTAGCAGAATAGCGTCACTGACACTCACGGCAACAAACGGGAAGGGTGAGCGCTGCCGCACCAAGCCACTTCGGCTGCATTTTGGCACATGAAAAATAGCGAATACCGTACTAAGGTATGACGGAAAATTTTAGTGGTTTTGAAACCGTGACGTTTTCACACCACGGTAAACCGTGAAACCGGTAACCGGCACATGTCTAACCCTAACACATTCTCCCAGTCCTCTTCTGGATCATCCAAATGCTCTGTAGCGGCCCTGGACGTGTACTTTCTTCAGCAGGGGGACACGTCTGACAGTGCAAGATTTGACTCCCTGGTGGCGCATTGTGTTACTGATAGTAGCCTTTGTTATTGTGGTCCCAGCTCTCTGTAGGTCATTCACTAAGTCCCCTCGTGTGGTTCTGGGATTTTTGCTCACCATTCTCCTTATCATTTTGACGCTACAGGGTGAGGAGGGAGTTGAAAGTCCGTGTTGCCCAACGACATCCCCAAAACATCACTGCTCTAGAGGAGATCCGCATGGAGGAATGAGCCAAAATACCAGCAACAGTGCGCGAAAAGCTTGTGAAGAGTTACAGAAAACATTTGGCCTCCATTATTGCCAACAAAGGGTACAAAACAAAGTATTAAGATGAGCTTTTGGTATTGAGCCAATACTTATTTTCCACCATGATTTGCAAATAAATTCTTTAAAAATCAAACAATGTGCCTTTTTTTTCTCTCAACATTCTGTCGCTCATGGTTGAGGTTTACTCATGTTTACAATTACAGGCCCCTCTAATATTTTCAAGTGAGAGAACTTGCACAATTAGTAGTCGACTAAATACTTATTTGCCCCGCTGTACAGTATATTAGTCGACATAATAGACATTTAAGTGTTTGGGTGATGTTCTTTCTCATGAAGGTCGACCGATATATTGGCCAGCCGATATATGGACATTTTTCAAGATGGATGATATGACTTATGTTCACTGTTTAGTAGGGGTGTAATGGTAAACAAAAATCTCGGTTCGGTACGTACCTCGGTTTTGAGGTCACGGTTCGGTTCATTTTCGGTACAGTAAGAAAACAAAATGAAAAATATATATATGTGCTAGTTATTTAATACACACCTTTTTGCTTTCAACAATAGGAACATTAGCCTATACAAAGCTAGAATTCTGCTCAGAAAGTAGCGGGTATTTAAAAATAATCCAACAACAATTTGCCTTTCAGACACCTCGTATTGGTCAGCTTTCTTTCTGAAAGAAAGAAGAAAAAAAGGAGTCCTGTGCTAAAGAGAAAAGCAATCTCAATGACAAAGATTTTAACATGTATTTAACAAATGAAATGCGTCAATGAATTTTTTTCTTATCAGCGATTTTCAAAAGCTTTATTGGTGGATTTTCTCAAGTTAAAGCGCCACACAGAAATTAATACATTTAATTGTGTAAGCAGGATCTGTGTATTATTCTTATTATTTAATTACAGGTGTTTTAGCCCATTTCAATTTATTTTATTTCAATGGGCTATTATTTGTTATTTTATGTGTTTATATTTTACCAATGTGATGTAGTATTCATTTATATTGTATATTTTATGTTGTATAACTTTAGTTCCTATGTGAATATTAGTTCCTACTTGTTTTGTTGTGGTAGGAAGGTTTTGTATTGAATTATTTTTTTTATTGGTTATTTTTATAGCAGAGAAGACAGCAGTAAATCAACAAAGACAAGACAACTGTGCCCCGATCTACCACTCAAGAGATCTGACTGACTCAAAAAGTTGGTCACGATTGCATATTAGTTTGAAAATCGACCGGTTCCACCGTATTTTTACACGAGTGACTTCCGGTCTGCCCGATCCTAGCAACCGGTAGTAGTATTGACGCAGGAGGGCCGCGTCTCACGTCAAATAATAAACTCTGCCGTTCTTTTCGCGTGCGTCGCGTTGAGTCGCTTCTGGGACGCGTCTAACACGCGCCCGCACCGCGACTGGTGTGCATTGGCTGATTGACTCTAACGCCCACGTTTCACTGCGTTCTCGCGGCGGCCACGTTGTCACCCCGTTGACGTTTCTGGGTTATACTGTCCTACCATGTTGGTCCTCATTATAGTAGAGAAGAGAAATATAATCTACACAAAGAAACTGTAACCCGATTGACTCACAGCCTCGAAAAGTAAGGGTTATGATTAGGGCTGCAGCTATCGATTATTTTAGTAGTTGATTAATCGATAAACGATTAGTTCGAATAATCGAGTAATCGGATAAGGAACATGAAAAATTAAATTAACTGAGCTGAGCCTCAAACGGTATAAAAAATACATAAATGAGGATCTATGTACAACAAAAGGACAATTGGCTAATTTACATTGCAAAAGTCCGCTAGTTTAAATGCTATAAAATGCTAACTTTTTTACAATGCTCTTAACAAATTGTTAAGACACATACTCTCACAAAAATAGGCTAAATATACCTATAAACTAAATTACAAATGCATTAAAGAAAACATTAGCTCAAACAAAATTTAGCTTATGTTGGTCTTAACAGGGAGCACCTTGATTCAGCCATGTGAATTGAAGCAGACTAGAAGGCAGGTTTCCACCAAAATCAATAAAACTAAAATGCAAACACTTTCAAAATAAACCACTACAAAGACACATACTCCCCAAAAAATAGGCTAAATATACCCATAAACTAAATTACAAATGCATTAAAGAAAACATTAGCTCAAACAAAATTTAGCTTATGTTAGTCTTAACACGGAGCACCTTGATTCAGCCATGTGAATTGAAGCAGACTAGAAGGCAGTGTTTCCACCAAAATCAATAAAACTAAATGCAAACACTTTCAAAATAAACCACTACAAAGACACATACTCCCCCCAAAATAGGCTAAATATACCCATAAACTAAATTACAAATGCATTAAAGAAAACATTAGCTCAAACAAAATTTAGCTTATGTTGGTCTTAACACGGAGCACCTTGATTCAGCCATGTGAATTGAAGCAGACTAGAAGGCAGGTTTCCACCAAAATCAATAAAACTAAATGCAAACACTTGCAAAATAAACCACTACAAAGTCACTTTAATTAAACGAATACTCGAAGCAGCAAAATTTCATTTGAATATTTTTTTACTAATCGAATAGTCAAGTTAATCGATTAATCGTTGCAGCACTAGTTATATTACGTCAGAAACTCGTTCGGTACGCGTCCGTTCCGAAACAAGCACCACATACCAAAACGGTTCAATACTTATTACATATACAGTTATACTCTTACTGTATAGGTCACGATTTTTCTTATGACAGCCGATCAATATATCTGGCTGATATATAATCTTTTTTTCACAAGATTGGCCGATATCCGCCAATATATAGTCGATAGAAAGGATAAAATTCTCCGTTTGGGTGATCTTAAGGAGATCGACCGATATATCGGCCAGTTTATACGTATATGGACTTTTTTTTTTTTTTTTTTTTTTTATAAAAAGATCGGCCATCGGTTGATATAATGGAATAACTAATAAGTTCACGATTTAGGTCAATATATTTTAGAGCTGAAACAAATACTCGAGCAACTCGAGTAACTCGAGTTTAAAAACTGATCCGAGTAATTTTATTCACCTCGAGTAATCGTTTATTTTGACAGCTCTAAGCATCACGTTTTGCTCGGACTACTTTTAATGTGGGACAACGCGCTGATGTCATGTGCATAGAGGAAGAAGCAAAAAAATAAAAAATAAACTTACACCAGCCGACACCCGCTACAAACGACGCCGACGTTGCTAAATACTAGCCCGCACGATGCTACTTGATAGCAGGTAGCGTCTGATGGGTCTCATAGAGATCACATGTATGTTGAACAAGATGCGAAATGACAGACTCGGCCGCGTCTGGGCAGCGTTAGTAAACAGCCGCCATCTTAAAGCAGTAGGGCGCTAAGCGCTAATAAATAAGATTAACCTTACTGTCACTAGCTCACGCAACGTTAGCCCTGCGGAGGGCTAGGTTTCTACTAATTATGACCACTGTCCATGCGTGGCTAACGTGTCTTACATATAGGCTTTAACATAACATAGCGTTGTGGAGTGATGAGTTTGTAAAATAAAAACTCAATAATGCTAACTATCAATTTTAGCTCAGTAGTCACTGCTGGATAAAACAACAAGTAGCAGTGGTCCCTAATGTGCTCCAATACAGCCTGTATCATACATTTATTTTGTACACTGCAAAAACTCAAAATCCTATCAGGACTTACAGTTTAGACCAGGGGTGTCCAAACGTTTTGCAAAGGGGGCCAGATTTGGTGTTGTAAGAATGTAGGGGGCCGACCTTGGCTGACAACCTTTATATAGAGCAATATATTTAAGCAAATTTTAGCAAGCCATTCTGTGTGTCACATTTGCCTCATTATCTTTTTCAATTACCATAATGGCCCTAATATAAGACTGTGTTTTTTGCATTGAAATAAGATTGAAAAAGTGGGGGTCGTCTTATATTCGCAGTCTAGACGTTATACCCATTCACGACGCTAGATGGCGCCAGATATCATTGAAGCGATATTCTGTCACGATAGATCTCAGCTACTCTGAAGTTTAACCAGTTTGCATTATTTTATTGCAGTGTTTTTCCTTATTCAGATTTGTTTCAAGACTACAGTTGCAGTTAGACTTCACTTTGATGGTTAATGCAGTAATTGCAATTTTGTTGTTTTATCACAATAGATTGGTTTATTTACATTTCAAAAACCAGAAGCCATTCATTTACGAATGTGATTGCACTTTAGTTTACATATTTAAATGTTCAGATATTAAGATTTGAATGAGGCAAAATAACATGCTTTTTCTCTCAAATATATTGTTATAATCATTTGTTTCAGATGTATTATAATTATTTTCTGTATGAAAAATAATTTGGTGTTCAAAAAGTTTGTATTCAAACTTGAGTCTTGAAAAAGAGGGGGTCGTCTTGTAATCAGGGCCGTCTTATATTCGGGCCAATACGGTAATAATTTCAACAATCTCGCAACTAGCCTTATGGCCTTCTTTTTCGACTCTCGGGCTCTTGCAGAATACTGCTGCTGTAAAATTAAACTAGCTTCAAGTTGCTTCAATTTCTCGCTGCCTGTAATCTTGTCATACAGGTCAGCGTGTCTTGTTTGGTAATATTGCCTCACATTGAACTCTTTAAAAACAGCGACTGTTTCTTTGCAAATGAGGCAGACACGGTTGTTGCGTATTTTAGTGAAGAAATAGTCCAATTTTCACCTATCCTTGAAGCTTCGGCCGTCGCAGTCAACTTTTTTTGTTGATTGTCGCCATTTTAGAAAATTGGGAGTAAAGGGTCACACGGGGTAATGTTGCTTAGAGTGCTGCTGCCTTTTAGTGGGTAAATGAGGAGCAGCATTTAGTGTGTTAGCTACTTCATATGCTGGTGGCAGTACTGCTGACCAATTTATTACATCTGTGTGCGGGCCAGATGTTATTGATTTTTATGACAGAGGCTGGGGGCCGGATGAAATTTGACCACGGGCCGCATTTGGCCCCCGGGCCGGACTTTGGACATGTCTGGTTTAGACTAACTTAAAACTTAACGAGAACTTAAAAATGGCTTGACACAAATAGAAATTCAATTGAAACACGTGGGGAAAAAATCAACTTTTATGTGATGTGTGTTATCAAGCGTAACAGCATTAGGTATATACATATATATATATAGATATATATATACATATATATATATATATTTTTTTTCCTAATAAGATCTAAAGGTTTTTTGAGTGAAAGCAGTGAATTAGTCTTTTTTTTTTTTTTTATTCTAGTTACACCTGAGATGAAATTGTTGGCTGTTTTCAATAATATACATCGAAAATAGGACATTGATTGACTGAAAATGGTTCAAGATTAGATGAAATGTATTGTTTTCTCATGTATATTTATAATTGCTCTTCACCTAAAAATGTATTAGTTTTATCCGATTACTCGATTAATCGATAGAATTTACAGTCGATTACTAAAATATTCGATAGCTGCAGCCCTAATACATTTATTATGAAGGTCAACCGATATATGGTGTTACTTCAAGATTGGCCAATATCATGACTGTCGATCAATATTACAAGCCAATATACAGACTTTTTTTTTTTTTTTTTTTTACAAAAGGGAGTAGAGAAAAAACTTGTATTATTTACATTTATATCATGAGTGTAGTTTTTCATAATCACTGTGCTCTCAGAAAATATCGGCTTGTGCTATAAGAAAATATCGGCTTAGAAAATCTGTGTTAGACATTGGCAATAAGCTGATTCTTAAAAAAAAAAAAAAATATTAGTACGTGCCTTTGTAAATCCTATAAATCTCATCTATACAAAAGTCCATTTCCATTCTTATTTCATCCGCGGTACGTCGTTAGCAGGAGTTTAGCCACCATTTAGACGTACCGGCCATCTTCTTTAAGCAATCGTGCGACATCGAGCCTGCAGTAGGTCGACTGATGGATCTTTGCAGCTTAAGACAATTCTATTAATCCACTTAAAGTCTTCTCCGTTCAACAGGATAAAACTGGGCGGCCCATTTATTGCGAGGGATACGTTCAAGGCTCGTTGGCGACTGCTAAAAAAAACGTCATCTAGATGGCACGTAATCTTTTAAGTCGTTTTAGCCTTCCTATGCTTCAAATATGCTTTTTTCTGAGATTTTCAGTATCTGTTCTCATTCTGTCGATGTCAAGACATTAAAATTTGCTGAGGGAACAAAAGGACTGTTTCATTTAGTTTGCGCCGAGACCCGTTTTTGGCTCTCAGTACAGAATCCAACACGATATGTGTGGTTTCTACCGATGTTTTTGTGTTTTTTGTTAGATAGTAAATTATTGCATACTGAAATGTAATGTAGGGCTGCAACCATTGTTGTCACTAACGCGTTACTAAGTAACGTGTTTTTGTAATCTGATTACTTTCTTTCATTAACGAGAAATCTATTGCGTTCATTTTTCCAAACCAGTAATCTGATTAAAGTTAGTTTGTATCCACCCTCATCAGTGAAATTAAATGCAAACACTTTTAAAATCAACCATTACAATGCCACTTTAATTAAACGGATACTCGAAGCAACAAAATTTAGTTCGAATATTTTTTTCTAGTCGAATACTCGAGTTCATCGATTAATCGTTGCAGCACTAATTGAGGTGAACTTTTGGTATTGACCAAATACTTATTTTCCACCGTGATTTGCAAATAAATTATTTAAAAATCAAACAATGCCATTTTAGGTTTTTTTTTCAACATTCTGTCGCTCATGGTTGAGGTTTAACCATGTTGACAATTACAGGCCTCTCTAATATTTTCAAGTGAGAGAACTTGCACAATTAGTGGTTGACTAAATACTGATTTGCCCCACTGTCATGTTGAATACTTGTTTATTATCCGTCTGCTCACGTGCTTCCTTGCAACGTCAGTCGAGGGAATCCAAACAAACCTTGACTTGTAAAAAAAAGCGGGAAAGGAAGTGTGGCGCTTAGCTAACATACCATGTGATCACCTAGCAAACTCAAGGTCTCAGGAAACATCCAAACAAACAGTCCGTCTAAGCCAACGAGCACGTTTCCGTGCCTCCCGCAATAACAAAGTCTTCATTTCGACAAGTTCCATCCACGCGGCCTTCGCTTTTCGCCACCTCGCGGGAAGTCTCTCCCTTCCTCTCTAACACATTTCTTCATTTCCCCTTCTGTGACACGAGCGGCGACGGGAAGCCGTTTGGCCGCCGCCAGAAGCGAAAGGGGAGTCGGCGGCTGTAAAATTAGCATAGCGTAATTACAAGACGCGCCCCGTCATTTGGCCCGGAGCTTCCCTCGCGCCGGTGACGGCCACTCGGCGATAGCCCGGATGAATGTCGGAATTCAGGCTGTTAGTTTAACTGATGGTGCGTTCGGGGTCGTAATAAGCGCGGGCGGCTCGCCGCTCTCCGAGTCGGCATTATCATGCAAATGCCGGCGAGGAGGAGATACGGCGCGAAGGAACAAAAAAAATAATAATACATCACGGCGCAGGGAGAAGAGACAAATAGAGCGACTCGGCGCTCGGGCGCCCGCCGCTGCCCCCGCAGGCGGGGAGACAAATGGACTCGGACGCCGGGTTCATTAAGAGAACACGTTCTAATTAAAAAGATCTCGCCGGTGAACGAGCGACCTGCGCCTCCTCGCTCTTGTCGTTTGATTAGAATGTGCGGCGCAGATGGGTCGGCCGTTTTGATGAGATGACCGTTTACAATTAGAAGAGTTTATTATTACACACGACGGGACGGGAGGGCGTCAATGTAATCTGGACGGGTTCAAGTGGGTCCCAAACCATCGAGGCCGATGACGTCTAAACTGATCATGAGGGTGCTTAAGGAACATCTGGAGCCTGATTTGGAATAAATTGACGATGAAAGTAATATTTTTTTACAGCCTCGGACCTTTTTTGTTTTAGCTTTTAACGCCCGAATTTTGCCAAAATTCATTTAATGACTTTTAATACTTTTTAATGACCCGCATAAACCCTGCAAGTAATACCATCTAACTGCATCCGCAAGTGCATTAAACTTTATTTTGTTTAAAAAAAAAAAAAAACACGTTTCTTACGGGGAATATTTAGGCCTATTACAATGAACGTTCTTCAAAATGGATTGGACGTCTAGCATCGTCAACAGTGTTGTTAATGTTACTTTAAATAAACTAGAAACTGCAATTTCTGGAGAAATTACAAAGGCGCTTTGCTGTGATAAATACAGATCTGTCAGGTCTCTTCCTGTTGATTTGGTGATATTTCGGGGACGCGTCCTGTTGCATGGCTGTCAATAGCATCGACTTACTTGGGTGGCAGTTGAATGTCAATGTGCTGTAATGTTATGTTTTTGGTCAAAAATCCCAACCACACAGGTTTTTCTGCCAGTGTAAATGAATGGGAAATTTGGACGTACATGGCTGTCAATGGCATCGACTTACATGAACCCTAGTTGAATGTCAATGTGCTGTAATGTTATGTTTTTGGTCAAAAATCCCAACCACATAGATTTTTCTGCCACTGTAAATGAATGGGAAATTTGGACGTTTATGGCTGTCAATGGCATCAACTTACTTGGGCCCTAGTTGAATGTCAATGTGCTGTAACGGTAAGTTTTTGGTCAAAAAAATCGCAACCGCACAGGTTTTTCTGCCACTGTAAATGAATGGAAAATTTGTACGTACATGGCTGTCAATGGTATCGACTTACATGGGCCCTAGTTGAATGTCAACGTGCTGTAATGTTATGTTTTTGGTCAAAAATCCCAACCACACAGATTTTTCTGCCACTGTAAATGTATGGGGAATTCGGACGTATATGACTGTCAATTGCATCGACTTACATGGGCCCTAGTTGAATGTCAATGTGCTGTAATGTTATGTTTTTGGTCAAAACTCCCAACCACACAGGTTTTTCCTGACACTGTAATTGATTGGGAAATTTGGACGTACATGGCTGTCAATGGCATTGACTTACATGAACCCTAGTTGAATGTCAATGTGCTGTAATGGTAAGTTTTTGGTCAAAAAATCCCAACCACACAGGTTTTTCTGCTACCGTAAATGAATGGGAAATTTGGACATACATGGCTGTCAATGGCATTGACTTACATGAACCCTAGTTGAATGTCAATGTGCTGTAATGTTATGTTTTTGGTCAAAAATCCCAACCACACAGGTTTTCCTATCACTATAAATGAATGGGAAAAGTGGATGTACATGGCTGTCAATGGCATCGACTTACATAAACCCTAATTGAATGTCAACGTGCTGTAATGTTATGTTTTTGGTCAAAAATCCCAACCACACAGGTTTTTCTGCCACTGTAAATGTATGGGAAATTCGGACGTACATGACCGTCAATTGGATCGACTTTCATGGGCCTTGGTTGAATGTCAATGTGCTGTAATGTTATGTTTTTGGTCAAAAATCCCAACCACACAGGTTTTTCTGCCACTGTATATACATGGGAAATTTGGATGTACATGGCTGTCAATGGCATCGACTTTCATTGGCGGCAGTTGAATGTTAATGTGCTGTAATGGTAAGTTTTTGGTCAAAAAGCTCAACCACACAGGTTTTTCTGCCACTATAAATGAATGGGAAATTTGGTCGTACACAGCTGTCATGGCAATGGCATCGACTTACATTGGCCCCAGTTGAATGTCAATGTGCTGTCATGGTAAACGGTCAAAAATCCCAACCATACTGGTTTTTCTGCCACTGTAAATGAATGGGAAATTTGGACGTACATGGCTGTCAATGGCATCGACTTATATGAACCCTAGTTGAATGTCAATGTGCTGTAATATGTTTTTGGTCAAAAATCCCAACCACACAGGTTTTTCTGCCAGTGTAAATGAATGGGAAATTTGAACGTTTATGGCTGTCAATGGCATCGACTTACTTGGGCCCTAGTTGAATGTCAATGTGCTGTAACGGTAAGTTTTTGGTCAAAAAAAATCGCAACCACACAGGTTTTTCTGCCACTGTAAATGAATGGAAAATTTGTACGTACATGGCTATCAATAGCATCGACTTACATGAACCCTAGTTGAATGTCAATGTGCTGTAATGTTATGTTTTTGGTCAAAAATCCCAACCACATCGATTTTTCTGCCACTGTAAATGAATGGGAAATTTGGACGTTTATGGCTGTCAATGGCATCAACTTACTTGGGCCCTAGTTGAATGTCAATGTGCTGTAACGGTAAGTTTTTGGTCAAAAAATCGCAACCGCACAGGTTTTTCTGCCACTGTAAATGAATGGAAAATTTGTACGTACATGGCTGTCAATGGTATCGACTTACATGGGCCCTAGTTGAATGTCAACGTGCTGTAATGTTATGTTTTTGGTCAAAAATCCCAACCACACAGATTTTTCTGCCACTGTAAATGTATGGGGAATTCGGACGTATATGACTGTCAATTGCATCGACTTACATGGGCCCTCGTTGAATGTCAATGTGCTGTAATGTTATATTTTTGGTCAAAACTCCCAACCACACAGGTTTTTCCTGACACTGTAATTGATTGGGAAATTTGGACGTACATGGCTGTCAATGGCATTGACTTACTTGGGCGGCAGTTGAATGTCAATGTGCTGTAATGATAAGTTTTTGGTCAAAAAATCCCAACAGCACAGGTTTTTCTGCCACTGTAAATGAATGGGAAATTTGGACATACATGGCTGTCAATGGCATCGACTTACATGAACCCTCGTTTAATGTCAATGTGCTGTAATGTTATGTTTTTGGTCAAAAATCCCAACCACATAGATTTTTCTGCCACTGTAAATGAATGGGAAATGTGGACGTTTATGGCTGTCGATGGCATCGACTTACTTGGGCGGCTTTTGAATGTCAATGTGCTGTAATGTTAAATATTTAGTCAAAAAATCCCAACAGCACAGGTTTTTCTGCCACTGTAAATGAATTGGAAATTTGCACATACATGGCTGTCGATGGCATCGACTTACATGAAGCCTTGTTAAATGTCAATGTGCTGTAATGTTATGTTTATGGTCAAAAATCCCAACCACATCGATTTTTCTGCCACTGTAAATGAATGGGAAATTTGGACGTTTATGGCTGTCAATGGCATCGACTTACTTGGGTGGCAGTTGAATGTCAATGAGTTGTAATGTTAAGTTTTTGGTCAAAAAATCCCAACCACACAGGTTTTTCTGCCACTGTAAATGATTGGGAAATGTCTGCCACTGGGAATGACGTACATGGAAGTTCATGGTATCCCATTAGAAATTAGTATTTGGCGAATTTTAGGGGAAGCCTAAGTTGAACGTCAATGGGCACCGATGGTAAGTTTTTGGTCACAAATCTCAACCACACAGGTTTTTCTGCCGTTGAAAATGAATGGGAAATTTGGACGTAAATGGCTATCAATGGTATCCCATTAGAAATGATTGGGACAGTTTTTGGCTAATTTGGGGGGAAATCGAACCGTGAGGATTTGGCAAATTCTGTATGCAACTTTTATCCCCCAAACAGTCCTGGAAATTTTTATGTCTAAATTATGCAATTTAGTCAAAAAATTTAGGACTCGACACATTTTGAATTATAACCCAGATCTCAACCCTATTGAAAACCTGTGGTGGAGCCTAAACCACAATGTGTAGACGCGAACAAAATCGACAACAAAGCAAACAATTATCAAAACACACGTCGCCCTCTTTCTCGATCAGATCGGAAGCAATCAAGCGCTGATTAAAGAAAGTACTACAAAAAGATTTGATCATACGATTGCCATTCCCGCCGGTAAATGCAATCTTCAAATATGAGGAAAATAAAAGGTAATCATGTGAGGTATAGCAAATAATAAACATTCAATCAAAAAAAAAAAAAGGATGCGATTCCAGTGTTGACAGCAAACATTTGATGTGTGCAAACGTGCGATTGGGGGAAAAAAAGCTATAGATGAGTCACACGGATTAAATTGACTTTAATTAAAGCGAAAGACGCCGGTGCAACGTGTTCCGTGTGTCAATGACTAAACGCAGATTGTCTCATCAACAGTATGAAAGCTTGTTCACAGAGCGGGGAAAAAAGACCTCAACGTGACGCAGAGTATGGTTTCAAATGGGTACTCCACACACACACAAAAAAACCAAAAAATACAGACCATTTTCAATACAATATAAATAAACAACCTTAAAGTTTATGCTCTTTTTTTACCAACTCTTTCAGTGTTTCCCCATTGATGGTCATTATTTTTGACAACAAAAGTTTTCTCGAATTGCCCCAAGATTGACAGGAAGTGACCAAATATGTACAGTACAGACCCGGGAATGCCACGAAAACATCAGAAAGTCACTTATTAGTGCCCATAACTAAGAGAAAGTGACATGAATTTAACACGAAATTACCTAAAATCAACAGGACGCCACAGATGAACAGGATGTGACAAGGAAATGACCTAAAACCAACAGGAAATCATCCAAAATGTACAGTAAGTGACCCTGGAATGCTCTACTACGTACCAAGAAGGACTCTTAATTAACAAAGTTACCCAAAATTAAAAGGAAGTGACATGGGAAATACCCCAAAATCAACAGGAAGTCACAAATAAACAGGATGTGACAAGGAAATGCCCTAACACTAGAGCTGCCGATCGATCGGGTCCGATCACGTCATTTTCAAAGTATCGGAATCGGCAAAAAAATATCGGACATGCCTTTTTTTAATATATATATATTTTTTAATTAAATCGTTTTCTAATTGTATTTAACATTACAGACATAATATGTGACACTCATCCAGAGTCTTTAGTTTAGGCTTAAGGTAGGGTTATCAAATTTATTCCGTTAACGGCGGTAATTATTATTATTTTTTTTTAATTCATCACTTTAAAATATTTAACGCAATTAACGCATGCGCTGCATGAACCACTCATGCATTGTCGCATTCAATCTGTAATGGTGCCGTTTTACCTATATATAGAGCTAAAAGGCAGCGTAAAATGAGTAGAGTGAATTTTGGCAGCCTTTGGAGCCTTTTTTTTAATTGGCTAAAGCCTAACAATACCTCTCCCTACGATTAGAAATATCATGGGAAGCAATGTGGGGAAGAAAGGTAGTAATATTTTCTTAACACTCTATGTTAGTTCCCAATGCAGAGAAGATGTATCAATTAGTACCACTACGCACAGTCATGGTTGCACTTCCCATCATGCATTTGGGCAGAACAGTTAAATGGCTACAGTATCATTTACTGAAAGCTCAACAAATACACTAGATGGCAATATTTAGTCACAATATACAAAGTCACATTTATCCTTTAAGAATTACAAGTCTTTCTATCCGTGGATCCCTCTCACAGAAGGAATGTTAAGAATGTAAATGCCATGTTGAGGATTTATTGTCATAATAAACAAATACAGTACTCATGTACTGTATGTTGAATGTATATATTCGTCCGAGTTTTATTCATTTTTTTCTTAATGCATTGCCAAAATGTATATGATCGGGAAAAATTATCGGGACTGATTGGAATTGAATTGGGAGCAAAAAAAAGCAATCGGCTCGGGAAATATCGGGATCGGCAGATACTCAAACTAAAACTATCGGGAGCAAAAAAACATGATCGGAACAACCCTACCTAACACCAACAGGAAATAATCAAAAACAGACAGTGACCTCGGAATGCCCTAAAATGCCCATAGAATAACCCAAAATCAACAAAGTTACCCTAATTCAACAGGAAGTCACGGATGAACATGATGTGACAAGGAAGTGCCTTATAATCGACAGGAAATGTCCAAAATGTACAGTAAGTGACCCCAGAACGCTCCAAAATGTACCAAGAATGACCCAAAATCAACAGAAATTTACCCAAAATAAACAGGAAGTGACCCCGGCGTCCCCAAAAACCAACATGAAGTGACCAATTAACAGGAAGCTATCTGTGAATGCCCTAAAACTAACAGAAATGCCCCAAAATGTACAGTTAGTGACCCCAGAATGCTTCAAAATGTACCAAGAGTGAACCAAAATCAACAGAAAGTGACCTGAAAATGACCGGAAATGACCCAAAATCAACAGAAAGTGACCCACAATCATAAGGAAGTCACAGATGAACCGGATGTGACATGGAAATGCCCTAAAACCAACAAGAAATGATCCGAAATGTACAGTAAGTGACACCGGAATGCTCCAAAATGTAGTAGGAGTGACCCAAAATTAACAAAGTTACCAAAAAAAAAACAGGAAGTGACACCTAAAATACCCCCAAATCAACATGAAGTCTTTGATGAACACGATGTGACAAGGAAATTCCCCAATTTCAACAGGAAATGGTGTAAAATGTACATGAAGTGACCACGGAACGCTCCAAAATGTACCAGGTGACCTAAAATATCAACAGAAAGTGACCAAAAATCAACAGGAAGTCATAGATGAACAGGATGTGATGTGACAACGAAATGCCTTAAAACCAACAGGAAATAATCTAAAATGTACAGTGAATGACTTCGAAATGCTCCAAAATGTACCAAGACTGACCCAAAAATCAGCAGAAAATGACCCAAAATCAGCAGAAAATGACCCAAAATCAATAGGAGATTTCGCAAAATGAACAGGAAGTCACAGATGAACAGTTGGTGAGAAGGAAATGCCCTAAAATGTACAGTTAGTGACCCCAGAATGCTCCAAAATGTACCAAGATTGAACCAAAATCAACAGAAAGTGACGTGAAATTAACTGGAAATGACCCAAAATCAACAGAAAGTGACCCAAAATCATAAGGAAGTCACAGATGAACCGGATGTGACATGGAAATGCCCTAAAACCAACAAGAAATGATCCGAAATGTACAGTAAGTGACACCGGAATGCTCCAAAATGTAGCAAGAGTGACCCAAAATTAACAAAGTTACCCAAAATAAACAGGAAGTCACCCAGAAGATACCCCCAAATCCACATGAAGTCATACATAAACACGATGTGACAAGGAAATTCCCTAATTTCAACAGGAAATGGTGTAAAATGTACATTAAGTGACCCCGGAACGCTCCAAAATGTACCAAGAGTGACCTAAAAAATCAACAGAAAGTGACCGAAAACCAACAGGAAGTCATACATGAACAGGATGTGAAAATGAAATTCCCTAAAACTAACAGGAAATAATCCAAAATGTACAGTAAATGACTTCGAAATGCTCAAAAATGTACCAAGAGTGACCCAAAATCAGCAGGAGGTGACCCAAAATGAACAGGAAGTCACAGATGAACAGTTGGTGAGAAGAAAATGCCCCAAAATGTACAGTAAGTGACCCTGGAATGCCCCAAATTTCATTAGGAGTGATCCAAAATCAAAAACTTGCCCAAATAAACTGGAAGCGACCCCGGAAATACCCCAAAATCAACAGGGAGTTATAGATGAACAGGAAGTGACATGGGAATGCCCTAAAACCACCGGGAAATGCTCCAAAATGTACCAAGAGTGACCTAAAAAAAATCAACAGAAAGTGACCTGAAATTAACAGGAAGTGACCAAAATAAACAGGACCTCAAAGATGAACAGAATGTGACAAGAAAATGGCCTGAAACCGACAGGAAATGACCCAAAATGTACCGTGAGTGACCCCCGGAAGGCTCCAAAATGTACTAAAAGTGGCCTAAAATCAACAGAAAGTCACCCAAAATGAACAAGAAGTGACCCAAAATCAACAGGAAGTCAGAGATGAACAGGATGTGAGAAGAAAATGGCCTAAAATGTACAGTAAGTGCCCTTGGAATGCCGTAAATTTTACTAGGAGTTACCCAAAATCAAAAGAAAGTTACCCAAAATAAACAGGAAGTGACCCAGAAAACACCCTGAAAGCAACAGGAAGTCAGAGATGAACAGGATGTGACTAGAAAACCCTAAAAATCAACAGAAAGCTACACAAAATCAATAGGAAGTGACCCGGAAGATACCCCAAAATTAAAAGGAAGTCACAGCCAGCAGTGACTGGAAAATGTCGTCAGTTCAACTGGAAATGATCTAAATTTTTCAGAATTGACAGCCGGAATGCCCCAAAATGTACCAGGAGTAAACCCAAAATCAACAGGAAGTGACCATTGAAAAGGACGTGACCAAGAAATGCCCCAAAATATATAGGAAAAGACTTCAAAAGTACATGAAGTTATTCAAAATCAACAGGAAGTGACTCAAAAAAGAGGCCAAATGAACTATAAGTGACCAATAAATGCCTTAAAGTCAACAGGAATTGCCTCAAAATGTACAGAAAGTAAGAAAAACCTCTCGCAGTCAAATATCGTATCCTAACCGTGACATCATTCAGTTTCAGTTCTAAAAACAAGCGCCAAAAAAAAGCTAACAGTAAATGTAGCGCTAATTAATGTTCTAGCTAGCGTTTCCCTTAATGGAAGCTAATGTCATTAACAGGATCTTTGTAATCCAAATGCAGTCCATTTTTAGCCCCTGGATTGCTTTGTTTAACGAGTCTATTTACCTTTTAATCCAATGTTTTCATGCGCTGCCGTGTCCACAAAAGCACTTTCTGGGACACAGCCGTACGTGTAAATAAGAAGTGCAAATAACCATCTTTTCATATCTTTTATAAAGCCCATGTTTGTAGTTTGCCATATCATCAAGGGATGGAAAGATAGCTTCAAGCTCCTCCCGTTTGAAATGGATTCAACGTCTATTGCCGTCAATGGATGTTTTCAATATAAATTTCTCACTTTTACTAACTACTATAACGCATTCCATGCTGAGTTAAGCTAATGATACCTTTTGATTAGATGTCCACTCAAGTGACCAATACCCCTGACTATAAGCCACCGTAAGCGGATTTTAAGGAGGGGCCAGGCCCCCGGTGGCCGAAAAGTATCATTGCACGAAATTGACTTTCCTATATTTTTTATATATATATATATATATATATACAGTGGGGAGAACAAGTATTTGATACACTGCCAATGGGAAAACCCCTTGGCAGTGTATCAAATACTTGTTCTCCCCACTTTATATATATATATAAGGGCTGTCAAACGATTAAGATTTTTGATCAAGTTAATTACACCTTAAAAATTAATTAATCGTAATTAATCGCAGTTCAAACCAATTAGGGCTGCAGCTATCGAATATTTTCGTAATCGATTATTCGACTGAACATTCTATCGATTAATCGAGTAATCGGATAAAACATTTTTTTTTGGTAAGGAGCAATTATAAATATACACGAGAAATCAAGACATTTCATCTAATTTTGAACCATTTTGAGTCAATCAATGTCTTTATTTTCGATGTACATTGTTGAAAACGGCCAACAATTGTATCTCAGAAGTGACTAGAGAAAAAAAAAACAAAAAACTTTTTTACTGTTTTCACTCAAAAACTTCTAGATCTTATATATATATATATATATATATATATCTATATATATAAAAAAATCTTATTTCTTACCTATAAATTTCATTACACTTGATAACACACTAGGGCTGCAACTATCGATTATTTTAGTAGTCGATTAATCGATGAACTAGTTAGTTTGAATAGTCGAGTAATCGAATAAAGATGAAAAAATTAAAATACCTGAGCTGGGCCTAAAACGGTATAAATAAATAAATAAATAAATAAATAAATAAGGATCTACATATGGACAACAAAAGGACAATTGGCTAACTAACATCGCAAAAGTCCACTAGCTTAAATGCTATAAAATACTAACTTTTTTAATTTAATTTTATTTTTTTATAACAGTGCTCTCAACAAATAGTTCGGACACATATTCCCACAAAAATTGGCTGAATATACTTTCAAACTAAATTACGAATGCATTAAAATACATGCGCTCAAAAAAAAACCTAGCTTATGTTGGTCTTAACAGAGAACAGCTGGATTTGGCCATGTAAAATGAGGCAGACTAGAGGGCAGTGTATCCACCCAAATTCATGAAACTAAATGCAAACACTTTCAAAAACAAACCATTACAACGCCACTTTAATTAAACGAATATTCGAAGCAGCAAAATGTAATTCGAATATTTTTTTTCTAATCGAATACTCGAGTTAATCGATTAATCGTTGCAGCACTAAAACCAATTATAAAATATGCCATATTTTTCTGTAAATTATTGTTGGAATGGAAAGATAAGACACAAGATGGATATATACATTCAACATACGGCACATAAGTACTGTATTTGTTTATTATAACAATAAATCAACAAGATGGCATTAACATTATTAACATTCTGTTAAAGCGATCCATGGATAGAAAGACTTGGTAGTTCTTAAAAGATAAATGTTAGTACAAGTTAAAGAAGTTTTATATTAAAACCCCTCTTCATGTTTTCGTTTCAATAAAATGTGTAAAATTTTCAATCAAAAAATAAACTAGTAGCCCGCTATTGTTGATGTCAATAATTACTTACACAATGCTCATGGGTGCTCAAGCCTATAAAATCAGTCGCACCCAAGCGCCAGCAGAGGGTGACACAACTCCAAAAAACACAATTAACAACATGACATTTTACTGTGCTGTCATTTTAATCTGTTTGAGCGGGGCATGTGTGTTAATTGCGTCAAATATTTTCATGTGATTCTTTAAAAAAATTAATTACCGCCCGTTAACGCGATAATTTTGACAGCCCTAATTTATATCTCGCTCTCTATATATATATATATCAGTATCAGAGGTTGCGCTAGACTTTTTCGTTGTCTGTCATTTTGACTGACAGTGTCATAAAAATCCGGTCATAATCTATTTTTACCCGTCACTTACATTTTTAAAATGATACTAATGACACATTCAATAGTCTTTAGTTTTCATTCATTTTTAATTAATATTCTGTCCGAACAAGCTTAACAAGAGGCAAACAGACAGCGGAGTGCACCAATCAGCGACGGGCAGACATGCCGTTAGCAAAGCGACGAGGGCAGGACGAGGTACTTGCGCGTGGAAGTAAACATACGAGGAGAACGGAGTTTATTCAACATGGCAAGCGCGAGACAGACTGTCAATGTTTCGTGTCGATGTGTTTTAGCTCATTTAAAACTGAATTTACCGCGGATTGGAACATATTCTCGGCTCTCCCGCCATCCGTGTTGTTGTAGAGACGACTTTCGGCGTGCAAGAGTGATGTTGCTCGTGAAGAACACGTCACGCAAATAAACAAATCTGATTTGTCGATTGATTTTGTACCCACTCTGTGTCCCAGACTTTTCTCTCAGTGTTTGAAAAATACAGGGAGAACAGTCTGGCCGTGCCAGGCAAACACTCAGTTGCCTTGACATTTTTCCGAGTAAGGCCAACGACGTCATGCATCAAGAGAGACAATAGCTAATTAATATGCTCACTTGCCACCCTGTGGTCTGGGGTGTGAATTGCAACCTGTCAAAATGACGGATGGACTTGTTTTTTCCGTCACCGTTTTAAAAAACCGGTCAACGATGGAAAATATTCGGTTAACGCGACCCCTGATCAGTTGAAGTTGAAAAGCAATAAAACTGCAAAACAAATGAAATGAACAAAAAAAAGATTTTTATAATGGGTCAAAATTATTTTTCGAACAGATCATGTGACTAGCACCTTAGACGGTCATTTGCTTTGCATATACCGTATTAGCCTGAATATAAGACCTCCCTGATTATATGACGACCCCATTTTTCAAGACTCAAGTTTGAAAAAAAGACTTTTTGAACACCAAATGAATTTTTACACAGAAAATAATTACAGTACATCTGAAACAAATGATGATAACGATACATTTGAGAGAAAAAGCATGTTATTTTGCCTCATTCAGATCTTAATATCTGAACATTTAAATATGTAAACTTAAGTGCAATCACATTCGTAAATGAATGACTTCTGGTTTTTGAAATGTAAATCAACCAATCTAGTGCGATACAACAAAATTGCAATAACTGCATTAACCATCAAAGTGAAGTCTAACTGTAACTGTAGTCTTGAAACAAATCTGAATAAGGAAAAACACTGCAATAAAATAATGCAAACTGGTTAAACTTCAGAGTAGCTAAGATCTGTCATGACAGAACATCGCTTCGATGATATCTGGCGCCATCTAACGTCGTGAATGGGTATAACGTCTAGACTGAATATAAGACGACCCCCTCTTTTTCAATCTTATTTCAATGCAAAAAAACACCGTCTTATATTCGGACCAATACAGTAATAAAAATAAATTGGGGGAGGGCAACCGGAAGCAACTTTTTTGGGGATTGAATGATTCTAGAGCTGAAACGAGTACTCGAGCAACTCGAGTAACTCGAGTTTAAAAACTGATCCGAGTAATTTTATTCACCTCGAGTAATCGTTTATTTTGACAGCTCTAAGCATCACGTTTTGCTCGGACTACTTTTAATGCGGGACAACGCGCTGTCACGTGCGGAGAGGAGGGGGGGGGGGGGGGGGGGGGGGAACTTACTGCAGCCGACAGCCGCCACAAACGACGCCGACGTTGCTAAATACTAGCCCGCACGATGCTACGTTGGTACAGGTGGCGTCTGATGCGTCTCATAGAGATCACTTGTATGTTGAACTAGATGACAGACTCGGCCGTGTCTGGGCAGCGTTAGTAGACAGCCGCCATCTTAAAGCAGTAGAGCGCTAAGCGCTAATAAATAAGATTAACGTTACTGTCGCTACTAGCTCACGTAACGTTAGCCCTGCGGAGGGCTAGGTTTCAATTAATTATGACCACTGTCGATGCGTGGCTAACGTGTCTTACATACAGGCTTTAACATAACATAGCATTGTGGAGTGATGAGGGTGTAAAATAAAAACTTAATCATGCAAACTATCAATTTTAGCTCAGTAGTCATTGCTGGATAAAACACCAAGTAGCACTGGTCCCTAATGTGCTCCAATACCGCCTGTATCATACATTTATTTTGAACACTGCAAAAACTCAAAATCCTATCAGGACTTACAGTTTAGACTAACTTAAAACTTAACTAGAACTTAAAAATGGCTTGACACAGAGAAATTCAATTGAAACACGTGGGAAAAAATCCTAACTTCTAAGTGATGTGTGTTATCAAGCGTAACGGCATTTTTAGGTAAGATATAAGATCTAAAAGTTTTTTGAGTGAAAACAGTGAATTAGTCTTTTTTTAAAATTCTAGTTACATCTGAGATGCAATTGTTGGCTGTTTTCAACAATATACATCGAAAATAAAGACATTGATTGACTGAAAATGGTTCAAGATGAGATGAAATGTCTTGTTTTCTCATGTATATTTATAATTGCTCTTCACCTAAAATATATATTTGTTGCATCCGATTACTCGATTAATCGATAGAATTTTCAGTCGATTACTCGATCACTAAAATATTCGATAGCTGCAGCCCTAAATGATTCAGACACAAATGTCCAACCCATAATATGGCTTAAACACAAGAAGGATTGCGTCAATCAAATAAAACTTTTTCAATGAAAGAAAAATTTTCATTTGAACACTTAGTTTATCTCAAATATTTTTTCGCATTCAAAAACGTTTTCTATGATTGAATTTTTTTTTTGATTGAAGTGATTTTTCTTTTTGAAAATATATATTTTTTGAAGCAACTTATTTTTTGATTGAATAATAAAGACAAAAACAAAAACGTCCAAGCCAAAATGTGGCCCAAACACAAATCAACATTTCTTCAATCAAAAAAGTTGCTTCAATCCAAAAAAAGATTCAAATATAAATAGCTTTCAGGTTTTTTACATTTTACATTTTGATTGCAGCAACTTTTTTGATTGAAGCAACTTTTTTTGGGATTGGACAATAAGGACACAAATCTACCTCCATATGGCTCCGCCCAGGGGATTCAGTTTTTGACTGGGGTAACTACATTGGCACAACACCGGCGGGCGTACTGTATTCACTGGTTGACGATCTTGGCGAAAATATTGCCTTAGCAGCCCGTTTTAGAATTCCCCTCAAGAATGATGGGAAACAAAAAATTGTCAACTTATTGTTTTAAATATTTTTGTAAGTTAATTTTATTTCTGACACTGCGTTCGGGGTCATCAACAAGTTGTGCCCCCCTGCCCCAAAAGTCAAACTCAGCCAATGGCCGCCACCCACCAAATTTGACATGAAAACGGCATTTTTTCATGCACAAGCCTTGCTTGTTTGTAGGTGACCAAATACTTATTTTCCCCTCTAATTTGGAAAAAATTCTTTAAAAATCAAACAATGTGATTTTCTATTTTTTATTTTCCACATTCTGTCTCTCATGTTTGAGGTTTACCCATGTTGACAATTAAAGGCCTCTCGAATCTTTTCAAGTAGAACTCGCATAATTGGTGGTTGACTAAATACTTATTTGCCCCACTGTATGTAAAACTGGACAGGAATAGGAAATGACCCAAAATGTCCCAAAGTTAACTCATTATCACCCAAATATTTTTAGTGTCCATGAAAACAAATTTTATTGCCAATTTTATTCATGTAAATGTAGCTAACAATCACTTTCCTTATGTCATTTATTAAGAACAGCCACAGAAAAATGTCGAGTCGACCTGCCATATTTCGGCCCGAACATTTCTGGATCTTTCCGGCATGCCTTGGATGCAAAAAAAATGAGTTCGTGAGCAAAAGATGTCCCCTTGTGACCAACAAAAAAATGCTGTAGAGCTTTTGGACGCGTAGCAAGACATTCTTTGCAATGGAAATGCAATAAAATAAACGCTGTAGCAGTCGAGCGAAGCGTAGCGAAGAACTGAAACAAGTTGCTTTGCTTCCAGGGCAATCTGTCATCTTTTGTGTCGTAATGGCAAACATTTGTCGGAGGGTTTATTCGGGAATTGTTAGCAGCTCGTACAGCAACAAAGACTTGAAAAAACAATCAATTCCAGAATGAGCTTCTTTTATTGTGGGTTATCGATGTCAATCATGTGACTTAAGCCCGGGAAATATCGCAGTGATAATTCAAAAAATATTTATACAAATGCATTGTTGGGATCTATTAAGGCTGCCACAAATGATTGTTTTGATAGTTGATTAGTGATTTTGATAGTTACTTCCTGTTGTTTCGGAGTCACTTCCTGAAGTCGCTTTCACATTAGACCAAGAGGTTTCAAAAACTACCGAAAAAGACTCAATTAGATGACTATTTGTGGCATCGCAAGAATTAATTTGACACTTCTGTCCAACTGGTTTGGTGGTAAGAGATGTTGTTTTAAGAGGGCAGTCGTCCCAGTTGAATAGTCATGTGACACTGTGTGAGACCCCTTCCCATTCCTCACTTTCTCCCCTTCAAATATGAGTTTAAAAATAGCCGGAGACGTATGGAAAGCGGCCCGGAATTCTGAGAAGTAGCGCGCGGACTTCCAAGGCAAATATTGCTCACATATGGCAGGCGTTAAAGAAATACGGCCATAAAAAAATGAAATATCACACGAGACGCTCGCGCCCCTTAACACCTTCTGCGCTTAAGTAGGCACACTTCTCTTGACAAAAAGTGACAAAAATTGACCTGATACGTTTTGTATGAATAGCAACAGTATGTATGAATCGAATGAGAAGTTGAGTCAAGATTTCAGTTGATGAAAAAAAAAAATCAGGGTCACTTTTTCCGTTTTAAATTTGAAAGAAAATACAAAACATTACTGTATAATACATTTTAAAGAAAAGGTTTTTTTTCACAATTTCAGTTGGAAAAAAATCTTTTGATCCATATTTTTTTATTACCAAAACTTTATAAAAACGAACCGTTTCAAATAAGATTTTATTTAGGCTGACTTCTCAAGAGGTGATTTTTTTTTTTTTTTTTTTTTTTTAAACAAAATTTGTTATGACCTAATTTTTTTTTTTTTTTTTAAAGAACTTATATACTGAGAAAAAATTTTAAATATTTTTTTATTTGGTTAAAATTAAAAATAATAATAATAATAAAAATAAAAAAAATAAAAAACACTTATTAGCTACCAAAAAAAAAAATCCGCTAAAATAAATAAATAGATAAATTTGACTTGGTAAAAATTAAAATAACTTAAATAACTTCAAATAAAAAAATAGTTTTAATGTAAGATTTTATTTGGGGCAAAAAATGGTCACCTTTTTAATTTAAAAAAATAAATAAATAAATAAAAACTACTGTAAAATGAAATTTAAAAATGAGATGTTTTTCAAGATTTCAGTTGGAGGGAAAAAAAAAGAAAAAAGAAAAGAAAAGAATTTTATTTTAAAAAAAAACTAAAGTGAAAAAACATTTTCCAAATCTCATTGTTAAGAATTTACCCGAGGGGAAAAAAAATCTCATTAATTACTTTATTCCAATTTCACATATTTAATTTTATGACTAATATTTTTTCGTTTACAAAAGGATTAGTTTACCGAGAAGGGGGGGGGCACTTCTTGAAAAATAATTATTGGATTCAATTTTGTATTCATTTATTTATTTTAGGGCTGTCAAAATTATCGCGTTAACGGGTGGTAATTAATTTTTTAAATTAATCACGTTAAAATATTTGACGCAATTAACGCATATGCCCCGCTCAAACAGATTAAAATGACAGCACAGCGTCATGCCCACTTGTTACTTGTGTTTTTTGGTGTTTTGTCGCCCTCTGCTGGCGCTTGGGTGCGACTGATTTTATGGGTTTCACCACCATGAGCATTGTGTAATTATTGACATCAACAATGTCGAGCTACTAGTTTATTTTTTGATTGAAAATTTTACAAATTTTATTAAAACGAAAACATTAAGTGGGGTTTAATATAAAATTTCTATAACTTGTACTAACATTTATCTTTTAAGAACTACAAGTCTTTCTATCCATGGATTGCTTTAACAGGATGTTAATAATGTTAATGCCATCTTGTTGATTTATTGTTATAATAAACAAATACAGTACTTATGTACCATATGTTGAATGTATATATCCGTCTTATGTCTTATCTTTCCATTCCAATAATTTACAGAAAAATATGGCATATTTTATAGATGGTTTGAATTGCGATTAATTACGATTAATTAATTTTTAAGCTTTGATTAACTCGATTAAAAATTTTAATCGTTTGACAGCCCCAATTTATTTATTTTTTAAATTGAAGTCTAAAGGACAATTTTCAAAAGCCATATTCTCACAAAAGATTTGTCAGAAAAAATATATGACTTAAAAAAATCCTAAATTTTCATTATTTTTCAAGAAAATTTCCTCTATAAAATTTGAATATAGTTGAAAATACATACGATTTCAAATGGTCCAAACAACATCTTTTTGTAAAATGATGTTTTGTCCCCAAAAACATTTTCTCTTCACCCCTAAACATATCTAATTAGCTGCCTTAGACGTCAATAGACGTCCAATCCATTGGGACTGACAGTCACAATGTGCATTTAATAAAAACATACAACTGGAAACTGTTTGGAACTTTAAAAACAAGGTCTGGGCTAACCTTCAACCAGAAGAGAAAAGAGCGTCAAGGTGAAAGCGGTCTATTTGCGGAAGGCGACCCGCTTAAGCCGTCTCACTGTAAAAGATGACATTAAATACGTGACGTGGGAGGCGGCGAGAAGAGAAAAGTCATTTTGGACTTTTAATTTCTTGCTTGGTTTCACATCTGCGGGCCATAAAAAGCTTCATTTTGTGACTCCTCCCCTTCACGCTGTTATGCTAATTGCTTTAGCGGAGATGTGAGGACCGCTTTTGTCTTCATCCGCCAAACTTTCTCTTCCGAACGGAAGCTGACTCCCCCCCCCCAAGAGAAGAGAGCCGCTCTCCGACACGGCACGCGCTCGCCGTCAATCAATCACGCCAATCCGATTCGTTTTGGAGACTAAGTCTGGGTGAGGTGACCTTTGAGGACGGCACTTTTGTCCACCATTTTGACATTTGATGACATTGAAGTAGTATAGCAATGTTTACTTTTTGTTGATTGTCTGGGATATTGCTGATGATTTTTCGGGTATCAAACATAAGGCACTGGGGCCAAATTCAGCCTGCTGCATTGTTTGTTTTCCGGCCATGAAAGGAAATCACGCGTATGGTCGAAAGTTGAAATCAAATTTATTTAGTACTCAAATTAATTTAGAATATTTACCTTTTTTTTTGTTTAAATTTTAAAATTTAGAGTTTTTTTGTTGTTGAGGTTTTTAAAGATATGTATAATTATAAATATGTTTAGAATTTAGAAATAATGTGTTTTGAGTTTTCAATTAAAAGAAAATATTAAATCAATTAAATATCAGTTTTCATCTTCATATGCTTTGCTTCTTGAGAATGTAAACAAATAAAATGGAAAATTAAAAGAAGTTTTTTAAACATTTAAGATTTGTGCTTTTTAATTGGATTTTTTTTAAATTAAAAAAATTTTTTTTTTTTAAATTAGAACATTAAATTTAATATATACCATTTACCTTTTTTAAGTTATATATTTTTAAAGTTTTATTTTTACATTATATAATACAATAAAAATTCTAAAATATTTAAAAATATATTTGTATGTATAAAAATAATGTTATTTTATTGTTATTTAAAATAAAATTTGCGATCATATTTGCTATTAAAAAAATAAGTTTTTATTTTAGAAACAATACTCGTGAAACAGTCATTTACTAATAATAAGAATTTTGCTTAATTCTTTAATCTTAAGTCGGGAGCTCCGAATCAATGACAACTACAATTTTAAAGATGTTAGCACATGACTATTTAAGCTAACAGCAAACTTGTGCTAAAAGACTTATTTTGTTTTTAAAATATTTCTCTTTTATGGTCATGCATTTATAGGAATATTGCTGAATTCATTAGTTGACAATGACGACTACGAGATGTACAATCCATTTTGGACTAGGGGTGTGACAAAATATCCAAATGGTAATATTTCTAAAAAACTGAAAAAGCATACAACCTAGCATTAACTACGCACGCTAACAATGAAGACAAGTTACGCTCAAAATAATCTACAAATGTCTAATATAAGAAATAGAACATCTCGGTGCGTAAGTGTTTCTAAGGCTCGTTTACAGATGTTATCACATGACTACTTAACCTAATAGGAAACAGCGCTAAAAGACGAGCTAACGTCATCTCATTTTGTTAATGCTGTAACAACTTAACTGTCGTGTATTTATAAGAATAATGCTCAATTCATTAGTTGACAATGACGACTATGAGATGTCCAATCCATTTTGGACTAGGGGTTTGACAAAATATCCAAATGGTGATACATCGTGCAAAACTGAACAAGCTTAACAACAAAACAATTTAGAATTAGCTACATTCGCTAACGATGTAAAGAAGTTACGCACAATATAATCTACAAATGTCTAATAAAAAATGCAACATCTTGTAGTGGTGCTTAAGTGTTTTCAAGGCTGATTTACAGATGTCAGCACATGACTACTTAAGCTAACAGCAAACTAAAGATACACGATAATATCGGTCACCGATAATTATCGGCCGATAATGGCAATTATGACGTCACACAGATAATCCAGATAATAAAAAAATTCAACCGATAATGCAATCCGATAATTATATACTCGATTTTGCCTCCAAATGTGCGCAACCGAAGAATTCAGCACGCCGCCTCCTCAACCCCTCCCCTCTCTGAAGCCCCTGAAGGAGGAGGGGTTGAGGAGGCGGAGTTACAAGACAAGAAGTAGTTGAATATTATGGCGGCTGTTACTAAAAAAAAACGACGCTCTCGCCATCTGCGAAACATGTACCGTAGAAGTTCCACGAGGCAGAAAGAACGCGTCCTCATTCAAAACCACTAACCCAGCAGCCATTTAAAAATGCATCACAAAGAATTTTGGAACAAATACGAGGCTGCTGCTAGCAGGAATGCTAAAGCTATTGTAAACACCAAGTTAAACTACAGGGCTTGTGACGATACAGAGTCGGGCTGGGTGGTAAATTCGCATCTAAGGCTAAACACCGGCACTACTGGAGACCGATAGTCGGCAAGTAGCCGTCTTCCGACGGAGCCCGCCGCTCTGGCCAGTCCGGTGTCAGAACAGGTGTTAGGTCGCCGCCGCCTCGCCATAGGCGGGGCGGGGCGGGCAGAGCCCGGTTCCCCGGCCTCTGGCGAACACCCCGGTTTCTCGAGCGTTCCCCCACGGCGTGCGAGCAGAGCCAGGACCCGAATACGCCGCGGCGAACCGGCCGGGGCGGGCGGATTATCCGGTACGAATGTAGCTGCCGCCGCCGCCGAGACGAGACACGTTTTTTTTTTTTTTTTTTTTTTACCTTAATGACCCGAGAACCAAAGCCCTGGATAAAAGAAATAATGCAGTTTATACGACCACCATTCTTCATGAAAAAGTGATGTCCGATAAGCAAGCTTATCATGACGGCACAGTGGTTATAAGATAATTTAAACATGGAGAAAACGAAGTCAGCCAGTCAATAATGCATTCAGAATGTGAAATGACGAGCGGTCAGATGACTTTGTAACGCTGCCTTTATTTTCGGCTTAATAAAACTCAGGCACAAAACAACACGCACGCGGATGCGAGCTCCAACTCCGTCCAAATAGTACTGCCGTGTAGCAGTTTAGCTGCTGTAAAATGTAAACAAAGCGCTGCAGAATGGGTACATGACATCTCGCTCTTTTGAGGTAATCATTTTCACAGTGTGCAACAAAGCATATAACATTAGCAATCACTTTTCAAATGATTTAACTTATTTCTCTGCTCAATTACTTAAATTTTTGCACAGTAATATTTTCTTTTGTGTATACTTTAAAATTTTACATAAATCTTTTAATAGAATTATCGGCTTGACATTATCGGTTATCGGTTGGAATGAGGAGGAAATTATCGGTTATCGGTATCGGTTGAAAAATGCATTATCGTGAATCACTACAGCAAACCTGAAGTGCTAAAAGACGAGCTAACGTCATCTCATTTTTCTTTTTTTCTTTTTTTTAGAAATTCTACTCTTATTGTCACGCATTTATAAGAATTACGGCTTCATCAATCGATTAATCAATGTACTAGTTATTTCGAATAATTAAGTAATCGGATAAGGAACATAAATTAAAATATCTGAGCTGAGCCTCAAACAGATCTTTTTTTTAAATAATGAGTACAACAAAAGAGCAATTGGCTAACTCACATAGCAAAAGTCCAAGGCTCATTTACAGATGTTAGCACGAGTACTTAAGCTAACAGCAAACTTGAAGTGCTAAAAGACGAGCTAACGTCATCTCATTTTCTTATTTTTTTTTTTTTTTTTTAGAAATTCTACTTTTATTGTCACGCATTTATAAGAATTACGGCTTCATCAATCGATTATTTTAGTACTCGATTAATCGATGAACTAGTTATTTCGAATAATCGAGTAATCGAATAAGGAACATAAATTAAAATACCTGAGCTGAGCCTCAAACAGATCCTCTTTTTTTTTATAATAAGTACAACAAAAGAACAGTTGGCTAACTCACATAGCCAAAGTCCAAGGCTCATTTACAGATGTTAGCACATGACTACTTAAGCTAACAGCAAACTTGAAGGGCTAAGAGCTAATGTCGTCTCATTTTCTTAATGTTTTTTTTTTTTTTTTTTTGTTTTTTTTTTTTTTAGAATTTCTCTTTTATTGTCACGCATTTATAAGAATTACGGCTGCATCAATCGATTATTTTAGGAGTCGATTAATCGATGAACTAGTTAGTTCGAATAATCGAGTAATTGGATAAGGAACGTAAAATACCTGGGCTGAGCCTCAAACAGATCATTAAAAAAATAATAATAATAAGTACAACAAAAGAACAATTCGCTAACTCACATAGCCAAAGTCCAAGGCTCTTTTACAGATGTTAGCACATGACTACTTAAGCTAACAGCAAACTTGAATGGCTAAAAGACGAGCTAACATCATCTCATTTTCTTAATGTTTTTTCTTTTTTAGAAATTCTACTCTTTTATTGTCACGCATTTATAAGAATTACGTCTGCATCAATCCATTATTTTAGGAGTCGATTAATCGATGAACTAGTTAGTTCGAATAATCGAGTAATTGGATAAGGAACACAAAATACCTAGGCTGAGCATCAAACAGATCCTCATTTAAAAAAAAAAAAAAAAGTACAACAAAAGAACAATTGGCTAACTCACACAGCAAAAGTCCACTAGCTTAAATGCTATAAAATGCTAACTTTTTTTAAAAAAATGCTTTTAACAAATAGTTCAAACACATATTTCCACAAAAATGACTGAATATACCTCTAAACTAAATTATAAATGCATTAAAAACATTAGCTCAAACAAAAACTTAGCTTATATTGGTCTTAACAGGGAGCAGCTGGATTCAGCCATGTTAAATGAATCATGTCATATTCACTGTTGCCACTAGATGGCACCGTATCATCCATATCATAAAACAATGCAAAAACTTCCAAAACAAAGCATTACAACGCCACTCTAAACGATTCCTCGAAGGAGCAAAATTTAATTTGAATCTTTTTTTCGAATCGAATTCCTCGAGTTAATCGTTTAATCGTTGCAGCACTAATAACAATACTGCTTAAATTTTTATTTGACAATGACGAAGAGATATCCAATCCGGTTTGGACTGTTCAAAGGGATTGGACATCAATCACCATCAGTGGCATCAATAGAGTGAATATGATATTGAAAGTTTTAATGACAATTCTGTTTGTGAAGGGAATTTTTAAAACATTTAGAGCCATCTAAATAATCATGACTTGGTTTACCTAATCCCAACCTTTTTTGGGCACTCAAACTCAGCGCGTGATCAAAGCAGCGTGAACTTCAAATTTTAATGCGGGCCAACAAAGCAAATCAATAAGCGAGCATGTACGCCGCCGGCTATTTCCTCACACGCTGCTTTCCGTTTTCCCGCGTCGAGCCTCCATTAATCGCCCGCGAAGTGAGCGAGCAGACGGCCTTTTTTTTTTTTTTTTTTTTTTTTTAAATAACCGTGGCGTGTGGCTGGAGCGCTAAGTCGTCGGCCAATCAACCGAAAATTTTGGTGGTTATCGCGGCGCCACTTTTGACCGTGGCGCTTCACCTCGCGTGTCCTCGTCCTTACGAGATGTCTCGTAGGTGCAATATGGCATTGATAATTTAACTGTGTTGGAATTAAATACAAAAAATAAAGTACTAGAGCCACAAAAAGGGAAAAAAAAAAAATTGATCTACATGAATGAAGTCGTAATATGATGACTTCATGGTAGTAATATTGTGAGAATACAGTCACACGTTGGAATACGATGAAAAATGTCCAAACGGAGCTGACGTAGGCATGTGCCGGTATGAGATTATGACTGTATGATAACCTTAAACCAAAATATCACGGTTTCACGGTATTGCAATTACACCCCTAAAATGTGTTACTTTTAGAAATCTGTAGGGGTGTAACCAGGGGTGAAAGTGGTTAGAATTTCTTGCCGGAACTCTGAAGGTCGCCACGGAGCCAGAAATTTTATATATTTTTTAAATTTGACAAAAAATTGACACAATTTATTTTTTCAAAACTACTGAAATGCAAAGAAAACTGCTTTGGTCAGTTATTTCTATAACACATACAAAAACTTATTTTCATTCAAAATTGTATTTTTTCAATGATTTGCAAAATAAAAGTTAACAAAAACAGCTATAACCCCAACCTCTATCTCCTAATTTTTATTTTCCCTCATTTCCTCACATACTAAATGCCAAATCTTTATTGTCAAGTTCAAAATAGACCCTATTTGTAAAATTACCCAAAAATAAGGAGAGAAGACACTCAGTTTTCTTGGCCAAGGAGAACAAGGAGGGACTAGACAGAGAAATGCTAGATTACACTGTATAGTCACCAAAATTGACCTAAAAAAAAAAAAAAAAAAAAAAAACTCTTTTTTCGGGGTTTGTCCTAACACAGAAGTGTGCCGCCCTAAAGGGAGGGGGAAAGCAAGCTGGAGACACCCATGTGATTTTGGTTGGCCATGTGTGAGCATGTAGGTGGAACTAACTAAATACACGTGTGTAAGCAAGGGCACTTAGGTAAAGTGGTCAGAATGACCCAAACACTTCAGTTATGCAACGTTGCGGCCATGGAAGATGTCCTCGAATGGAAGATTGTCCTCGAAAGTCTAGACGAAAGTCCAGACGTAAGATGCTGAAGACGTCCTAGAAGGTCTAGTTACGCAATGTTGCGGCCATGAAGCAAGGCAGTTGTCGCCCCGACCCTTTTTAACACTTTGTAACACTTAAACATTATACCTAGTATAGCAACCAATAATCATTTACTGGTTATATCAAATAAAAAATATGGCAATATGTATTATGTATGTATTAGGTATATATGAGCACAAGCAAATATTTAATCAATCAAGCAAATATTCAATCAACCCTCGATAATTAACTCAACATTAATTCTTAACTACTTAAGAACATAGGATGTATATTAAAATTGAAGATAACGTAAACATTTACTTTATGTTGTGTTTTTTAAAAATAAAGGTATAAGTAACATACATTGAGAAAAATAAGTACAAATGACTTACATTATGCAGAGTGAAATTGATTTTAAAGAGCGTGCAAACACTGACTTTTTTTTTTTTTTTTTTTTTAATCATAAGGAAATGAATAAGTAGCTTAACATAAATGAACAAATATAAGCCCAAAGTGCACAATGACAGCTAAAATGTTCTGAACCTCCCCATCAGAGCAAATAAAACTAAATATGATAAATAAGCCACCTTAACTCTTTCCTTGCTCTTAAAGATTTGATCCATTTTCTGTTGTATTGCCCTTTTTTTCCTGCTGTTTCAGAAAACTTGCACATTTGAACCAATCAGAGCTAACTATCTCTGGTGATCACATGTCAGTATGTCAGCCAATTGAACGGATAAATGAGTCCAGGCGTTTTGCTTTGCTGCGTGCATTCGCACATTGACGTGACTCGTCATCGTCAGACTCTGATAACTGCAGCAGCTAGGGAAACCTCCATGCCGTCCATGGAATAAAATGAGTAATAAATATCGGTGGAAACTGATTACCCTACACAAGCACTTTATTATGATTGTTGTTAACACTTGTGTATGTAAATCTGATGTTGGTAGATAGTTTTCTTCTTGGAGATGAAATGCATGTCTGGCAGTTTTGTATTTTATTTATTTATTTTTTTACATAGCGTTTTGACAGTTGCCGTCATATTTTCGGAATCAAAGCACTGTATACCGGAACAGTGTTCCGGCCCTGAATCTTATACCGGAACTGCGTTCCTGACCGTTCCCGCCCACTTTCACCCCTGGGTGTAACGGTACACAAAAATCTCAGTTCCGTACGTACCTCGGTTTTGAGGTCACGGTTTGGTTCATTTTCGGTACAGTAAGAAAACAAAATGCAAAATATAAATGTGCTAGTTGTTTATTACACACTTTTGTGCGTTCGACAATAGGAACATTAGCCTATACCAGAGGTCACGGAACCGCGGACCTCGGTCCGGTTCCGGACCCCGAGGTCGTCTGGATCGGATCTCAAGCTGTCCGGACTAATACATGTTGCAACAACAAAAATCATTTTTTTCTGCGGGTTTGGAGAGCGGAGTTGGGCAACAAACAAAAACCTTAGCGGTGACGCGCCTGAGCCAGCCAATGGGAGCGAAGCATTCGAAAGTTATTTTTAGAACAGCATGTCTCACACTCGCTTTCCAGACTCCTCGGAGTGACAGCCAAAAACTGAGCCGAATGAAGTTGGAGGAAGAGGCGAAAAGGTACGGCAAATGGCGTGCTCAAAACTACGCAAGATTGATGGAGAAAACGGAGTGTTTAAGGAGGAGTAGACCAACACATTTTTGTTCATTTTACCTGGTGGCAGCACAAGACTGCTATCATGCCTCATTTGTTCAGAGACGGTGTTCTGGCAAAATCTGCTACATCGGCGAAACGTTCTACATTAGTCGAATTTGACACCCAAAGTAATACCGTGTGCGCTAAACTTGTTTTGTTTGGATGCATACAGGCCGAACGTACTAAAATGCCTTAAGAAAATATTTAAATGCAGTTATACCAAATAAGGACGGTTTAAATATGCTACGTGACTAATGTGGTCAACTGCTTCAAAGCTAACACAAAAAAACACAATGGTTAAAAGTATGAGAGGGTAATACATTCAAAAAGTATTTTTGAGGCAATGAAAAGGTTCTAAAAAACGAAATAAAAACAAAAATAGTGAGTACTTGCCGCTTCTGACCAATGTGCGCATGCGTGCGGATGCTTGCGCAAGCGCGCTGAGCATTGTGTAGGCGTTTCGCCGCATAGTAAGGAATGGCTGAACAACGGTACCGCTTGTAAAAAGCAGCAATTTGAAAAGGCACTATGAGACAAAGCACGCAGCTTTTTCGCAAAGTTTCCATATGAACTCTGTCATCCGTTGTCAAAAAATATCGGAATTAAGGGCTCAATATAATCGCTTTATTATTTATTACTAATTAATTATTATTAAATATTCTTTATTAATTACTATAAATTTATTTTTTTATATTTCATTTAAATTTTTGAATGTTGTAATTATCAGCATGGCCACGTAAATATACGTTTCAATTTTTTGGAAAAAAAAGAAGCATTAAAAATATTTCCGGACCAGAGATTGTTGTAATTTTTTTAATTTCGGACCCAGAGGATTTTTAATTCATGACCCCTGGCCTATACAAAGCTAGAGTTCTGTTCAAAAAGTCGCGGGTATTTAAAGATAATCCAACAACAATTTGCCTTTCAGACCCCGCGTATTGATAAGCTTTCTTTCTGAAAGAAAGAAGAAAAAAGAAGTCCTGTGCTAAAGAGAAAAGCAATCCCAATGACAAAGAATTTAAAATGTATTTTACAAATGAAATGCCTCAATGAATAATTTTTTTTCCTACGAACAGTTTTCAAAAGCTTTATTGGTGGATTTTCTCAAGTTAAAGCGCCACACAGAAATTAATAAATTTAATTGTGTAAGCAGGATGTGTGTATTATTCTTATTACCGTAATTTTTGGACTATAAGCCGCTACTTTTTTCCTTAATTTTGATATCTGTGGCTTATAGTCCAGTGCGGCTTATTTGTTGATTTTTTTAGGTAACACTTTATTTGACAGCGGTGTCATAACACTGTCATAAGAGCCTGCATTGAATTCAAGTGCCACGCCCCCACGCCCAGCAACAAAACACAATCTAACCAGCAGCAGAATGTGACAATAATTTCATGAAAGTTGCACTGTTTGGACTTTGAGAGGTTTAAAAAAGTTTATTCAGTTCATTCAGAGTTTATTATTATGAATTTATTTTTACTTTCTTACTGTTGGGCTAGTATTATACATGTTTTATTAATTTCACAAATTTAGCACTATTTTGGCCTTTGAGAGCGGAAGGTTTATTCAACTATTGTCTACTAGGGTTTAGTGTACTTTTTCCTATTTTGCAAAGGTAAGCAACAGCCTGACAAAGCCTTGATAGCAATGATTTCACATCCAATTATGTAGCTCTTTGGGAAAAAAAAATTAAGAAAAAAAATATATATATAATTGGGGTGGTATCGGTATGGTATCGGTATCGGCCGATACTGCACAGCCAGGTATCGGTATCGGGGCCAAAAAATGGTATAGGTGCAACACTAATTATAAAACGATTATTGATGCACCCCCTCCTTTTTTTTTTTTTTTTTTTTTTTTTTTTAAATGTTTTGTACATTAGTTCCAAAATTGTTCAAAAATACTCTCAGGCTAAACCAAACTACTATTTCAGTATCAAGTTAACATATAGCAGTAAACAAATACACAAAAATAACAGTAAATAAAAAACTCCAGTCCCCATTCTGCATCAGCAGCTTTAAACTACATTCAATTAATTTAATGTTGTGAATCAACCGTTAAAGTTGTTAAAATTGCTCCCGTTATTGCACAATTTCCCTTTTGTCTACATTCGACATGTGAAAGTTTTAAAACTATTTTAAAGATAGATTCAAGTCAATATTTTACCGATTTAGGAGTATTTTAGATAAAAAGTTAATTAGGTTTGCTTGGAAGGTTCGTTACAACAGCCCTGCAGGGAAGTGTACTGCTTTAAGATGGCGGCCGTTTACTAACGCCCGCATCTAGCTTTTTGTAGATGTGCTGCAAACGCTACCGAATCTATATGCATCTAGTCCGATATAAATGATATCTACCGTAACATTATGTGGATGTACTTTGTAGCAGCTTTTAGGCAGCAGTCAGGTATGTTGTGTTTTTTTTATCTCGTGGCATGAGTTGAGCTAGAGCCGCGAGTTGAGCATTGGCATTACCCGAGGGGCCGGGTAATGAGAAGCATGATGTTTAGCTACTCTAGCTTCGTTACTCATTGCGTCCCGAAGACCGCGCGGCGCGCTGAGTGTGTTGTACTTCCGCTTTACTTGGCATATTTCAATAATCGGAATTTGGATGTTTGTGAATCGTTCTCGAATCTTCCACGGCGGAATCGCGAATAATCTAAGAATCGGAAATTTTCTAGTTATTATTATAGCAGAGAAGACAGCAGTAAATCGCACAAAGACAAATCAACTGTGCCCCGATCTACTACCCAAGAGATCCGATGGATTCAAAAAGTGAGTTACGATTGCATATTAGTTTGAAAATCGACCGGATCCACCGTATTTTTACACGAGTGACTTCCGGTCTGCCCGATCCTAGCTACCGGTAGTAGTATTGACGCAGGAGGGTCACGTCTCGCGTCAAATAATAAACTCTGCCGGTTTTTTTCGCGTGCGTCGCGTTGAGCCGCTTCTGGGACGCGTCCACACTGCGACTGGTGTACATTGGCTGATTGACTTTAACGCCCACGTTTCACTGCGTTCTCACGGCGGCCACGTTGTCGCGCCGTTGACGTTTCTGGGTTATACTGTCCTACCGTGTTGGTCCTCATTATAGTAGAGAAGACATAAATATAATCTACACAAAGAAACTGTAACCCGATCGACTCACAGCCTTGAAAAGTAAGGATTACATTATGTCAGAAACTCGTTCGGTACACCTCCGTTCCGAACCGAGCACCACGTACCGAAACGGTTCAATACAAATACATATACCGTTACACCCTTCCTATTTTCTAATGCTGATTTCTAAAGAATGGAAAAAGATATGAACTAACTTTTTTTCCTGCTGAAAGACTAGAGTAACCTTTCTTTTGGTGGGTTCCATGTTTATATAGCAATAGAACAGAATTTACTGTAGGCCTTGCAAAATCAGTCAAAATCCAGTGAAACGGCCGGGAGCGAAGAGGGTTGTCACCAGTGAAAATGGCTGAATGAGTTAAAATGATTTTATCAAAATCGGACAACTTTAACTGCCATGCAAAATTTCTAACTCGTCAGCCACGCCTGCTACAACTCCACACCATATTGCAGACGTCTCGCGGGAGACGCCCACTAGAGACGTGAGCGCGGAGACTCCTCATTTGAATGAAAGGCTCAACGTCTTCAACAAACACGTCTAATGGCCTTGATTCAACCTTTGTGGATAATAAAACAAGCTGTCTCCAAGCTCTCATGGGTGCACAGGTGAAGAAAGGGCCATTCTCCAGCTAAACCGCTGCTTTTGCGATGTGCATATTGGATGCGTATGCGCACACAGGAAATGATTTCCCAGTCTGCTTTTTTCGTTTCAACTTTGAATACGTTGCGGATAATAAGGCTTACCCTCTTCCAGCCGTTTATTGGAGTAAACAGCAGAGTGTGAGCCCCATAAAAGATTGGTTTTTTTTTTTTTCCCTGTCATTGGAATTCAAGCAATGGTGGATTTCTTCGCGGTTTATCTCCCTCATGATTACAAGTAAAACTCTGTCCTAGAACAGACTTTTTGGAGCACAGCAGAAAGTGGAACAAATATAATTAAAAATGAGAAATTGAGTCGTTAAATTCAAAGATCCAGTACGAAAAATATTAACATTCAGATTAGGATGATTCATCAGAGCCGATGATGAAATTCTGTATTTTCTTTTTTTTATGTGGAAGAAGAGGAAAGGTAACTCTTTACACACCGATATTTTAACTCGTTGGCTCACTCGGATCAGATCGGACGTCTGTTGACTACAATGGCAGTGTCACATGATCATTCAATGCCAGCCTTCCATTTTGAAATGGATTTGATTCCTATAATTGTACAGTAATTGAGCCCGGAAAGGCTCAAAATGTGCCAGGAATGACCAAGAAACAACAGGACATGATCGGGAAATCATCAGGAAGTGACCCACAATGGACAGGATTTGATCCCGAAATGCCCCAAAATCAACAAGAAGTGACCCACAATCGACAGGAAGTGAACAACGGACAAGAAGTGACCTGGAAATTCCCCAAAATCAACAGGTAATGATCCAAAATGTACAGGAAGTGACTCGGAAATTCCCCAAAATCAACAGTAAATGATCAAAAATGTACCAGAAGTGAAAAAAAGTGCACTGAAATCAACAAAGTGAACTGGAAATGACCCAAAAGCAACAAGAAGTAAACAATGAACAAGAAGTGACCTGGAAAGGCCCCAAAATCAACAGGTAATGATCCAAAATGTACAGGAAGTGACTCGGAAATTCCCCAAAATCAACAGTAAATGATCAAAAATGTACCAGAAGTGAAAAAAAGTGCATTGAAATCAACAAAGTGACCTGGAAATGACCCAAAAGTAACAAGAAGTAAACAATGAACTACAAGTGACCTGGAAATGCCCCAAAAATCAACAGTAAATGATCAAAAATGTCAGGAAGCAACCCACAATTAACAGGAAGTGACTTGGAAATTCCCTAAAATCAACAGTAAATGATCCCAAATGTACCAGAAGTGACCCCAGAAATGCCCCAAAAGCAGCAGGAAGTAAACAAGGAACAAGAATTGACCTGAAAAATGATCCAAAATGTACAGGAAGTGATCTGCAAATGTCACAGAAACAGCAAAAAGTGAACAACGAACAAGAAGTGACCTGGAAATGCCCCAAAATCAACAGTAAATGATCAAAAATCTACCAGAAGTGGAAAAAAAAGTGCACTGAAATTCACAAAGTGACCTGGAAATGACCCATAAGCAACAGGAAGTAAACAATGAACTAGAAATGACCTGGAAATGCCCCAAAATCGACAGTAAATGATCCAAAATGTACAGGAAGTGACTCGGAAATTCCCCAAAATCAACAGTAAATGATCAAAAATCTACCAGAAGTGAAAAAAAAAGTGCACTGAAATTCACAAAGTGTCCTGGAAATGACCCAAAAGCAACAGGAAGTAAACAATGAACTAGAAATGACCTGGCAATGCCCCAAAAACGACAGTAAATGATCCAAAATGTACAGCAAGCGATCTGCAAATGTCCCAGAAACAGCAAAAAGTGAACAACGAACAAGAAGTTACCTGGAAAGGCCCCAAAATCAACAGGTAATGATCCAAAATTTACAGGAAGTGACTCGGAAATTCCCCAAAATCAACAGTAAATGATCAAAAATGTAACAGAAGTGAAAAAAAAGTGCATTGAAATCAACAAAGTGACCTGAAAATGATCCAAAAGCAACAGGAAGTAAAGAATGAACTAGAAGTGACCTGAAAATGCTCCAAAATCGACAGTAAATGATCCAAAATGTACAGCAAGTGATCTGCAAATGTCCCAGAAACAGCAAAAAGCGAACAACGAACAAGAAGTGACCTGGAAATGCCTCAAAATCTACAGGTAATGATCCAAAATGTGCAGGAAGTGACCTGGAAATTCCCAAAAATCAACAGTAAATGATCAAAAATGTAACAGAAGTGAAAAAAAAGTTCACTGAAATCAACAAAGTGACCTGGAAATTACCCAAAAGCAACAGGAAGTAAACAATGAACTAGAAATTACCTGGAAATGCCCCAAAATCGACAGTAAATGATCCAAAATGTACAGGAAACGATCCACAAATGTCCCAGAAACAGCAAGAAGTGAACAACGAACAAGAAGTAACCTGGAAATGCCTCAAAATCTATAGGTAATGATCCAAAATGTACAGGAAGTGACCTGGAAATTCCCTAAAATCAACAGTAAATGACCCAAAACGTACCGGAAGTGACACGCGCAGCACCCCTACCCCCAAAATGTTTTAAAAAGTGCACTGAAATCAACAGTAATTGACCCTTAATGTACAGGAAAATCAACAGGAAGTGAACTGGAAATTCCCTAAAATCAACAGTAAATGACCCAAAACCATAAGTGACACCCACAACCCTCCCAATAATTAAAAAAAAAAAAAAAAACAATGCACTGAAATCAACAGAAAGTGACCCAGAAATGTCCCAAAAGCAGCACTAAGTAAACAACGAACAAGAAGCCACCTTGAAATGCACCAAAATCAACAGGAAATGAGCCAAAATGTACAGGAAATGACTCAAAAATTCCCTAAAATCCACAGTAAATGATCCTAAATGTACCGGAAGTGACCAAGCCATTGACAACGATAGACATCCATTTCATTTAACACTAGAAAACCCAAGACAAATCCTAATATTCCTAAGCAATGGCCAATTTGGCCTCCCTTCCGGAAAAAAACAAAACAAAATCCACAGGTGGCCAAAATGACCCAAGTGCTTTTGAATTAGCAAGTCGTTGTCCGACAGAGAGCAACCATTCATATGTAAATGCAGCCACTAAACGTGTTGATATGCGGGGCAAACGCAGGGGAACACACCACGGTTGAATTATTCATATCATAGTTTGTGTCAGTTCAAGTCAAGTAACATTTATTTAATTACATTTATTTATGAAGTTTGACACTTTTTTACACATTTTTAACTGACTACTCCTATACTCTACACACAGCGACAGAAAAAAATGGCCAAAATGTGTACATCATTTTTAAGAAAGGAAAAAAAAAAGCGTTTTAGAACCGCAGCTTGAGTGTAAAGCAGAAATTGTGTCTATAGTTTAGAAGGACTGAATCAGGGGCATGGAGCTGAATTGTGGTCATTGTGTATTGGGGGGCAGTTTACATGGCGACTCTGCGACACAAAGACGCAATGACTGAGTAGCGGACTCGCCTCGCGTGCATATGGTGTCGGCGAAGACGAAAAATTTCTGAATCCTGCCTCCAAAGTGGAAGAATCCGATTGCGTGGGATTGAGGGGGGCTTCCTCGGCATGCATATCAAAGGCTCCCGCGTCGCGAGACCGCGCCGATAACGTAAGCACTCGTACACGTCACATTGGGCATGCGCAGCGGAGCTACTAAACATTAAAAACAGCAAATATGGCGGAATGTCAGCTTTAATTTACTGTTTTAATCATATTCTTAAATTAAATATGTTGAATGTTTCCATTTTTGTGCCTTTTTGAACTAAAGAAAAAATGCCATCGCTTCGAGTAGGCGGGCATATTTTTTTCCCGGGCTGAGGGAGCTTGGTGGTGTCAAAGTGCATCATTCTGTGTCGCCCTGTAAATATGCACTGCCCCCTACGGCCTGGCATGAATACTATACTAATAATCGTTTTCACGCGGGATTGCGACATTATTCGAATGGAGACGCAAATGCAAATTTGAAATTTTTCATATTCCCGGAGAGTCACCATGTAAATGGCCCCTGGAGTAAATGTATGTCTACTTGTTGCATTTCCATATGAATGGCTGTTGTCTGTCGGATAACGACTTGCCAATTCAAAAGTACTTGGGTCATTTTGGACATCTCTGGATTTTCTGAGAGAGAGGCCATATCGGCCATTGCTTGGGACTAATAGGAGTAGCAGAATTCTCTGGGACTTCTGGTGTTAAACCGAGAGGAATGGCTCTAAACACAAATCTCACAGTGCCATTGACGGCGCTAGACGTCCAATCATGGCACTGAGAGATCAGCATTCTCAGCCATCACATTATGGGTCACGTAATTGTATCACAAATGTTAATATTGTGGCCAATTTGACCCAGACTGACCTCCGTGAAGTTGGTCCCCCAACGGACACAAATTTCTAAAAATGATGTCAATCAAACGCATGGGCTTGGCCAGACATTTCACTGGGGCACGTGCCAATGTATGAATGAATTATTAGCAAACTTTGTTAGTAAAAGAAAAAGGTGATTCAAATTTTGGGGTCGTTATGTCAAAGGTAACAGAGGTTGAAAAACAAGTATGTGTTTAAGACAACTCAGGAACAATTTACAGTAAAGCAGATTTGTCAAACATGCGGCCCGCGGGCCAGGAGTGGCCCACCAGGGGGTACGATTCGGCCTTACATGTGTTCATTCATACTGGACAAACCGAGCTTTTATTTTGACATTGGTGCACGACTGCACCTGTCTTACTTTTGTATCGGTAGGGTTAGGGTTAAGCTAAGCAGGAAGTGACCGATGAACAGGAAGTTGCCTGGAAATGCCCCCAAATCAGCAGGATATTATCCAAAACGTGATTCTGAGGTACCCCAAATATGTGCAGGTACCTTAAAATTACAAGGAAGTGACCCGAAACCAGCAGAAAGTGACCCGAAATCAAAAAAAGGTAACCTGGAAATGCCCCCAAATCAGCAGGAAATTAAAAAAAATCTATAGGAAGTAATTCTGAGTAGGGGTGCACAATATCCATTTTTTGAAACCGATACCAATATCGATAACTTACTGCTCCTCAAGGCCGATACCAATACGATAACTGATTATATATAAATTTTTCAATGTACGCTATATTCACCTGAGATTCTGAACACCTATAGGTCAAAAATACTAGTGGTTGATTCAGCTTAGATTTGCCATTGACCGAACCAGAATTTTCATGATGACATGAACGTTATTATAATGAACAAAACAAAGAAAGTAACAAAACTTTGCGAACTGGAAAAACAGGAGTGGAAACAAACTCACAAATCCCAATCCGACATCGTCCCAAAATTATTATTAATAGGGCCGATAATATATTATGTTATCGGATTTATTGGGATGACGTCATAATTTCTATTATCGGACTGATAATTATCGGACCGATAATTATCGTGCACCTCGAATTCTGAGATACTCCAAAAATGTGCATGTGATAACGTCACTTGTAGCTCTTCGGTATCCTAACTCCTGCAGCTGATGGAGCGTACTAACTCTCTCAATAGCAGAGGGGTGTCCCAACAACTAACGCAAACGTAGCCCATTTATTGCAAATCGGACCAAAAGTGGTGTCATTTTGTTTGTGCTACATTTGCGCTAGTTGTCGTGACACCCCTCTGTTATTAAGTGAGTTGGTACGCTCTGTCAGTCACGGGAGTTAGGATATGAAGGGCTGCAAGTGACTTAACTACTCGAAATGAATATCTCAATATCTATAAAACGTTAGCAGCACAAACAAAACTTTACAGCACAAACAAGTTACATTTTTATATAAATTTGCATCTGATTGGGGGCCAACTTCACAGAGGTCCCAAACTCTGGTCTTTATGTGGATTAAGTGAAAGCTCTATCACATGATAGGCCGGCCGGCTAGCCGACGAAGGGTTAACACCACCGCAGAAAGCGATCCCGTCTGGACTAGACGTTTGACGCCGAGCCAACTTTGCGGTCTCTTCCAGCTTGGCCGCGGACTGAACCCCGAGCGGGTGCTGTAACGGCTGCCATGTTTGTGCAAGCGCTACAGCAATTAAAAGCCAACACGCTGGCGAAGGTGATTTGACTGAGATGTTCGAACTCCCTAGGGTAATAAACGCCAAAGTCCAGGCCCGGGGGCCAAATCCGGCACACCGCAGCATTTTATGGGGCCGGCGAAAGCAAATTATGTGAATTGATTTCACGTTTCTTGCTAAAATAGCAAAATTGCTCTTTTCACTTTTAGAAATGCGATTTCATAACCATTTTTTTGGGATGCGTGTTAAAAATTGATCCCTTTAAACAAAAGGCTAAATTTTAAAACGGGGTATCAGGATGATATACAGTGGGGCAAATACAGTAAGTATTTAGTCAACCACCAATCGTGGAAGTTTTCCTACTTGAAAAGATTAGAGAGGCCTGTAATTGTCAACGTGAGTAAACCTCAACCATGAGAGACAGAATGTGGGGGGAAAAAAAAAACAGAAAATCACATTGTTTGATTTTTAAAGAATTTATTTCTAAATTGAAGTGGAAAATAAGTATTTGGTCATCTACAAACAAGCAAGATTTCTGGCTGTCAAAGAGGTCTAACTTCTAACGAGGCTCCACTTGTTACCTGTATTAATGGGACCTGTTTTAACTCATTATTGGTATAAAAGACACCTGCCCACAACCTCAGTCAGTCACACTCCAAACTCCACTATAGCCAATACCAAAGAGCTGTCGAAGGACACCAGAGACAAAATTATAGACCTGCACCGGGCTGGGAAGACTGAATCTGCAATAGGTAAAACGCTTCGGGTAAAGAAATCAACTGTGGGAGCAATTATTAGAAAATGGAAGACATATAACAAGAACACTGATAATCTCCCTTGTGACGGCCCCTGGCCGTTTAATAGTTAATTTTCTGAGATTCTTCCAGTCAGCTGATCGTCGCCTCCACCAGCTGGCTGCTTCCCCTGCCACTGTGACGACAGCTGATCGACGCAGGACGGACCGACGACGTCACCACCGCTGATTGGCCACGGGAAAAGGCGCCAAGCTTCTTAAACCTGCCGCTGTCAACGCTCTATGAGGTCGCATTTGACAGCATTCTGCCGCGGTCCTCCTCGCCAGCTATTTGCTCGCCATTCACTCTCGTTTGCATTTGATCGCTACTTTGTTACACTCCCGCTTTTTTCGGTGAGGTCTTTTGTGTTTATTCGTTATTGGATCGTTTTTGTTCACCGCTGTAAATAAGAGCACTGAAGCAAGTAAGGGTAAGTCGCCATTTCTGTTCAACCCGTTTTCTCCTTGTTTTGTATAGAGTAGGAAGTTAGGTTAGAAGCTGTCTTTTCTTTAATCCTTTTACATGATCAGGGTTTAGTTAGCGGGTGGGGTTTAAGTGTAGTTCCTTTTGTTTGTTGTTTTGGCCTGGGCTTATCCTGAAGTCACGCTTCGTCGGCATTCTGTACATATACATTGCAAGTTTTATTGTTGTGCAGATAAATTTGTGTCCACTCGTACATTTGTGTGGCTTGTTTTATGTTACGCCCTTCGCGAGCCGTCCTTGGGACGTAACATCCCTAGATCTGGGGCTCCATGCAAGATCTCACCCCGTGGCGTCAAAATCATAACAAGAACGGTGAGTAAAAATCCCAGAACCACATGGGAGGACCTAGTGAATGACCTAAAGAGAGCTGGGACCTCAGTAACAAAGGCTACTATCAGTAACACAATGCGCCGCCAGGGACTCAAATCCTGCACTGCCAGCCGTGTCACCCTGCTGAAGAAAGTACACGTCCAGGCCCGTCTGCGGTTCGCTAGAGAGCATTTGGATGATCCAGAAGAGGACTGGGAGAATGTGTTATGGTCAGATGAAACCAAAATAGAACTTTTTGGTAGAAACACAGGTTCTCGTGTTTGGAAGAAAAAGAATACTGAATTGCATCCGAAGAACACCATACCCACTGTGAAGCATAGGGGTGGAAACATTATGCTTCGGGGCCATTTTTCTGCAAAGGGACCAGTACAACTGATCCGTGTAAAGGAAAGAATAAATGGGGCCATGTATCGAGAGATTTTGACTGAAAATCTCCTTCCATCAGCAAGGGTATTGAAGATGAGACGGGGCTGGGTCTTTCAGCATGACAATGATCCCAAAGACACAGCCAGGGCAACAAAGGAGTGGCTTCGTAAGAGGCATTTCAAGGTCCTGGAGTGGCCTAGCCAGTCTCCAGATCTCAACCCCATAGAACATCTGTGGAGGGAGTTGAAAGTCTGTGTTGCCCAACAAAAGCCCCAAAACATCACTGCCCTAGAGGAGATCTGCATGGAGGAATGGGCCAAAATACCAGCAACAGTGTGTGAAAAGCTTGTGATGAGTTACAGAAAACGTTTGGCCTCCGTTATTGCCAACAAAGGGTACATAACAAAGTATTGAGATGAACTTTTGGTATTGACCAAATACTTATTTTCCACTATGATTTGCAAAAAAATTCTTTAAAAATCAAACAATGTGATTTGCTGTTCCCCCCCCCCACACACACATTCTGTCTCTCATGGTTGAGTTTTACCCATGGCGACAATTACAGGCCTCTCTAATATTTTCATGTGGTAGAACTTGCACAATTAGTGGTTGACTAAATACTTATTTGCCCCACTGTATATTGGTTAAAAGAAGTCTTATTTCTAAAGAGTGTTAAAAGATGTGGTAAACAGATCAAATGCTTTAAAGCTGCCACAAGAAAACAATCCTTAAACGTATGAGAGGGAAACACATGCTAAAAGTATTTTGAGGTAATGAAAACGTAATAAAAGAAAATCAAAACACAAATAGTAAGTGCTCGCCGCTTTTAACCGATGTGTGCATAGGACGTCTCGTCGTGTAGAAGGAATTGCAGAACACCGGTAGTGTTCGTCTAAGTGACAGTGACAGCTGCGGACTGCAGGTAACGTTTAAGACCACACTGTTTAGTAATATTAACACCACCAGGACCATGGTATTTCTTTCTATATTGATAGTATGTGTATCGTTTATCGATCTATTAGCTACAATCAGTCATAAAACCTTAGATGAAAACCAACAAATCTGTTTACGGTCCGCGAATGCGGAAGTAAGCAGACAACAAGAACAGAGGGATTGCGTAAAAGGGTTTATTAAACACACTAGGGCTGCAGCTATCGATTATTTTAGTAGTCGATTAATGGATGAACTAGTTAGTTCAAATAATCGAGTAATCGGATACAGAACATAAAAAAAATAAAATACCTGAACTGAGCCTCAAATGGTATAAAAAAATTTTTTAAAAAGATCTATGTACAACAAGAGAAAAATTAACTAACTAGCTAACTTACATAGCAAAAGTCCGCTAGCTTAAATGCTATAAAATACTAATGTTTTTTTTTTTTTTTTTTTTACAACGCTCTTAATAGATGGTTCAGACACATATTCCCACAAAAATTGGCCTAATATACACTTAAACTAAATTACGAATGCATTGAAAAAAACGAGCTCAAACAAAAACTTAGCTCATGTTGGTCTTAACAGGGAGCAGCTGGATTCGGCCATGTACAATGAGGCAGACTAGAGGGCAGTGTATCCACCCAGATCAATAAAACTAAATGCAAACCCTTTCAAAAACAAACCATTACAACGCCAGTTTATTTAAACGAATACTCGAAGCAGCAAAATTTAATTCGAATCCTTTTTTCTAATCGAATACTCGAGTTAATCGAGTAATCATTGCAGCACTAGAACACACACACCCAAAAAAAGGGTCCGTGACAGTAGGTTGGGATCAATTGAAATGGAAAAAAAAGGTAGATGAATAAAAAAAACCTAGGCAAGGATGCAACCACAAACTGTCAAATGGCAGAAAGTCAATATCTCGGCAAGCCGCCTAGGATCGGTTTAAAGACTTCTGATGAGCTGGAATTGGATGCAGGTACGACATCGGGAACTCGTCCCACAGCTCTGTAACCAAATAATCTGACTGGGAGCAGAATGTAACAAAATCATGCCAGTCGTCATGCTAACTTCGCTTGCTAGCTAGCACAGCTATTCTCCAAGTCCAGCCCAACCGGGTCTTTACTAATGCGTGCATTGCGCACGTAAAACGTGGCGCCCTCCGTAGGTCAAAACGTACTAAATATTATATATTTAAATCAATGGGTCAATGTGTTACTAATAACATATATTAATACAGAACAATTGGGGCTTATTAGAGCCTCCAAGTCCTTAAATCCGAGGTTCCATTTAATGCTTTTTAAGCCCTGAATTTCAACAAAAAATCCATTTAATGACCCCAATTAACGGTGCTAGACGCCTGTTCCATTCAGACTGGGCGGGGCTAATCAAAACCAGAGCATTCACAGCTAGTCTTTCCCATTTTCGTGGGATTTACAAGCCACTTTCTGTCCATTTCAGGGCATTTGCAGGTCCCTTCCCGTCGAGTTTGAGTCACTGCCTATTCATTTGGGGATATTCCCGGGTCACTTCTTGTTCTGGAGCCCAAAATCAACAGGAAGTGACCCGGAAATGTCCCAAAATCAACAGGAAGTGACAAAATCAAAAGCAAATGACTTGAAATGCCCCAAAATTTAACTCATTTTTTGCCAATGGCCGCCATAGACGTCCAATTCGTTTGAAGTGGGAGGGATGGCAGCGAATGAACGAATGTTCATTCGCTGCCATCCCTTGTACTGCAAACCAATTGGACGTCCAGTAGTGATAAAAATTCAATTCACAGCATAAGAATGACAAGAGCTTGTTTTTCCTGTTCATTACTTCTATAGTAAAATATTGTAGAATTATTTCCCATCTCATATATTGATGCTAAATCGCATTGTACATTTAAAAGGGTTAGCAGACATAACAGCCCTCCGATGAAAAGCGTAACAAAAATGAGTTTGACACCCCCGCCCCGGGGCATTGTCCACCCAACATGTTTATTAACACCCAGTTGACCCTCACACTGGACCTTCTCAGAGGCTTAACAATAACACGCTTTCTCCTCCTGACCGGGCGCTACGATTGGTCGCCCGGTTGCGGGGGGCAACGGCGGACGGTTAACGGGATGACTTAGTGCATCCGTCTTCCCTCGCAACTTGGAAAAAGCCGCTCGACAACTTGCCGTTTTACCGAGCTTGAAATGCTTCTGCGTTTCAGCCCACCTGGACGGCACTTCATCTGACTCCACGTTCCCCGAGGGCCTCCCCTATCGGAATCTTCCTCCCCGCTTAGAAGACTAATTTCAACCGCCATTACCCCCAGGCCCGTTACCGAGGCGCCATCTGCAGCCGAACGACGAAAAAAAAACAATGTCGGGGGATGGAAATGAGAAGTAAAATTACACGCGGGGTTAACGCTCCGTTAGACACGCCGGCCGAAATGTTGCATTTGGATACCATATTTGATTGCGAAAGGGTCGGTATTCGGTTATGATTTTGCGCTACTGCATGACGCCGGAAATTTGTCGTCATTCCCAGTTCAAGTGATTTGGACATTTATTGTCGTCAATGGCAGGCAAAGAGTTGAATTGGAGTCCTTGTTAATTTTAAGACTTGAGGGTCAATTTTTTGACACTTCTGGTGCATTCTGGAGCATTTCGAGGTGACTCGTTGCATGTTTTGGATCATATCCTGTTGATTTGAGGACATTATGGGTTACTTCCCGGCCCGACTCGCGGGTCGTCACTTCCCGGCCCGACTCGCGAGTCGTCACTTCCCTTGCTAATTTCATGTCACTTCCCGGCCCGACTTGAGCCCGACGCGAGTCGTCACTGCCCGGCTCGACGCGAGTCGTCACTGCCCGGCCCGACGCGAGTCATCACTTCCTGGCCCGACTCGCGGCGTCAATTCCCTTGCTAATTTCATGTCACTTCCCGGCCTGACTTGCGCCCGACGAGAGTCGTCAATGCCCGGGCCGACTCGAGAGTCGTCACTTCGCGGCCCGACTCGAGAGTCGTCACTTCCCTTTCTCAATTCACGTTACTTCCCAGCCCGACTCGCGCCCGACGCGCGTCGTCACTTCCCAGCCCGACTCACGGCGTTACTTTCCTTGCTCAATTCATGTCACTTCCCGGCCCGACTCGCGCCGTCACTTCCTGGCACGACTCGCGTCAGTTACTTCCCTTTCTCAATTCATGTTACTTCCCAGCCCGACTCGCGTCGTCACTTCCCAGCCTGACTCACGGCGTTACTTTCCTTGCTCAATTCATGTCACTTCCAGGCCTGACTCGCGCCGGACGCGAGTCATGACTTCCCAGTCCGACTCGCGCCCAACGTGAGTCGTCACTTCCCTTGCTCAATTCACGTCACTTCCCGGCACGACTCACGTCAGTTACATTCTCAATTCACGTTACTTCCCAGCCTGACTCACGGCGTTACTTTCCTTGCTCAATTCATGTCACTTCCCGGCCTGACTCGCGCCCGACGCGAGTAGTCACTTCCCGGCCCGACTCGCGCCCGACGGAAGTAGTCACTTCCTGGCCCGATTCGCACCCGACATGAGTCGTCACTTCCCGGCCCGACTCGCGGCGTCACTTCCCTTGCTAATTTCATGTCACTTCCCGGCCCACGCCGTCGCTCCCCGGCCCGCGCCAATTTGAAGATTTTTTGGAGTCAAAATTAATTAGGGGAGACATTGAAAGACAAAAATAACATTCATGAAGTATAAAAAAATTGTTTTGTTAATTTCTGGGTCACTTCCTGTTCATTGGTCTTATCCTGTTCAATTTGGGTCACTTCCTGTTCAATTTGGGGAAATTAGGATTTTTGGGGGTAAAAAATAATGACCACCAATGGAGAAACAGAGGGAAAACCTATTTTGAGATTATTTATGAAGTATCAATATTTTTGTAAATTTCTGGGTCACCACCTGTTCATTGGTCACTTTCCTATTGATTTTGCTGCATTTTTGGGTCACTACCTGTTCACTGCTCACTTCCCTGTCGATTTAGGAGCATTTTGGGTTAATTCCTTAATTCCTTCACTTCCTGTATAATTTGGGTCACTTCCTATTCAATTAGGTATTTGGGGGGCGGGGTGTCAAAATAATGACCAGCAATGGAGAAAACATTGAAAGAATAAAAATATTCATTAAGTATCAAAAATTGTTTTGTTAATTTCTGGTTAACTTCCTATTCATTAGTCACTTCCCTGTCGATTTTGGGGTCACTTCCTCTTGATTTAAAATCACTTACATGTCACTTTCTGATCATTTTTGGCCATTATAGTGTGTAAACCCCAAGTGAAAATACGGCTAATTAGCCATTTTCCCTCCAAGGTGTCATGTGACTCGTTAGTCTCGCAAGGGGGAGCAGCTTTGTTTAATTGGGTGTTCTGGTACAGGTCACTGCAAGTTCAATATAACGGCACATCACGCCACTTATGTATACCAAGCGTCGGCCATGTTGACTTCCCTCTGACCGGTCGCCACGACTAATGGCGTGTTAATCCCCACGTGTGGTTTTAAAATTTTCGTTTGCGCTTGTATGCAGTAAATATCTGCGTGATGTCAGGTGATTACTGTTGGCATGATAGGAAAATTTTCAACTATCGATACTAGATAGTTGCATATCGTTAGTGTCGATAAGGGAGGCATAAAGTTATGACTTAGGCAATGATGCTATAAAGCTACTGATATTCCTAGTCCCAATTTTTCCTCGCACATAATTCATCTTTCACATTTCCATCATTGCAAACATAATCACCGATTAATCACCTATCAAAATAATCATGGCAGTCCTAATACTGGTTGTTAATCTATTTTTTTTTAATGATAGACTTTTATGGGGTACTACAAGCCATTTCAGCACAACCCGCGATGACAAAACAACTTGATGGACTGCCGGATAAGCGCTGAACACACACACACACACGCAGACGTCGCCTCCAGTCGAGCCAAACGACTGGCCGCTGAACGCCACTGTAGCTCGCCGCCATCATCGCTGCGCGCTAAACAAAGCGCGCTCGACAAGAAACAATACCCGGGAAGCACAATTACTCATGGGGATTAACTCCCCGTTGACCGCGCCGACTGGGAAGGTGGCCAATCGCAAGGCGATGTAAGCATCGTTTCGAGCACAGTGGCCAGTTAGACTTCGTCTCAAGTATCTGGCATATATTTAGATGTTAAATTTTGGATACTTGTTTAGTTTCCGTGCCGTACATGTTGAGAGATTAGTAGCTCATTAGCTGTTACTAGTGCTGTACGATATGATGGTACAGTGGTATTAAAAAGTATCTGAACTAGGGCTGCAGCTATCGAATATTTTAGTAATCGAGTAATCGACTGAAAATTCTATCGATTAATCGAGTAATCGGATGAAACAAATATATTTTTAAGTGAATAGCAATTATAAAAAAATATACATGAGAAAACAAGACATTTCATCTAATCTTGAACCATTTTCAGTCAATCAATGTCTTTATTTTTTATGTATATTGTTGAAAACAGCCAACAATTGCATCTCAGATGTAACTAGAACAAAAAAAAAGACAAATTCACTGCTTTCACTCAAAAAACCTATTAAAAAAAATATATATATATATCTAAAAATGCCATTACGCTTGATAACACACATCACTTAAAAGTTAGGATTTTTTCCCTCGTGTTTCAATTGAATTTCTATTTGTGTCAAGCCAAATTTAAGTTCTAGTTAAGTTTTACGTTACTCTAAACTGTAAGTCCTGATAGGATTTTGAGTTTTTGCAGTGTTCAAAATAAATGTATGATACATGCTGTATTGGAGCACATTAGGGACCAGTGCTACTTGGTCTTTTATCCAGCAATGACTACTAAGCTAAAATTGATAGTTAGCATTATTGAGTTTTTATTTTACACCCTCATCACTCCACAAAGCTATGTTATGTTAAAGCCTGTATGTAAGACACGTTAGCCACGCATCGAAAGTGGTCATAATTAATAGAAACCTAGCCCTCCGCAGGGCTAACGTTACGTGAGCTAGTGACTCAGACAGTAACGTTAATTTTACTTATTAGCGCTTAGCGCGCTTTATTAGCGCTTAGCGCTCTACTGCTTTAAGATGGCGGCTGTTTATTAACGCTGCCCAGACGCGGCCGAGTCTGTCATTTCTGCATCTAGTTCAACATACATGTGATCTATATGAGACTCATCAGATGCTACCTGCTACCAACTTAACATCATGCGGGCTAGTTTTTAGCAACGTCGGCGTAGTTTGGAGCGGCTGTCGGCTGCGGAAATGTTTTTTATATATTTTTTTATTGCTTCTTCCTCTACGCACATGACGTCAGCGCGTTGTCCCGCAATAAAAGTAGTCCGAGTGAAAGGTGATGCTTAGAACTGTCAAAATAAACGATTACTCGAGGTGAATAAAATTGCTCGGATCAGTTTTTAAACTCGAGTTACTCGAGTATTCGTTTCAGCTCTAATCTGAACCTTTGCAATTGCTCACATTTCTGCATAAAATGGGCCGTCTGCTGGCCAAAATGTGCATTGCAAGAACAGGTCTATTGACAGCGATAATGGCAATAGACGTAAAAATGTCAATTTACAGTGTTATGAAAAAGTATCTGAACCTTTTGCAATTTCTCACATTTCTGCATAAAATGGGCCGTCTGCTGGCCAAAATGTGCATTGCAAGAACAGGTCTATTTACGGCGATAATGGCAATAGACATAAAAATGTCAATTTACGGTGTCATGAAAAAGTATCTGAACTAGTGGTGCAACGATTAATCGATGAACTCGAGTATTCAATTAGAAAAAAAATATTCGAATTCAATTTTGTTGTTCCGAGTATTCGTTTAACCCTTTAACAGCCAAGCCTATTTTGGCCGAATTTGCATGCATTTGATGTTGCCTTTATATTTCAAAGAAAATTTTGTTTACAATGGCCAAATTGGCTCCATTTTATCAGGACACCTTGAACTTCATGTCTAAACTGTTGTTTTCTTCACTGACCAATTATAATCCACAGTTTGGACCCAAAAAGACAAAAAAATCCCAAAATCTTTTTTCAAAATTTGTAATGTTGACGTCCCATTGACAACCAAACATGCTCGACCAACCGTTTTGAAGCCTGATAATATTTATTCAACTTGTTAGGATAAACATTCAATAGACAAAAATAAGATTGAATAGTTTTATGTTTGACAATTCAACACAAACAGCAGGTATGGTCATAGGCGTTTTGGGCCTTTACACATACTTGGTCAAAACAGTCTATATAGTGTGCAAAAATAGTGAGAAAATTTATATATATATATCATCTAACACAAAAAGGGTTAGGAAGATATCTCTTTGTGAAGTTAGGTGTTGTACCCATCACCTTATCAAGTACATGCAATCAAGCTTCTCGCACACACATCTACATAAAAATTGAAAAGATTATAGTGAAGAAAAAATATATATAACATTGAAAAAAAGTATTTTAAAAAATATTGACAAGTAGTTCAATTCAAAATTTCCAGGCATGCGACCCAATAAAGTTTTTTTTTTTTTCTATTTTTTTTTTGCCCACTCAATAAAGCTTCTTCTTGAACAGGTCACGAGCTGCGTCACACACAACGTCACACAGCCGTTTGCGCTCTACTGTCACTTCTACTCGCCTAGACGCCGATTCATCAGAGGAAAACAACGACAAATACGACTCATCTTCTTCCTTGAGTTAATGAAATAATGCATTAGCTTGTGCTAAATGTAGTTTTAGATTCATTCTGCACGTTTCAAAGTCGCTCGCTCAAACCAACCGGTGTTGTGCATTTTTCGGCACGACGCCGGCCGTTGCTTGCTTCGCATGCCTCCCTTTCAATAGTTGGCGCCTCGCTCGGAAATTTATTAAAAATGATCACATTCGGTTCGTCCTTCCTGACATCACAAGGACTCTTGGGATAAGTAGTCTTTTGTGCTGCTTTCGCTTTTGAAAAAGGACAAGAAATGGAAATATGGAGATGGATACATGGTCCATGCAGCGTTTTAATGCATATTTATGAGTGCAATAAAACTATAAAACTCAAATGACATTATCTCCCGTTTTTTTGGGCCGATTGACTTCAAATAAAAACTGGCGTGGACATCAACTTCCGCACTTTCACACGAGACCAACCAGCAGCACGTGGGTGATGTAATTACAGTGTGACGAAGCTTCAAAGATGATATGCGTAAACGCGTCGCTGCCGACACGTTCAGTGCTAAAGGGTTAATTAAAGTGGCATTGTAATGGTGTATTTTGAAAGTGTAAGCATTTAGTTTTGTTGATTAGGATGGATACACTGCCCTCTGGTCTGTCTCTTTTCACAAGGCTGAATCCAACTGCTCTCTGTTAAGACCAACGTAAGCTAAGTTTTTGTTTGAGCTAATGTTTTTTAATGCATTCAGAATTTCGTTTATAGGTATATTTAGCTGTTTTTTTGTGGCAATACGTGTCTGAACTATTTGTTAAGAGCATTGTAAATAAACTAGCATTTTATAGCATTTAAGCTAGTGGACTTTTTCGATGTAAGTTAGCCAATGGTTCTGTTGTACATAGGTCCTCATTTTAAAAAAAAATTATAACATTTGAGACTCAGCTCAGGTATTTTAATTTTTCATGCTCCTTACCCGATTACTCAATTATTCGAACTAACTAGTCTATCGATTAATGGACAACTAAAATATTCGATAAATGCTGCCCTAATCTGAACCTTTCTGCATAAAATCACCATCAAATGTGATCTGATCTTTGTCAAAATCGCACAGATGTAACTTCTGCCAAAGGAGACTTCAAGAGCAATTGAAACCAATTTTTACCAAACAATTGAATTTTGGGGGGAGTAACACACAACGTCATGTGTGGATGAAAAACGGAACAGCTCAAAAACATCAACACCTCGTCCCCACCGTGAAGCAAGGTGGAGGGAACATCGTGATTTGGGGTTGTTTTGCTACCTCAGGGCCTGGACAACTTGCAATCATTAATGGAAGAATGACGTTTATCAGGAAGTTTTGCAGGAAAACATGAGGCCTTCGGTCAGACAGTTGAAGCTAAAAAGAGGATGGATGCAACAACAGATCAATGATCCAAAACACAGAAGTAAATCAACTTCAGAATGGTTTCAGAAGAACAAAATACACGTTATGGAGTGGTCAGGTCAAAGTCCAGACTTGAACCCCATTGAGATGCTGTGGCACGACCTAAGGACAGCGATTCATGTCAGACATCCCAGGAATCTGACTGAACTACAGCATTATTGTTATGAAAAATGGACCAAGATTAGTCCTAATCGATTGTTACCAAATGAGGAGGGGGGCACAAAATATTAAATGTGATGGTTCACCTATTTTTCCCCGCCTTCTGTCATTGTTTGCATACTGTCCTCATTAAATTATGAAAACCTATAAATGTTTGGGTGGTTTTAGCTAAAGCAGACACTTTTTCACCTGTGTGATTTTGACAAAAATAGATCATATTTGATTTCATGCAGAAATGTGCAGGTTGATACTTTTTCATACCACCGTGAAGTGACATTTTTACGTCTATCCTAATTATCGCCGTAATTAGGCCTGTTCATGTAATGCACATTTTGGCCAGCAGACGGCGCCCAATTTGCGCTGGTTTGTTAATGGTATCCATTTTAGGGTTACATATCGCATAGCAGTACCACCAATCGGCCTCAAGATGTTCCTAGCTTCACTCAATGGCTCCCTCTGCCAGCAGTATGTGAGGAATGCATGCAATACAATCGAAAATAGCAACACAACTCGACAATCAAGTCAGTCAATGCTGTTATACCATATTAGTACGTTAGCTTAGTTCATGTGCTAATCACTTTTGCTAGGATAATACATAAGTTTCACCAACATTTCAAAAAACGTGACACCGTTACAATATCGGCATTGGTCAATCAGAATCGGGAAGAAAAAATTAGATCGGTATAACACTACTAAAAAAAAAAAAAAAAACGTGATTTCTGGAATCTGATCCAATCTTGTGACCAAATCCATTTCTCCAAAAATAGCAGGATCGGATCAGAACATCAATAATTAATAATCAAATAATAATTAATAATATTTTTTCCTTATGTCGTAAAGAACTCTCTGCTGATCGCGTTTCACTGCCATTGACAGCGCTGGACGTCCAATTCTTTTTGACCGACTTGACTCCTTAAGTCAGTTAATGCCATTACACGACATTAAGGCCAAGCATGTCGCAATATGCAATAATTCCTTATCGCACGGTAAATGAAAATCAAGGCGGTTATTTTCCCGCTGCAATTTATAAAAAATTTGTTTAAACAAAATAAATGAGTCATTGACACAATTTATATTAGCGCTTTGCTAAGAGAAAAAATGTCAATCAGCAGCACTTTTTTTTTTTTTTTTGAATAAGGACTGATTTATGTACTGAGAAATTTGGTTTAGATTTATTTTTAAAATATATACATACTTCAAACAGCACAGTTGTAGAATACAGTTAAGTCAGGAAGCTGTCATAAAAAATTTTAATAGTCATTTTGTCTTCATTGTTACGTACAACATGCCTAGAACAATTTAAGCTAAAATGTGAAGGAAATTGAAAAAAATGACATTTATCTGATTGACCAATTAATTGTTAATTAATCAATTATCAAAATAATTGTTAGTTAGCAGTTAGCAGCCCTAAATTAGTACGTTACCAAAAGTGATTAGTACTTGAACCAAGCAAGGAGACTGCACACATTAAAGCTATATTGCTCTTTAAGTTTTTATCATGGCAGTAATGACACAGAAAGAAGCAAGCACATACAGAAAAATAGCTGTGGCTATTAAACGGTCATGTTATAGGCTTCACTGTCCCATTATAATTCACGCTGAATGCTTTACCCTCATAAAAGATAAAGAAATTACACACACACAAAAAAAAATAACCCGACATAACGTTCGATGCAGTCCGTGCCCAATCCACTCATTAAGTTCAGCTTTTTTGACAAGGTTAGAGACGCTATCCGACAATCACGTTCAAAATTGAGAGAACCAGGGAAGAAAGCGGGTGAAAGCCCGTTTGGAGGCAGCCTAGAGTCTACTTAACGTCGGGTGAAAGTTTGGCAAAGATCCCTTTAGCCCGACTCCATCACGTTTGCTTGTAGCAATAGCTGCTAGCGTTAGCATAGCTTATGTGCTAATCACTTTTGCTAAGAAACGACACAAGTGTGCTACTCCATTTTACCCCCTTTTCAAAAGAAAAAATGTGATTCTGGTAAAATATCAGCTTCCGATACCACAAAGCGAGGTATTTGAATAAAAATTTTTAAAAAAATAAATAAATAAAATTAATTAATTAAAAAAAATTTTTTTAATGGTATCGAAACACAATTGTAAATACTAAGGGTGTAATGGTACATGCATTTGTATTGAACCGTTTCGGTATGTGGTGCTCGGTTCGGAACGGAGGCGGACCGAACGAGTTTCTGAGGTAAGGTAACCCCTACTTTTCAAAGCTGTGAGTCGATCGGGTTACAGTTTCTTTGTGTAGATTATATTTACTCTGTCTTCTCTACTATAATGAGGACCAACACAGTAGGCCAGTATAACCCAGAAACGTCAACGGCGCGACAACGTGCCCACCCGCGGACACGCTCTGCTCACCCAAAGAAAACTGGATGTAGTACTAATGGCAGTCTGGGCACCGCGTATGGTATCCCATTCATATAGTACTAATGTGTTCCAAGTTTTAACCTTTGCGTTGTTACCTCCTCTTTCACCTTAAAAAAATTAAAACTAAAAAAAAAGTTGGTTTTGTTCCTAGGGGGCGCTACACACATTTTGTTTTTTTGTTTTTTTTTACATTTCATCAAAGTTTTCACCAGTGTTCACCTGGCTGTTGAGTTTGGCGAGTTTTGAAGCATTCTGAGGGGGTCAAAGTAGAGCTCAAAGCGTCGGCGGGACAAAGAATGACTGCTAGGGGGCGCTACATAGTGTATTTGTAAATTGTCTTTACAAGGTATCAAAGATTGCACCGGTCTTGACCTGCCTGACGATTTTGGTGCATTTTGAAGCATTCTAAGGGGGTCGAATTGAGTTCAAAGTGGCTGCGGAACACAGAATAACTATAGTAACTAGAAACTGCAATTTCTGGAGAAATTACTCTGGGTCTTTGCTGTGTGGCTATACAGATCTTAGCCCTGCCCAGGGCTATCAATAGAATGGACAAACATGCCTGTCAATGGCGTTAAACAAATTAAATGCCATTAGAAATGTATGGGAAATTTGGACGTCCATGGCCGTCAATGGCAGCACCCACCATAAGCGTCAATGGAAGCGGGGAAGTTTGGGGACACGTCCTATTGATATCTGGTCATTTCCTGTTGATTTGGGGACATTGTTTTTTTTGCCATTGAAAATGAATGGGAAAATTTTTGGACGTCCATGGCCGTCAATGGCATCAACTTACATAGGCGCCAATGGAATCCAAGTACAATGGCATCAATAAAATGGACAAACACGCCCATCAATGGCATGACACAAAGTAAACGTCAATAGGCATGAATCGGAAATTTGGAGGTCCATGGCCTTAAATGGCGGCACCCTTCATGAGCGTCAATGGAAGCGGGGAAGTTTGGGGACACGTCCTATTCATATTTGGTCATTTCCTGTTGATTTGCGGGGGGGGGGGGGGGGGGGGGGGATTCATATTGAAAATGAATGGAAAAAAATTCGGACGTCAGTGTCCGTCAATGGCATCGAGTGACATCGGCGTCAATGGAATTCAAGTCCATTAGCATCAATAGATTCGACATGCATGGCCGTCAATGGCATCAATGCAATGTAAATTCCATTGGAAATCCCGTTGGAAGTGAATAGGAAATTTTCTAATTAGAAATGAATGGGAAAGTTTTTGGCAAATTTCCAGAGAACCGTTAATTTTTTTTCCAAATTCTGTCTACAACTTTTAGCCTGGTACTCCAGACTCATTGCTGTTCCAGCTATTGAGTCTGGCCACCATTCAGTGGATAAAATTTCCAGGGCGGAGCAAGTCAAAGCAAACAGACAGCGGAGTGGACCAATCAGCGAAGGCGGATGTGATGTTAGAAACGCGACGAGGGAGTTGCGCCCGGAAGTAAACATACGAGGAGAGCGGAGTTTATTCAACAAGGCAAGCGCGAGACAGACTGTTGTCAATGACTTGTGTCGATGTGTTTTTGGTAATTTAAAACTGATTTAACCGTGGATTGGAACATATTCTCCGCTCTCCTGTTCGCCATCTCTGCTGTTGTGGAAACGACTTCCGACGCGGAAGAGTGACGTTGTTCGTTAAGAACACGTCACGCAAATAAACAAATCTGATTTGACGACTGATTTTGTACTTGCTCGAGAGGCCGTTAATGGGCTGGGTCCCAGACTATTCTCTTAGTGTTTGAAAAATACAGGGAGAACAGTCTGGCCGTGCCAAGCAACAAATTTTATGCCCCTCACCTTCCTGGAATTTTATGTCCAAATATGGGATTTGGTCAAAAATTGTAGGACTAGATACATTTTGGAATATTTCGAAAAATTGCAGTTTAAGGATGAACGTGAAAATTTTCAGAGCTGTTCCGAAAAAAGCCTGCGTCGCGCAAAAATTCCGATACTTGAACTGTGCCGATCAGTCAAACGGTTCGGGCTGCGCGGCTCGCCGAAGAAACGTGGACGAAAAAATGCCAATCACTCAATAATAAATTTTTTTAAAAACCCGCGTTAACGGGCGAACGGAAAATTTTTCAGGGCCGTTCGAGAAATTCCCTGCGTTCCGCGAATTTCTCAGTCGTTTTGATACCTGAACAGTGCCGATCGGTCAAACTGTTCGGGCTGCACGGCGCACCGAAAAAATGGTTTAATGAGAAGAATAACCTATAAAGTTGAGGAACAACACTATCTGGTGTTTTTCAAAGACCCAGATAATGATAATAAAACCGAGAAAACACAATAGGTTACCTAAAAAAACTAACCTGCATGTCCATACTGTTCAGTTATGGATGTGTTCCAAGTCAAATAAAATCAAATCAACTTTTATTTGTCTAGACCAAATCACAACAACAGTTATCTCGAGGAGAAAACAAAACATGTTTTAAGGTGCAGTAGCCCTACGCTGGATTTCGACCTACTTGAGCATTGTAGCTCCCCCCAGGTAAGACTAATGCCCACCCACACCTGGCATCCTGGTAACACCACTGCTGTGAATGCTCACGTTTCAGTGCCATTGACGGCGATGCACGTCCAATCCTATCGACTCGCCCCTCCCAGTCAAAATGAATTGGCCGTCAAGCCCCGTCAATGGCACCGAAACGTTGAGCATTTACAGCCAGTTTAATTAATCGAATTGGACGTCCATCACTGTCACCGAGTTCTTATAAGTCCTCACTGAACGTCCACGGGCCAAATGAGAAGACGGAGCAACTTGACGGACTGCTGCGTGGATGAACGCCAAATGGAAGTCGCTTCCAGTCACCCTGACAAACTGGAACCTGAGCTCGCCATCATCACCGTGATGTCACTGCAGCAGAAGAAGCAGCAGACAGCGTCGCCAGGTCCAAACGGGCGAATTCCCCAGAGGAACGAGGTGTCAACTTGGAACGGCAACAGTGACAAAAGACGAGCCGACCTGCTCTCAGCATCTCGCACAACTGGAATCTCCTTGGCTCTTTTAACGCAACGTCAGAACAAAGCTGCGAGAACAATGAGCTCACCGAGCAGGTCCGAGGAAGCTACCCGTGAAAACATTCACAAACGAGAAGGAAAACAAGCCGTTCCTCATTAGACGTGCAGCCACACTGCTGAGTGGACACATTGTGGAGTCAGATGCTTCTCATTAGCGTCACGGTACGTGCGCAAAGTTGCGGAACCCCCCGCACGAACCCCCGGATGAGAAGACGAAACAAACCAGAGGTGAAAATGAAGACAACGTGTGAGAGGTGAAGTCGTCTTACCTTGCTACCTTTCCGCGACCAACAAATAAAACGACCCAATTGTTTGCTAGCTCCTCACTTGGTTGGTGTTCTTCAGCGACGTCTCGTTAAATTGTTTGCTGTTTTTTCTTAAGGGGGCTGAGTTGGAGCTCCACGCATCCCGTTAAATGTCCTTGCGCTCTCCGGTCAGACTCGAGCGAACTAAACCGAGACGAAGAAACAAGCAGGAGCAGCGGATGAGGACGCGCCCCCTTGTTAAAGATTGGCGGGAGTGTTAGCCAATCCCAGGTTAGTCGAGGGAATGTATCTCATTTCTGATTGGTTTATCAGAATTACGCTCCTCCTTCTCATTAGCGCAGCTCACTTCTTGCCCAGATGTTAAATAGCGGGCTGTATCGGCCCGTTTGAACTGGCGCCAGCCAATCAGGGCGCGAGAAACCACAGATTGAAATCAAGACAACACCTGGGCTAACGAGTTTGGTCACGCCAGTGCGGTTGTTTTGAATGAAAATTAACAATGATGTTGATTTATTTAATGAAAATGACGATGATAGACGTCTAATCACGTGGATCTTTTAATTAGTGTTTCACCGCTTGGATGTTTTGGCTCGATTTTGAGACGGCTGTGTGGTATCGGCCGATGCTGATATTGCACCGACATTAGCAGAGTTTAACTTTTGGGGGTGTCAGTGTCAGCGATGAAATTACCTTTATATATATATACATATATATATATATATATGTGTGTATATTAGGGCTATCAAACGATTAAAATTTTTAATCGAGTTAATTACAGCTTAAAAATTAATTAATCGTAATTAATCGCAATTAATCACAATTTAAACCATCTATACAATATGCCATATTTTTCTGTAAATTATTGTTGGAATGGAAAGATAAGACACAAGATGGATATATACATTCAACATATGGTACATAGGGACTGTATTTGTTTATTATAACAATAAATCAACAAGATGGCATTAACATTATTAAAATTCTGTTAAAGCGATCCATGGATAGAAAGACTTGTAGTTCTTAAAAGATAAATGTTAGTACAAGTTATAGAAATTTTGTATTAAAACCCCTCTTAATGGTTTCGTTTTAATAAAATTTGTAAAAATTTCAATCAAAAAATAAACTAGTAGCCCGCCATTGTTGATGTCAATAATTACTTACACAATGCTCATGGGTGCTGAAGCCTATAAAGTCAGTCGCACCCAAGCGCCAGCAAAGGGCGGCAAAACTCCATAAAACAAAATTAACATGTGGGCATTTCACGTACTGTCATTTAAATCTGTCTGAGCGGGGCATGTGCGTTAATTGCGTCAAATATTTTAATGTGATTAATTTTAAAAATTAATTACCGCCCGTTAACGCGATAATTTTGACAGCCCTAATTATATGTGTATATATATATATATATATATATATATATATATATATATATACATACAGGGGTGCACATAAGTGGTCCGCATGCGCGCATGCGTACTGGACGTAGACAAACGCGCTGGCCCTCAACGGCTTCCATACGCTTTTGCGTACCGATGGCTGACCACTGTATTTGCGGCGGACACGAGAAAATCACTTCTCAAAATGTCGAAGAGGCAGGCCACACTGAGTAATTATCAAAAGACAGACAGACGACAGAGACGTCACCGGAGCTACCGAAAAAAAGGACTTTTGCTGAAAAGTGGCTACAGGAGGTACCATGGCTAGAAGCAAATGATGCTCGCACGGAAATGCGGTACAAAATGTGCCGTGAGAATCCCAATGTCGCCGATAAGAGCAGCGCATTTTATGTAGGGTCAAAGAATTTCAGCCATGAAACTTTGAAAAGCACGAAAAAAACAGAGAGCATGTGGCAATTAAGCAAACTATCGATGTCAGACATGACCCACTCGCCCTATGGACAAGTCGCGGAATAAAGGTAATGAACAGTGCCATGCACTGACAAACGTGTTTTTGCTCGCATTTTACAAAGCTAAACATGCACGTTCAATGAGGTCTTATGAGGAGGACGTCCCACTTTTAAAAAGGCTTGGAGTTAATGTGGGAGTCGCATAATGCCCTTTATTTTGAATTGGTGCTTTTATGTTTATTTCTTTACATTTCACTTCAAAGTAATGCCAATTTTATTGTGCCAGTTGATGTTAATCAAGCATTAATTGTTAATATAATTAATTAAAGTTAATTGGCTCAAAGTAAAGCTTGTCATAAATTTATCGCATCAGGCGGGTCGGCTCTCAAGCTCAATGAGGACCAAGTCACATCTCCAGGTCCTCCTCTGAGAACCTGGGCAAAAAAAATTATGTGCACCCCTGTATATATATATATATATATATATATATAAACATAAATGGAGGAAAACACAGACAAGACTGAAAAAGCAGTTTCTGCTCTTGCACTCCTCTTTAAAAGAAATTGCTGTATTTAAAGCCAAAACAACTGTTGTGTTTGATTGAACAATATGTCTATATACTGCAATAGCAGATTAATGGCGCATGAAGCCCCCGAACTATTTTTAATTTGTCCGTTTTACCCTGAAAACCCCCGTTTACAGACGTCGCGCAACCGCTTTTGTTTCAACCCAGCCGTAATTAATTATATTTATTATTCAAAATGTTTGTCATTTTTAGCTTAGAATCATTAATTGATGTCTTAGATTTCGTTTTTTTTTTTTTAAACGACTTTAAAAAAATTATTCAGTCACGTATTTTAAACTTTTAAACAAACATTACACAAACACATTAAAAAAATGGCGTCTGTAAAAAAGTCACTGATATCTACCTCATAACTATCCCTTAATTGTATTTTTTTTTTTTTGTTACCGTCGCATTTTCTCCGAAATGTTAGATGATAAATAATCGATTCACACAAAGAAAAATTGAAAAAAAAGTTTAAAATGGTAAATATATGAAAAAGAAAATCTCAACCACTCCTTAATGTCTGCCATTTCTGCGTCGCAACCCTTGTTATATTCCCATGTTTCACCCATAAAATCCCCCAAAAATCCAGCTGTGGACATTCACAGCTGTGTCTTGACACTCGGCGATACATGCTACATGGAGTTTTTGGATCGAAACAAGGTAAGTACGCGGTAATATCTCGTTAAAGTCATGGAGTCTGTAATTCTGCTCTCGCGTGCTCTCAGCTCCAGATAGGGTTTTGCTGTTTGAAAACTACTTTTTATTTTATTTTTATTTTTTTAATGCCCTCCTGTTCAAAATTTATTATACTTACTATATTATTTATTATACTTATAAAATAATATAATATTATAACATATAATAAAATACTTATATACTTTTTTAGGTACACCATGCTAGTAACGAGTTGGACCCCCTTTTGCCTTCAGAACTGCCTCAATTCTTCGTGGCATAGATTCAACAAGGTGCTGGAAGTATTCCTCAGAGAGTTTGGTCCATATTGACATGATGGCATCACACAGTTGGTGCAGATTTGTCGGCTGCACATCCATTATGCGAATCTCCTATTCCACCACATCCCAAAGATGCTCTATTGGATTGAAATCTGGTAACTGTGGAGGCCATTTGAGTACAATGAACTCATTATCATGTTCAAGAAACCAGTCTGAGATGATTCCAGCTTTATGACATGGCGCATTATCCTGCTGAAAGAAGCCATCAGAAGTTGGGTACATTGTGGTCATAAAGGGATGGACATGGTCAGCAACAATACTCAGGTAGGCTGTGGCGTTCCAACAATGCTCAATTGGTACCAAGGGGCCCAAAGAGTGCCAAGAAAATATTCCCCACACCATTACACCACCACCACCAGCCTGAACCGTTGATACAAGGCAGGATGGATCCATGCTTTCATGTCGTTGACGCCAAATTCTGACCCTACCATACAAATGTCGCAGCAGAAATCGAGACTCATCAGACCAGGCAACGTTTTTCCAATCTTCTATTGTCCAATTTCGATGAGCTTGTGCAAATTGTAGCCTCAGTTTCCTGTTCTTAGCTGAAAGGAGTGGCACCTGGCGTGGTCTTCTGCTGCTGTAGCCCATCTGCCTCAAAGTTCGACGTACTGTGCGTTCAGAGATGCTCTTCTGCCTACCTTGGTTGTAACGGGTGGTTATTTGAGTCACTGTTGCCTTTCTATCAACTCGAACCAGTCTGGCCATTCTCCCCTGACCTCTGGCATCAACAAGGTATTTCCGCCCACAGAACTGCCGCTCACTGGATATTTTTTCTTTTTCGGACCATTCTCTGTAAACCCTACAGATGGTTGTGCATGAAAATCCCAGTAGATCAGGAGTTTCTGAAATACTCAGACTAGCCCTTCTGGCACCAACAACCATGCCAAGTCACTCATATCACCTTTCTGCCCTATACTGATGCTCGGTTTGAACTGCAGGAGATTGTCTTAAACCATGTCTACATGCGTAAATGCACTGAGTTACCGCCATTTGTTTGGCTGATTAGAAATTAAGAGTTAACGGGCAGTTGGACAGGTGGACCTAAAAAAGTGCCGGTGACTGTATATACTGTAAATTAAGAGTCAAGAATCTGCATTGGACAAGGTAATGATGCTGGAACTTTTATTTTGTGCTGTTCCAGTGAGATTTACAAAGATGACTGTTTGAAGAAGACATCAAAATTCCCTCAGTCCTTGATGATATGGGGCTGCATGTCAGGCAAAGGAACCGGGGAGATGGCTGTGGTTAAATCTTCAATAAATGCACAAGTTTACATTGACATTTTAGACAGCTTTCTTATCCCTTCAATTGAAAATACCCTCATTTTCGGACTATAAGCCGCTACTTTTTCCCCTCGTTTTGAATCCTGCGGCTTATTGGATGATTTATTTGGGTTAAGAGGTAACACTTTATTTGACAGCGGCATCATAAGACTGTCATAACAACGTCATAATTATGACATGACACTATCATGGGCATTACTGAATGCTTATGACAGATGTCAATATGTGTCATGTGGCATATTACGTCACTAACTCCATTTATGTCCAGCTCAGATCTTTTACGTCCATTCAAAAGTGAGATCATTTGCTGGATGACACTAACCGACATCTATTATAAGCATTTAATAATGCTTATGACAGTGTCATGTAATAATTATGACAGTATAATGGCATCACTATCCAAGAAAATGTTACCAAATACAATAGCTGAGATTAATGAAACAACTGGAACAGTAACTGAAGAAATAATTAGCACAGAACATGAATTTTGATTGTTATTTACATCTGTAGTGCCGCAATGCATGCTAGGAGGAATGTTGGATGACAACAGTGTTGACACCAGGTGGCAGCAGAGGTTGACTGTCTCCCCCAAGGGAGCAGTGATGGCCAAATGAAGATTTTTGAAACAATAAGGCTTTGCAGCCAATTGGTTAAAAGCTTCATGGTGGTTCATTTGGTTTCATGACAGTCTTAAATTGCTTTTGTCAAATGAAGTGTTACCAGTTAATATCTTTTGGTGAAAATATCCCATAATACAATGAGGACAACTGCGGCTTATAGTCCAGTGCGGCTTATCTATGAACAAATGCCGTTATCATGTCAAATTTGATGGCTGGCAGCTTATAGTCAGGTGCGCCTTATAGTCCAGAAATTACGGTATGTTTGTCTTTTTCCAAGATGACAATGCATCATGCCACAGAGCTAAAACCGTTAAAGCATTCCTTGGAGAATGACTCATCCAGTCAATGTCATGGCCTGCAAATCGCCCAGATCTCAACCCTATGGAAAACCTGTGGTGGAAATGGTCCACAGCAAAGCTCCGACCTGCAAGGATGATCTGGCAACTGCAATCAAAGAGAGTTGGCACCAAATTTATGAAGAATACTCATCAAGTCCATGCCTCAGAGACTGCGAGCTGTCATGAAAGCCAGAGATGGTGCTACTAAATACTAGAGATGTGTTTTGGATGTTATTTCTTTGTTTGTTTCTCATGATTCCATATTTTCTTCCTCAAAATGGAGTGAGTCCATATACTAGTATATTTCCCTGCACTTGCTCTAGTAACATTTACTGACCACACAATATTTTTTTTAATTCATTTCTTTTAGTGTTTCTGAATGCTAAAGAGTTGCACTTTTGAAGCAATTCATTATTTTTTCAAGCTTTTTATCTGAGTTTGTTCTACATGATAAAATGTCTGAGTGAGTGCATGTCCAATACTGGTGATTCCATACTTTTTGTTAGAGTTTGTATACTGGTCAAATAATGTACTCAACTCATTCCTAATGGCAGCCATTGAATTACTATTAATTTCCCTCTGCTGGACTGTAAAAAATTTGTTAGTCTTTTTTTGTTTGTTTTTTTCAGTTTGTACATCTGTGCTGTTGCATTTGCAATCAGCGTACTTGTGTATGCGATATCAAACAATAACTGCGGCACACCAAAACTCCACCAAGGCCAAACAAACAACACATATCAGTGCGTGTTTGTTCTTGTTAGACACGCACCTCCCGCGTAATCTTTTTAACATTCATCTTCCATCCGCCGAGCGATGATGAAAAATTAAGTATCTCTTCAAGTTAAAACAATATTTGCGCATCCGCGCCAAATTGGACTGTGACCCGTGACCTGCACTCTACAAAGCGAATTATTTAGGTTTTAAAAGCTTTTTAGTAGAGGAAGAGTAATTAGCTTCCCTACTTTTGAAGAAGATTATGATTCATTTTACGTATTCAGGCTGTAAAATTCTAATTATGGAAGCCATTTGCACTTTGATATCCAGATCTACACTTTATAGGGCACTCGTTTAACTCTTTGGCTGCCATTGAAATGTACAGAATTTGAAGAAAGACTCGGTTTGTATAGACCCTACCCACGTGACGTCACAACTCCGCTCTCCTGAATGGTACCGCCCAATTGTCCGTCAAAACATAGTGTTAACCTGTTACGGCTACGTACATTCCTCCTATTTACGGCGTGTTTTTCTGCTCCTTAACATTAATAATCAAAATGGTGAAGGCGTGTGTGGCTGTTGGTTGCACTAACAGAGAAGATGGAAGTAGAGACTTGAAGTTTTACCGTATTCCGAGGGATCCAAAGAGGAGAGCGAAATGGACGGCTGCAATTCGACGTGAAAACTGGGCACCAAAAAAATCACCACAGACTATGTAGTAGTCATTTTATATCCGGTAAGATGCATTTAAGATATACTTAGAGGGTTTTGGGCTGACAAATAACCACAATTAAGATCATCGCTAGGCTAATCGCCGACAACATACACGTATGTATGTAGTGAGAGTGCTATCGCTAAACCATATAAACATTAAAAGCCTTAACTCCATTGACAAACGACATGAAATACATTAGACTTGACAGTGGATGTTAGCAATAACAAAAGATTTTGAATTGAAAATTTCGTAACTCACCTTTCCAAGCACAAGATAGATTCCTGCCGAATTTTCGTGGACAAGGACCTGTTTCACCCAACCAGCAACGAAGTATTTATAAGCCTCCAAGCTCTTGAAGTTTTTCCAATTTTCCTGAGAATAGGCTGATTTTGTGTGGACAAGATAATTGTAAATATCAGCGTAGCAGATGTCAGGCAGACAGGGCGAAGACAGTGGGTCGAAAAACATCGATTTGGGCATCAAATATGGATCTGGCGACTGTATAGAACGAAGCTTTTCCACATAACTCCTTTTATGCAACACATCCAGTGAGTTTACGGCATCAGAAAGCACCGGGTCTTCCATGAAATGCATTTTAAATTCCTCGATCAATTGAAAACAATGCTAATACAGAGACAAAATGACGGACAAGTGGGCGGAACCACACAGCGAGCACGTGGTTTTGTGACGTCGGTGGGTAGGGTATATAGGCATAGGCTGTTCTACTATTCAGGCGAAGCAGGCAATCGCCTTAGGCCCCCAACCAGTAGGGGCCCCCCCAACCAGCTGCCCTTGCCGCAACGAGCAAGGGCTTGGCCCACCGGAGCCAGCAGCACCCCCAACTATTCGTCATGTATAATTATGTCAGCATACCAAACAAACAAATAACAAAAAAGAAATCCATTTGAATGCTGCATTTATATTCTCTCCCCCAAACACATGCACTATCAGTCGCTTAGCTTCATTTAGCGCTGTTGAGCTTCGCTTAGCTCCGTTTAGCATCGCTTAGCTCTTCGTTAGCTTCACTTAGCTCTCCCGCGTTTTTCACGCCACTAGGCTCGCTATTTTTACAGCTCACTTGCTACTTTGCACGTCAGCTATCGTTTATTTCGAACGCATGAGCGAATGTGCTTTCCATGAGAGCCAAAGTGCAGTGAGGGAGAAGTTGAGAACAGGCCGCTAATGCCTCTTTTAACTTTCTTCTTCTTATTCACACCAAACATAAAATACACGACAGCACACCCTGTGGCGAAACAATGCAGTACAGTTCCCATCAGTCATACAATAGCACTCAAGTGCTGGTTAACAGCATTTGCTAACGAAAAAAAATTAAATCTATTAGTGACACCACAAGCAATGACGAAGAATGTTTTTTTTACGGAGTGTAAAGCTTTCGTTTAGCGCAGTACTTCTCAAATAGTGGGGCGCGCCCCCCTGGGGGGGCGCAGAGCAATGCCAGGGGGGGCGCATGTGACCTCGGGGAACATGTTTTTTTTAGTTTTTTTTTTTTTTTTTTTGCCGTACTGGAATAAAGTGTACTTGCACATCCACTCAGTAGGTGGCAGTGGCGCTCTCATTTTCAGAGTGCGCGCAGTATTTTTGAACTAAGGAAGAGCACTCAGCACACACAGACAACAGATATGAAGAGCAGTGTGCCACCGCCGTTTTCGAAAGCCGTTTTCCGACCGGACTCACTCACGCAGCGACCCACTGTCTTGTCCGGTTCTCACGTCGCCGCCCGAGAAGTGCCATTTTCGGGTTCGGATCGTCACGACGACTGCCCTCACCCACGGTTCTACCTCGGCCGCCGTGACTGCGCTTATTTCGTGCCGTTTGCCTTTTAGCTTTGACGTTTAATACAGTGGGTGATGATGAAAGACCACTGTTTACTGTGTCTAAAAATAATTATAGCAGACAGCAAGAAGCCAAATCAATCATTGTTAAGCGGCTTGATTTTTTCATTGAAAACGTGCCGTATATTGCCAACAATCGTCCTGCTTTGTCAGTGTTATATCAGTAAGCCAGTGAGCATTGTTAGCATGCTAATTGAAAAATAACTCCACATCATTGCAAAGGAGGTAAATACTGTGAGCAGCAAAAATAAAAACTGTCCTGTCCAAGGACACCCCCCCCCCCCCCCCTTTTATTCAGATTTGTTTTTTCGGTCAAATTTTTTGGCACATTGTCCTCATGAGTGAATGTTTCTAATCAATTTTAATTTGGTATTATTTACTGATTTTATTACATTTTATTTTTCTGTATCAAATGGTCAAAAATGTACCTTGAGTGTATTTTTTAGTTTGGATGTGATTTTTTTTTTTTTTTTTAATTCAGGCAAATTGATGCACGTCAAGTCTTCTCTGTTACAAACAAAACAATGTTAATAAAGTTATACTTTATTATAAGTTGATCTATGTTACTTTTTTTCTTTATTAGAAAAAAAGGACACAATGTTAGGCAGATGCGTATTTATAATAGTAATTTTATAGACAAATGATACTATTTACAGTGGCGGCAGAGAGTTTGGGGGGGCGCGAAACATTTACGTCTTCCTTAGGGGGGCGTGACAGAAAATAATTGAGAAGCACTGGTTTAGCGGTTTTGCGAACGTACCTCAGGTGAACATTTCAAAATAGAAGCCCGTCATGTTTGTCATATAAATAACGATTTCAGGAGTTAATCCCACATGCTTCAGAATTAATATTATAATATGTTGAGTAAATACAAAAGAATACAGATTCTACACTAAGAATAACTTTCAAATGACACTGTTTATGACAAATATGATTGGCAATGAATAATTATTATCATTACTATATTACTATTACATATAGTAGTATACTATAATAATAATACTAGAATTTTTTTAAAGAATTGTTTTGAATAATGTTGGAAAGGCAAAGTTAGTGTTCTGAATCTCTTTACTTTCCATTCTTTTGCACTAGTAATTGCTATCAGCATTTAACCTCATTGTTTATTTGTGATTAATTATTGTTATTTACATGTTTATTTGTACTCTAATAAAGAATTTAAGCGTTCCAAAATGGTTTTGTGAATTAATAAATTAACAAAAATTTTATTGCTAAATTAGTAAAAAAAATTAAAAAAAAAGGAAAATTATTAGATTATTTGACTAATTGTAAAACTAGTCCGCTTACTAATCAGGAGAAAATTTGTCGTTAAGGACAGCCCTAGTGTACCGGAACATATTTCCTCCACACCCTTCTCACCTTTTTAACCCCTGACCCATGAAGAGGGCCCCTGGATATGTTCGCCTTAGGCCCCAAAATTGCCAAGTCCGCCACTGTGTACAGGTAGTCCTCAAGTTACGACGTAATGTACTTGACGGAGTTTCTTCTGCCATTTTGTCTGCAGTCGTTTTTTTTTCCTTAGTTGCATAAACAGTACCTTCTTGTACCTCACAGTATCTTATTTTTTACTATATTTTATTAATATGACGTGTTCTGTCTACAATAAACGTGAAGTTGTTCAGCTTTACAGACAGCACACATGGCAACTGTGCTTTTTGAAGCTTTTGACTTCCTTCACTTTTGACAATTTGTAAATCTGTAAAACACATATGTACAGTCCCTGACAAAAGTCTTGTCACTGATCCATTTTGTAGAAATAATTGCTAATAACCTGACTTTTAATGATTCAATTGGTTTCTGAAATGGCTAAAATGAAAGCTAAGACCCTCCCAAATGATGTTGAATGTACAAAAATATATTTGTTTCACTTAAAAAAAAGATTTCTCATTTAATGAAGACATAAAGGTCAAATTTTGGCAAGACAAAAGTTTTATCGTCTACAGAAAGTCGTGTGAAAATTGAACAAAAAAATGTACTTCAAATACAAAAATCTGTTATAAAACATAAGCGAATTAAGTAGTGGTGCCGTGAGATCCAAATTTAATATTTTGTATGACTTACATGGGCTTGAAGGACTTCATCCATGCGGTTAGGCAAGGATTCATACAATTTATTGATGAAGTCATCAGGAACATCAAAGAAAGCAGTCTTGCATGCGTCCCAGAGTTCATCAGCATTCTTGAGTTTCGTCTTCCATGCTTCCTCTTTCATCCTGTTCATGTCTGGTGACTGGGCTGGCCAGTCCTGGAAGATCTTGATCTTCTTTGCCTTGAGGAACTTTGAGGTAGAGATTGAAGTATGCGATGGAGCACCATCCTGCTGCAGAATTTGTCCCTTTTTATGGTTAGGAATGTAAGAGGCAGCTAAGATTTGTTGATATCTCACACTATTTATCTCTCAGGGTGCAGACAATTTAAAAACCGTGTGGCATTTGCCAAGGTCCACAGGCTGTCAAAAGGATGGACGCTGGAAAATTGGAAAAAGGTGGATTTTTCAGATGAATCTTCAATTGAATTACACCACAGTCCCCACAAATATTGCAGGAGATCTATTGGAGCCAGCAAAATATGATTCGAATTCACATAATATTGCTATTTCAGACTTTTTTTTTCGTGTCGTATGCTCTTTAAATGATCAAGCTTTTTTCAGTGAAACAAATATATTTTTGTACATTCAACTTCATTTGGGAGGGTCTTAGCTTTCATATGAGCCATTTCTGAAAACAATTGAATCATTAAAAGTCAGGTTATTAGCAATTGTTTCTACAAAATGGATAAGCGACAAGACTTTTGTCAGGGACTGTATATCAGCTAATTTTAGCGTCCGCTTATCTGACCACGGGAACACGAACGTCCGCTAGCTCAACTGTAGTTTTACGAGAATAATTTTTTCTCTCCCGACGCTGGCCCACCGATCCACCAGGGAAATCCCCGTTATCCCCTTATGCTAATCCGCCCTTGCTATACGCATGCATACCTAGTAATTTGACGTAAATTTCGACTTTAATCCTGGATACGTCGCCAGCGTAGGAACAGAACTTGGTCGTAACTCAAGGATTCCCTGTACTCAAGTCAAGAAGCGATATAGAAAATCCACTGGGACCAAACACAATCATGTTCTGTTAGTTCCGGGCTAAAGTCATTGTGTGCTAGGTTGCGTTTTGTTTTCCCACTCAATGATTCGGCGTAGCTTTTTTTTTTTTTTTTTTTTGATGTGGAAAAAGCGAGCGCAAATGACTCCCAGCGTAGCAATATTTCTAAGTGCGCGCTCCTTCTCCTCTTGTAACGCCGATATTGTTTGTAGCAGCATCCCATAATAACATCCCCACGGTGCGCGCTGTTCTCCGGAGAAGTCCGACAAAGTGCGTCTATGAATACATTGACGGAATAAAAGTGCTTTTCTTCTAATGGAGTCGAGCGGCTGAGATCAAATTTAATGAAGTGTTGATCAAAATATGTTCAGTAGAAAAACATTTGTTTTTATGCGGGTTTCTCCGGGAACGCTTAGTTGTTGTTGTTTTTTTTTTTTATCTGCTGGCAGCTGGTGATGAGCTGAACTCCAGGGCTTGTTCACATGATTGTTCCCAGGGAAAGTCGTATCAGGGGCTGTGTAGTTTTGTGGAGTCCTTATGGGTTATGTCACAATTGGGCTGGAAAATTCTCGAAGAGAACACCGTGACTTTTCTGCCAATGTATAAAGGGATTATTAGCAAACTTTGTAAGTAATAGAAAACGGAAGAGGCGATATAAATTTTGGAGTTGTGCTGTCAAAGGTAACAGAGAACAGAAATAGGTTTGTTTAAGACTAGGGTTGTTCCAATTATGTTTTTTTGCTCCCGATCCGATCCCGATCGTTTTAGTTTGAGTATTTGCCAATCATTCCCGATAATTTTTCCCGATCATATACATTTTGGCAATGCATTAAGAAAAAAATGAATAAAACTCGGACGAATATATACATTCCACATACAGTAAGTACATAAGTACTGTATTTGTTTATTATGACAATAAATCCTCAAGATGGCAATTGCATTATTAACATTCTGTGAGAGGGATCCACGGATAGAAAGACCTGTAATTCTTAAAGGATAAATGTGACTTTGTATATTGTGACTAAATATTGCCATCTAGTGTATTTGTTGAGCTTTCAGTAAATGATACTGTGGCCATGGCCAAATGCATGATGGGAAGTGCAACCATGACTGTGCGTAGTGGTACCAATTGATATATTTTCTCTGCGTTGGGAAATAACACAGAGTGTTAAGAAAAAGATCAATTACTACCTTTCTTCCCCACATTGCTTCCCACGATTTTTCTAATCGTAGGGAGAGGGATTGTAAGGCAAGGCAAATTTATTTATATAGCACAATTCAACACAAGGCAAGTCAAAGTGCTTTACATCACATGAAGATCATAAACTGAGCTGAGCTGTAATGATAAGTGTATGGTCAAAAACCACACGTTTTTTTCAGCTATTCAAAATGAATGGGTAATTTGGATGTGCATGGCCGTCAATGGCATGGACGTGCATGGCCTGCAAAAAATGGCATATGCCAAATAAAATTTTGCTGTAAGGCAAGGCAAGGAAAATTTATTTATATAGCACAATTCAACATAAGGCAATTCAAAGTGCTTTACATCACATGAAGATCATAAAAATCACATTTAAATCAGTACAACGTAAAAACCAAGACAATCAAAATCGGAAATAAAATTACACATAAAAATCGCATTTAATAACAAATAGAATAAGAATAAATAAATAAAAATAAAACAAAAACTACTACTACTAATAATAATTGAAATCAGCAATGGAAATAAGCACAAAAGGAATAGAAAGCAAGTAGATTGAAATATATAGACAGTTATGGATATGCAGTGCTAAACAAAAGCGTTTTCAGCCCTGATTTAAAAGAGCTAACAGTTTGAGCATACTTCAGACATTCAGGTAACTTGTAAGGCTTTAGCCAATTAAAAAAAAAAGGCTCAGAAGGCTGCCAAAATTCACTCTACTCATTTTACACTGCCTTTTAGCTCTATATATAGGTAAAACGGCACCATTACAGATTGAACGCGACAATGCGTGAGTGGGTCGCGCAGCGCATGCGTTAATTGCATTTAATATTTTAACCTGATAAATTTAAAAAAATAAAATAAAATTACCGCTGTTAACGGGATAAATTTGATAATCCTACCTTAAGCCTAAACGAAAGACTCTGGATGAGAGTAACGTATTATATCTGTAACGTTAAATACAATTAGAAAACGATTTAATAAAAAAAAAAAAAAAAAAAAAAATGAAACAAAAGCATGTCCGATATTTTTTTGCCGATTCCGATACTTTGAAAATGACGTGATCGGACATCTCTATTTAAGACTACAATTTGTTTTGACTCATTAGTTGCCATTGAGGGCGCTAGACATGCAATTGATTTTGATATGTAACGAATAGAGCTCGGAATCTTTGAGCACCTAACGATTCGATTACGATTCAGAGGCTCCGATTCGATTATAAATCGATTATTGATGCACTCCACAACACTTTTATTCAGTGTTGTCACAGATTACTTGAAAAAGTAATTTAATTACTGATTACTGATTACGCCTCAAAAAAGTAATCTAGTTACTTTATGATTACTTCATGATCAAAGTAACAAAGTTACTTTAAAAGTAATCTATCAGTTACTTTTTACCCATTTTTCTCCCTTTGCCGCCTCAACATAAGAATGACAACAGAAAAATGTCATCGCATGTAATTGACTTCCGATGGTTGAATTTAAAGGGGAATATCAGAATTTTGCACTAGCTTAGCCACTCCGGAGCCCTGAAACTAACAAATATCTGATATTTGTCGTTTCAAGACAACTCAAGAACAAATCAAAGCATTATTATTGAACAATGATACATGAAATGGAAAAGAGTTTTAAATTATGGGGTCATGAGGTCAAAGGTCAGAGATGTCAGGAATATATTTTTGTTCAACACAAGTCAAGAACGAATCAAAGCATTATTATCAAACTGTAATATGAAACGGAAGAGGTGATGAAATTTGGGGGTCATTAGGTTAAAGGTCACAATCACAATAAATACTAAATAAATAACTTTTAAAACCGCAATAGAAGTGACAATAAAAAAATATACTCTGATTAAATAAATGATTAAAAATGATGTATTTTTCTGAACAAAATATTTTTATTGGCTTCTAAAATCTAAATAGTTACTAACAAAATAGATTTTTTTAGAATCAGTTTTTAAAAATCCCGATAAAAAAACCAATTTAATGAAAAATTTGAAAAAGATAATTCAATTTAAACTAAATAAATAAAACAATTACCAGCTGTCATCGACAGAAATTAAAAAAAAAAAAAAAATGTAAGCAATCTGGTGCGCACCAGAAACTATCTGGGAAACATTAGCATTATATAGCATTTAACCTAGTGGATTTTTGCTATGCAAGTTCGCCAATGTTGTAAACATTAGCATTTAAGCTAGCAGGCTTTGGCTATACAAGTTAGCTAATTGTCGTAAACATTAGCATTATATAGCATTTAAGCTAGCGGACTTTTGCTATACAAGTTAGCTAATTGTCGTAAACATTAGCATTATATAGCATTTAAGCTAGTGGACTTTTGCTATGCAAGTTAGCCAATTGTTGTAATCATTAGTATTGTTTAGCATTTAAGCTAGCGGACTTTTGCTATGCAAGTTAGGCAATTGTTGCAATCATTAGCATTATATAGCATTTAAGCTAGCGGACTTTTGCTATGCAAGTTAGCCAATTGTTGTAAACATTAGCAATATATAGCGTTTAAGCTAGTGGACCTTTGCTATGCAAGTTAGCCAATTGTTGTAAACATTAGCAATATATAGCGTTTAAGCTAGCTGTCTTTTGCTATGCAAGTTAGCTAACAGTTGTAAACATTAGCATTATAGACCAGTTAAGATAGCGGATTTTTGCTATACAAGTTAGACAATTGTTGTAAACATTAACATTATATAGCATTTAATCTAGCGGACTTTTGCTATGTAAGGTAGCCAATTGTTGTATATATTAGCATTATATAGCATTTAAGCTCGCGAACGTTTGCTATTCATGTTAGCCAATTGTTGTAAAGATTAGCATTGTATAGCATTTAAGATAGCGGAGTTTTGCTATGCAAGTTAGCCAATTGTTGTAAACGTTAGCATTATAATCTACCTTTATACCTACTTCACTACTACTAAAACTTTAATACTACTTTATACCTTTAAGGGCGCCTTACCTTTTTGCCTCTAAAACTAAAACAAGTGCATATTTCATCCACCAAGAAAAGACCAAAACCCTCAAATGCCATCTACACATGCTAAAACTATTTAAAATTTGCTTTTATATATCATTTATACATTATCCACCTATTGCTTGTTGCTGTGCAACCTCTCCCCCCGGTAATTGTAGTTAAACATACTCCTACAAGTCACCTTTAACATTCTCTATTTTTGCAGTCTATTTGAAAACCCGCCTCAGGATGAAAATGTCGATGAGGATGACGTTCGTGATGGATGATGTGGCTAATGTAGCCTCTCGTTGATTTTTTTTTCTTTTATAGGACTCTGGATAAATTCTGACTGTGGCCTCATTTGGACACTGACTAATATCTGGAGGCAAAAGCAGGAGTCCATTAGAATGACAAACATTCCATTAGTTTAATTTCTTAGCTCCATTAGCGAGCAGACGCACATTAAGTACTTCACTTGCTAGCATCTGTCACCGTGACGCACGAGACACCCCCGCGGCCACACCCCTTCGGTGATTTAGCGACGTCTCCAGGTGTCGCTCGCGGAGATCGGGCAATCCGACGTGATGGAACGTCCGACGGGCAGGCCGGCGTGATTCAATGTCGGCAGATTCGCTTACTCGCTTAAGAAGAAGGTCAAATCCGGGACGGGTTGGATCGATGGCGGAGGACGGATGGGTCGGGACGGAAAGTGAAAGGTCACAAAAGCTCGTATTTATGCGTTTAGCTCACTGGCTGCTATTGACGGTGATGGACGTCCAATCCGTCTGAAGTGGGAGGGTGTAAATAAAGCTAAAAGTCTTTTTCAAAAGGTATATAGTCCTACAATTTTGACCAAATCGCATAATTTATACATAAAAAATTCCAGGACAGTAAGGGGCATAATAGTTGTATACAAAATTCAACAAAAACTTGCCCACTTATTTCTAATGGGATGCCATAGATGGCCTTGTACATCATTCCATTCATTTCTAATTGCAAGCATTTCCCCTTCATTTTCATTGGCAATGGAAATGTCCCCAAATTGGACAGGAAGTGTCCCGATATCAATAGGACGTGTGCCCGAAATGTCCTCAAATCAACAGGAAGTGTCAAATATCAACAGGAAGTGTCCTCGAAATGTCCCCAAATCAACAGCAAGTGACCCGATATTAACAGGACGTGTCCCCGAAATGTCCCCAAATAAACAGGAAGTGAGCCTATATCAACAGGACGTGTCCCCAAAATGTCCCCAAATCAATAAGGAGTGACCCGATAATAACAGGACGTGGCCCCGGAATCTCCCCAAACAACAGGATGTGATCTGATATCAACAGGATGTCAGCCAAAATGTCCCCAAATCAACAGAAAATGACCTGATATCAACTACAACTGTCCCCAAATCAACAGGAAGTGACCCCGAAATGTCCCCAAATCAACAGGAAGTGACCTGATATCACTCGGACGTGTCCCCAAAATGTCCCCAAATCAATAAGAAGTGACCCGATAACAACAGGACGTGTCCCCGGAATCTCCCCAAATCAACAGGATGTGATCTGATATCAACAGGATGTCAGCCCATAATGTCCCCAAATCAACAGAAAATAACCTGATATCAACTACAACTGTCCCCAAATCAATAGGAAGTGACCCCGAAATGTCCCCAAATCAAGAGGAAGTGAACTGATATCACTCGGACGTGTCCCCGAAATGTCCCCAAATAAACAGGAAGTGAGCCTATATCAACAGGATGTGTCCCCAAAATGTCCCCAAATCAATAAGGAGTGACCCGATAATAACAGGACGTGGCCCCGAAATCTCCCCAAACAACAGGATGTGATCTGATATCAACAGGATGTCAGCCAAAATGTCCCCAAATCAACAGAAAATGACCTGATATCAACTACAACTGTCCCCAAATCAACAGGAAGTGACCCCGAAATGTCCCCAAATCAACAGGAAGTGACCTGATATCACTCGGACGTGTCCCCAAAATGTCCCCAAATCAATAAGAAGTGACCCGATAACAACAGGACGTGTCCCCGGAATCTCCCCAAATCAACAGGATGTGATCTGATATCAACAGGATGTCAGCCCATAATGTCCCCAAATCAACAGAAAATAACCTGATATCAACTACAACTGTCCCCAAATCAATAGGAAGTGACCCCGAAATGTCCCCAAATCAAGAGGAAGTGAACTGATATCACTCGGACGTGTCCCCGAAATGTCCCCAAATAAACAGGAAGTGAGCCTATATCAACAGGATGTGTCCCCAAAATGTCCCCAAATCAATAAGGAGTGACCCGATAATAACAGGACGTGTCCCCGGAATCTCCCCAAATCAACAGGATGTGATCTGATATCAACAGGATGTCAGCCAAAATGTCCCCAAATCAACAGAAAATGACCTGATATCAACTACAACTGTCCCCAAATCAACAGGAAGTGACCCAGAAATGTCCCCAAATCAACTGATATCACTTGGACGTGTCCCCGAAATGTCCCCAAATCAATAGGAAGTGACCTGATATCGACAGGACATATCGCGAAATGTCCCCAAATCAACATATGATCTGATATCACCAGGACGTGTGCCTAAAATGCCCCGAAATCAACAGGAAGTGGCCTGATATCACAGGACGTGTCCCCGAAATGTCCCCAAATCAACAGGAGTGACCCGATATCAACAAAACGTGTCCCTGAAATGTCCCCAAATTGACAGTAAGTGACAGGACATGTCCTCGAAATGTCCCCAAATCAAAAGGGAGTAAGCCGATATCCACTCGAAGTGTCCCCGAAATGTCCCCTAATCAAAAGGAAGTGGCCCGCCACCAACAGAACGTGTCCCCGAAATGTCCCCAAATCAATAGGAAGTGACCTGCATCAACTAGAAATGTAGAGCTAAAACTGCGAAAGCATTCCTTGGATAAAGACTCATCCAGTAAATGTCATGGCCTGCAAATAGCCCAGATCTCGACCCTATTGAAAACCTGTGGTGGAAATTGAAAAAAATGGTCCACAGCAAGGTTCCGACCTGCAAGGATGATCTGGCAACTGCAATCAAAGAGAGTTGGCACCAAATTGATGAAGAATACTCATCAAGTCCATGCCTCAGAGACTGCAAGCTGTCTTAAAAGCCCGAGGTGGTGCTACTAAATACTAGAGATGTGTTTTGTTATTTCATTGTTTGTTTCTCATGATTCCATTTTTTTCCCTCAGAATGGAGTAATTCCTTATATATATATCCCTGCATTCCCTCTATAAAAGCAACATTTACTGACCACCACAATGTTTTTTATTCATTTCTTTTAGCGTTTCTGAATGCTAAAGAGTTGCACTTTTGAACTAATTCATTATTTTTTCAAGATTTTTATCTGAGTTTGTTCTAAATGATAAAATGCCTCAGTGAGCGCTCGTCCGAGACTGGTGATTCCATACTTTTTTGCCAGGGTTTGTATCCTATATATTGATTTTTGTGCACTTCATGTTGATTTTGGGGCATTTACGGATCACATCTGGTTGATTATTGGTTACTAAACAGGAAGTGACCTATACAGTGGGGCAAATACGTATTTAGTCAACCACCAATTGTGCAAGTTCTCTTACTTGAAAAGATTAGAGAGGCCTGTAATTGTCAACATGGGTAAACCTCAACCATGAGAGACAGAATGTGGAAGAAAAAAATCACATTGTTTGATTTTTAAAGAATTTATTTCCAAATTACAGTGGAAAATTAGTATTTGTTCACCTACAAACAAGCAAGATTTCTGGCTGTCAAAGAGGTCTAACTTCTTCTAATGAGGTCTAACGAGGCTCCACTCGTTACCTGTATTAATGGCACCTGTTTTAACTCATTATCGGTATAAAAGGCACCTGTCCACAACCTCAGTCAGTCTCACTCCAAACTCCACTATGGCCAAGACCAAAGAGCTGTCGAAGGACACCAGAGACAAAATTTTAGACCTGCACCAGGCTGGGAAGACTAAATCTGCAATAGGTAAAACGCTTGGTGAAAAGAAATCAACTGTGGGAGCAATTATTAGAGAATGGAAGGCCTACAAGACCAATGATAATCTCCCTTGATCTGGGGCTCCATGCAAGCCCCGTGGCGTCAAAATGATAACAAGAACGGTGAGCAAAAATCCCAGAACCACACGGGGTGACCTAGTGAATGACTTACAGAGAGCTGGGACCACAGTAACAAAGGTTAGTATCAGTAACACAAAGCACCGCCAGGGACTTGATGGGGAAAAGATTATGTGACTCGAAGTGAATTAGCACATTATGCTTTATGATAAATTCAATCCGGGTCAAAGTGCGGAATGATGGGGGAAAATATTATGTGATGCCTTAACATTAGCACATTATGCCTTTGTGATGTATGATTGCCTCTGTGACCTAGATTGTACAACTTCTCCTTGTTTCCACTTCAACGCCTTTTATTGTTTTTCACCTTGGGTTCCATAGTTAGGAGGGAATCTCACGAGATAACTTGTTTTGCACCATAGTATTGTTTTTTACGCGCTTCAGTTCCATAGTTAGGAGGGACTCTCAAGAGATAACTTGTTTTGCATCCATAATATTTACCGCGGGGAAAGAACATCTGTTACCAGGACGGCACAACTTGTTGACCATGTGAAAGCCCTTTTTCAAGGGGCTGAACCAAAAGTAGCTTTAATATTTGTTATTTGGGCAAAGCGCGCGGCCTGTAGGCGGGGGTTGGCCGTCCCCGCCCCCACGGGGCACGTTCCTACAAGAACCGGACATTTCCGGGCGACCCGTGAAGTCCGCTGGAGGATCACGTACGGATCACTCGGCTTTGTTCCTTCGCCGCTTTACCGGAGCGTTGGCTCCCCGCTCATTTGTCATGGTAAGCGATTTTCATTGCTAAGGAACATCTTGTTGTGCTGTAAAGGTAGCGCAGGGATTCTGGGATTGACAAGCTAGATCTAGCGTCATCGTTACCACTTGCTATGCTGGTTTTGATGTTTGTTTGCTTGCTCTTGTGGGATTGTAATCAATAAATCTCATTTATTCTGCATTTTCTCATTAATAAACATCGTATATTTCGCAAAAGTGTGCCTGTTGCTGACTCACTGTGAACCCGGAAATTTCAGAAAACAGGACTCAAACCCTGCACTGCCAGACGTGTCCCCCTGCTGAAGCCAGTACACGTCCAGGCCCGTCTGCGGTTCGCTAGAGAGCATTTGGATGATCCAGATGAGGACTGGTAGAATGCGTTATGGTCAGATGAAACCAAAATAGAACTTTTTGGCAGAAACACAGGTTCTCCTGTTTTGAGGAGAAATAATACTGAATTACATCGGAAGAACACCATACCCACTGTGAAACATTATGCTTTGGGGCTGTTTTTCTGCAAAGGGACAAGGACGACATATCTGTGTAAAGGAAAGAATGAATGAGGCCATGTTTCGAGAGATTTTGAGTGAAAATCTCCTTCCGTCAGCAAGGGCATTGAAGATGAGACTTGGCTGGGTCTTTCAGCATGACAATGATCCCAAACACACAGCCAGGGCAACAAAGGAGTGGCTTCGTAAGAAGCATTTCAAGGTCATGGATTGGCCTAGCCAGTCTCCAGATCTCAACCCCATAGAAAATCTGTGGAGGGAGTTGAAAGTCCGTGTTGCCCAACGACAGCCCCAAAACATCACTGCTCTAGAGGAGATCTGTATGGATCAATGGGCCAAAATACCAGCAGCAGTGTGTGAAAAGCTTGTGAAGAGTTACAGAAAACATTTGGCCTCCGTTATTGCCAACAAAGGGTACATAACAAAGTATTGAGATGAACTTTTGGTGTTCACCAATTACTTATTTTCCACCATGATTTGCAAATAAATTCTTTAAAAATCAAACAATGTGATTTTCTGGGGGTTTTTTCTTCCACATTCTGTCTCTCATGGTTGAGGTTTACTCATGTTGACAATTACAAGCCTCTCTAATATTTTCAAGTGGGAGAACTTGCACAATTAGTGGTTGACTAAATACTTATTTGCCCCACTGTAAATGCCCCCCAAAACAGGGAAGACTCTGAATGCTGTTTCAGTGCCATTGACAGATCTAGACGTCCAATTTATCTTTCACCTTCTCAGTCAAAATGGATTAGACGTATAGCACCGTCAATGGCAGCTAGCAAGCTAACGTAAACACTATTCTAATGGAAGATTTTGCTAGCACCCCATTGGTTCCTTTTTTTACTCAAAACAGTAACACCATTTTTAAACGAAACATTTATTTTTGGTAGCAGCATATCACTAACCTTTTGCAATACACTGTATCGTGACCAGTGTTGTCACAGATTACTTAAAAAAGTAATTTAATTACTGATTACTGATTACACCTAAAGGAAAAAAAAATCTAGTTACTTTACTGATTACTTTCTTATCAAAGTAACTAAGTTACTTTAAAAGTAACTTATCAGTTCCTTTATACCGATTTTTCTCCGTTTGCTGCCTCAACATAAAAATGAAAACAGAAAAATGTCATCGCATGTAATTGAAATGTTCACATAAGGCTTAATCTTTGAGTTAGCGGGCGTATCATTAGTTGATGGAGTTGATTTCAATCACCATTGACTCGCACTAGCTTAGCCACTCTGGAGCCCTGAAACTAAGAAATAACTGACAAACTGCACGGAATTTGTTCAATTAACTCCAAGATAAAGCCTAATGTTAAAAATTCTCAACTTCCCCTTTAAAATAAAGACCTAGCTGTTAAAATGTTGTCTATAAAAGTTATAAAGCAATAAAACAAACAACAAAAATTAATGAAATGAACAAGAATCTTACAACGTATTTCATAATGGGTCAAAATCATTTTTCGAGCTGATCATGTGACTAGCAACTTTTGCTTTGCTTACCCAAAACTACACCTGTGGAGGCAAGATGGATATTTAGAATTTCTGTAAACCTAAGCAAGCTTTCACACGCAACCAACAACAACTGAGCTTGAACAGTTTTATATACACATACATATGCTGTATATGTATATATATACACTATTGGCCCAAACGACAACTCAAAGGTGGATACTTTGAAGAATGTAGAATATAAAACCTGTTTTCAGTTATTTCACTTTTTTTGGCCATTCCACATGTTCGTTCATAGTTTTGATGTATTCAGAGAGGATTTACAATTGTAGTTAATATATATAAAATGCAAAAGTGATGAGGTGTGTCCAAACTCATGACATTTGTTTCAGAGTCATCACCATGCTTTGCCCCCAGTCCCACAAAAGTAAAACTCCGCCTATGCTATGGTTACAAAGACTAACAATAAAATGTGCATAAAGGCTGGTTACAAACTGTAGAAATGCTGGCTGTCTTGTTACCTGTAGGCTCTGTTTCGAGTTTTGTCACGTTGTGCTGTAATTCCAAGTGCTTCCTTGTTGAATTGGATGTCGAGTTTTTAGCGGCCGACAGTCTTTTTCAGCCAGCGCAAAGTTTGCAATGCACAGAGATATTTTTGTCATCTTTACTGGACAGAAATGTGAAGTAATGGCTGTATTTCCAGTGAGCAAAGGCAGCCATTTGCAGTATATATCCTGCCTTTCACTGTTAGCCTCGCTGCCTCGTCAGAATGCTACGTTGTTGACCGCCGTGGCAGACAGCGCTCAAACAACATGGTAATACACGTGACCCGTTTTTTTCCCCCTGATGAGAAAACGTGAGATGTGATGTCACTCCCAAACTCAAGAGCAATATTTTCTTTTCAAATGCTCTTTGTACATGACTACAGTATTCTTCATTCTACATACATTATGAGGCAAAAACAAAATAGTAACGCACAGGCACTAAGAAAACCAACTTTAATCGGATTACTGGCTTGGAAAAATGAACGCGTTAGATTGCTCGTTACTGAAAGAAAGTAATCAGATGACAGTAATGCGTTACTATAACACTGATCGTGCCGCAACACCATTTCAAATTATTTTCACACCCCTAGACAAGACACTTTTTTATCTCGGGTCTACCTAAGGGTCTATTTTTTAACTTGACATCATCGTTGCAAAAAACATGTTCGTCGACGAATTTTTTTCGTTATCCGCAACGTTGATGAAAACAACAACGGTCCGGGAAATACGGTAATTCCCCTACTTCTGTTATCACTCGTCTTGGACACCGCGGAGGTGGAAAAGTAGTTGAAAGCAGGCGCTTAAAGGACACTAATCTGCATCCTGAGTGTTCTCCAGCATCTCGAGACGTCTAAATGACAAGTGAGGCGATTACCTCAGCAGATTGTCAGAAGGGCTCTGCACCAGCAACACTTGTTTGGACGCTAGCGCTACATTCGCGCGCGTACGCGGTTATGCTAATAAGGGTGCCGAGCGCTCAGCTGAGACCAGAAGCTCCGATGAGTCACACTTTGACTTAGTGAGCGTCTGCCTTCGGCCGAGCGGGCCTGAAGAATTTCCAGTTCTGCTCAGCTAGCTTGACTTTTGAAATCAGTGCTGCAGGACACGCGTCCACATTCTCGCGCATATTTTTATTTCATATGCCGTTTGCTCTTTTGTCCGCGTAGCTAGCAGTGAAGCTTGCAAAAAAAAAAAAAAAAAGTCAAAGCAGAAAGGATTTCTTTTGATTAAAAAGACTAGGAAAGCAAAGGGTTTTATCTGGTATTTTCATGAGGGCACTTTTGTGTTAGCTGCCAGTGACGGGAATAGACGTCCAATCCATTTTAACCGTTCCAGTTGAAGTGAATTGGACGTCTATTACTGTCAATGGTAGCCAAAAATGAATACAATACACAGAGGAAAATTCACTGTAGCCAATTAAAAAAAATTTTTTTTATATGTATTAAAATTTGTTTTATTGTTGAAAGTTTGATTCCCTGCTAAAACTGCTGCCGCCGCGACCCGACCTCGGAGCAAGCGGAAGATGATGGTACTGTATGGTACGTATTTTGTTTTTCTTTTAAATTTATTTACTACCATATAAATAATTTATGCATAAATATAATTATATTCACTATATATTATTTATATTTATTATTAATCATTTTTATTACGATATAAATATATATATTTTTGTATAATTACTTTTTATTTTCTCAATAATTTTCCCCCACAAAATGGTACCTACAATCAATTCATTCATTTTAATTAAAATTATTATTTTTTTTATAACTTAGTTTTTTTAATTGCATTTTTATTGCTTTTTTTTTTTTATCACAATTATTTTTATTTTTCTGAGTTTGAATTTCTTAAAATTTATTTTATTTTATTTAGAAAAACTGTACTGTGTTTTTTTAATATATTTTTATATATAATATATAATATTATATTATATTATTATATTATATATATATATATTATATATATATTATTTTTATATATTATTTTATATTTATATTTTTATTACCAGTTTATGTATAGTTTTTTTTCCCGTAATTTTCCTTTTTATTTTATCTATTTTATTATTTTAAATCTGTTTCTTTTCAATTTATTTATTAAATTTAAAAATATCTCTTATATAAATATAATTATATTTATTATGTTTTATTTATATTTATTATGATTTTTATTACAATATACTGTAAATATTTATTTTTCTTCAATAATTTTTTTTATTTTTTAAATTATGTCCCTTCGCCCCAAAAGGGTACACTCAATCAATTGATTCATTTTAATTAATATTATTTCTATATTTTTTTATTAATTAGTTTTAAATTGCATTCATTGTTTTTTTTTAAATTACAATTAGTTTGTTTTCTTAGTTTGAATTTTTTTTATTATTATTGTATTTAGAAATACTGAACTGTATTCATTTTCTTTTTTTACTTACAAGACTTTTATAATTTCATTTTTTTCATTAATTACTATTTAATTTGATATATTATATTATATTATTCATTCATTCATTTTCCATGCCGCTTTTTCCTCACGAGGGTCGCGTATATTATATTATATTATATTATATTATATTATATTATATTATATTATATTATATCATATATCCTGTATTTTTTGTATTTATTTATTTTGTATTTATTTTATATATTATATTTTCATTAATACATTTTTTTAATATATTACTTTTACATATTAGTATTTAAGTAACACTAAAACTACAACTGGATTTCAAATAGAGGCCCCAAAATGTTGTCCTATGGAACGCTATTGGCCCCTGGACCACACGTTTGCGAGCCTTGTCCTCTAAGAATGTAATAAAACGGAAAGAAAAAAAAAAAAAAATCATAATTCGTGCATGAAAGAGTTAACATAAACTGAATTTGGAAAAACAAAGTCTATCTCTTAAAAGAATCTCACAAAAAAAAAAAAAAAAAATTTGAGCCGCAAGGCAGGTTGAGGCGCTCAGGTCAACGTGATGACTCGGCAACGTTGGATGATGTGCACATGAGCTGCGAGTCTTGATTGCTGTGAAGGAGCTTCTTTGTTTTCATTTTGCTTTCATCATCATCATCATCATTCACTAATGATATATTCGTTTGATTCCGCTCCCTCGCTTGCGCAACCAGCAGGACATTTGGATCATTGCGGCGTCAGCGGCTGACTTACAAAGAATTTATTGTTTCAATTCTGATATTTTGATCCTTGTTGGAGTTGTTTGCCCTCTCGCGTATTTTCGTTAATCGTGGGAACACTTACGGATGCAAAAAACCCATTAAAGTAATCCCCCCCCCACTCTATTTTTTTGGGCTCAGTATTCAGTCGGCCTTCCCAGTCAGTTTATTTATTTAGATTTGTAAATTAAATCATTTGTACTGTATACATTCAGGTATACATATATATATATATATAATTATGTATTTATTATTATATTTATTTTATTTTTATCTCTTTTTATTGGACATCTAGCACCGTCAATGGCAGCCAATGAGTTCAATGAGTGCCCAATAAAGGTTTAGAAAATATATTTTGTTTGCCAAAATGTTGTTTGAAAGATATGACGATGAGAATAAAATATGTTAAATGTTAAAACTTCGATCTGATATTACAACTATGATCTCATATTATTAAAACTTTAATCCCACAATATTACGACTTTAATCTTGCGATATTACGATTTTAATCTTGTGATCTTGTACAACTTTATTCCTGTGTATGTTATGATCGTGGGCTGAGAACCCTCAAAACAGGCACGAGAGGGAACGAGGATCTGAGTTCAAATAGTTTATTGTTCGCAGGGCTGTGGAGTCTGTGGCTTGAAGATTCCGGGCGAAGGTACCAATAACAAGAGGCGTAGGCGAAATCCTGGAACAAAGCAAATAAGTCGATGATCAGTTGAGTCCACACGGAAATATTCAAAACGCGAGAGGGCACTAACAGTGAACTGAAAGAGACGATCCAGCGACGTGGTGGAGCTCTCTAGCTGGCTTAAGTAGGCTGGTGATGGTGATTGCTGGCAGCTGCCATCACTCCACCCGTCAGGTGCTGGGCCTGTAATTGGATGACAGACACACCCACACACTCGCCCAGCCTGGGGCCTGACAGTACCCCCCCCTCTACGTGCGCCTCCGGGCGCGCGACGCAGAGAATCCGGGTGGGCCCGATGGAAATCCCGGATAAGGGAACGACAGAGGATCTGGCGAGCCGGGACCCAACTACGCTCCTCGGGGCCATAGCCCTCCCAATCCACCAGATACTGCAGGCCGCGGCCCCGGCGGCGGACATCCAGAAGCCTCTCCACCCTGAAGGCCGGATGCCCGTCGATCGACAGAGGCGGCGGAGGGGGCGGAATAGGGGGGGACAAGGGACTCACCCCGACAGGTTTTACCTGGGATACGTGAAAGGTTGGATGGACACGTAGGGCCGCAGGAAGCTTAAGGCGCACGGCGCATGGGTTGACCACCTTGACGATCTCGTAAGGGCCGACAAAACGTGGGGCCAACTTCCGTGATTCAGTCTTGAGCGGCAGATCCCTGGAGGACAACCAGACCTTTTGGCCAACTTTGTAGGTAGGCGCTGGAGCACGGCGACGGTTGGCCTGTTTCTGGGTACGTGTAGATGAGCGACCGAGCTCAGCACGGGTTTGATTCCAGACCTTGGCACATTCGGCAAGGTGTGCTTGTACCGAAGGGACGGCAATCTCTGCCTCCATAGACGGGGACAAAGGAGGTTGATAGCCAAGCGAACACTGGAAGGGGGACAGATTGGAAGATGCGTTAGGTAGCGAGTTATGAGCATATTCAACCCAGGGGAGCTGATCACTCCAGGTGGTCGGACGGGCCTGGGTGGTGCAACGGAGCGCCGCCTCCAACTGCTGGTTCGCGCGTTCACACTGTCCATTGGTCTGGGGGTGAAAACCAGAGGAGAGGCTCGTAGTGATACCGAGAGCAGAGCAGAAGGCCGACCAGACGTGGGAGGTGAATTGGGGCCCGCGGTCCGAGACGATGTCCGCTGGAATCCCGTGTAGGCGAAACACGTGCTTGACCAGCAAGTCTGCAGTCTCCTTGGCTGTGGGCAGCTTTTGGAGGGCGACAAAGTGAGCAGCTTTGGAGAAACGGTCGACAATGGTTAAAATGACAGTATGACCCCGAGATGGCGGGAGTCCAGTGACAAAGTCTACGGCAATGTGCGACCATGGACGGCTTGGTATCGGTAGCGGGTGGAGCAGACCTGAACTTGGCTTGGTGGACGACTTGCTACGGGCACACACGTGGCAGGCAGAGACGAAGGACTGGCAATCCTCCCTCATGGTTGGCCACCAGAAACGCTGGCGCAAAACAGCCAAGGTGCGGGTGATGCCAGGATGGCAAGTCAGGCGTGATGTGTGTGCCCACTCCAGCACCTTGGGACGGACCGATTCAGGGACAAACAGATCCATCTGCGAACCCTGTCGGGGGTCCGGTTGGCCACCCTGAGCCCTCAAAACCTCTACCTCTAGATCAGTCATGGTGGCAGCCACCACACAGGAAGGCGGGAGGATTGGCATGGGCTCCTCTTCGGAGTCGATGGTTTGGTACAGACGAGACAGGGCATCAGCCTTCACGTTCTTAGAGCCTGGGACATAGGACAATGTGAAATCGAACCTCGTAAAAAACATGGCCCACCTGGCTTGACGGGGGTTCAGTCTGCGGGCTGACTTGAGATACTCCAAATTTTTGTGGTCTGTCCAAACCACGAATGGGTGGCGTGCTCCTTCCAGTAGGTGCCGCCACTCCTCCAGAGCCAACTTCACCGCCAGCAGCTCACGGTCCCCAACGCCATAGTTGCGCTCTGCAGGACTGAGCCTATGGGAGAAAAAGGCACAGGGGTGTACCTTCCCATCCCCAAGCCCACGCTGCGAGAGGACAGCGCCCACCCCCAGCTCTGAAGCGTCCACCTCCACAATGAACTGCAACGCGGGGTCTGGATGAGCAAGCACAGGAGAAGACGTGAAGCGGGCCTTGAGGTCGCAGAACGCGGCCTCTGCGGTATCCGACCACCGAAACGGGGCTTTGGTGGACGTGAGGGCCGTGAGGGGGGCTGCAATCTGGCTATAATTGCGGATGAACCGCCGGTAAAAGTTCGCAAACCCCAGGAAGCGCTGTAACTGTTTCCGATCGCCCGGCCTGGGCCACTGAGAGACTGCAGTCACCTTTGCGGGATCCATCCGGAGTTCCCCGTCGGCCACTATGAAGCCAAGGAAGGCAGTCTCGGACACATGGAAGGCACACTTCTCTGCCTTTACATAGAGGCGGTTCTCCAGGAGTCTCTGCAGTACTTGCCTCACATGCTGCTCGTGTTCTGCGGGAGTACGAGAGAAAATCAGTATGTCATCCAGATAGACGAACACGAACCTGTTTAGCATGTCCCGAAGGACGTCGTTGACGAGGGCCTGGAACACAGCGGGCGCGTTGCAGAGGCCAAATGGCATGACCAAATATTCAAAATGGCCCAGGGAGGTGGTGAAGGCGGTCTTCCATTCATCTCCCTCTCGGATTCGAACAAGATGGTAAGAGTTGCGGAGGTCCAGTTTTGTGAAAATGCGGGCACCATGGAGCGGTGTAAAAGCAGAGTCAATGAGTGGCAGAGGGTACCTGTTTTTGACAGTGATGTCGTTCAGACCCCTGTAGTCAACGCAGGGCCGTAGCGAGCCATCCTTCTTCCCAACGAAAAAGAACCCTGCACCAACCGGGGAGGAGGAGGGGCGGATTATGCCTGCGGCCAACGAGTCTGCAATGTATTTCTCCATGGCCTCTTGCTCGGACCGCGAGATGTTGTAAAGGCGTGCCTTAGGCAGAGCGGCACCAGGCAAGAGCTCGATGGCGCAATCATACGGGCGGTGAGGAGGAAGGACCAAAGCGTGGTCCTCGCTGAAAACATGTGCAAAGTCATGGTAACATTTTGGAATGGCCGAGAGGTCAGGTGTGGGTGGCGTTTGAGCCGGCGTATTGGGAATAAGAGCGGACTGAAGGCACTTGGTGTGGCATGCAGGACTCCAGGCTGTTAGCTTGGGGTGAGACCAGTCTATACTAGGGTTGTGCTCTCGGAGCCAAGGGAGGCCCAGCACTAATGGTGTGCGTGGGCAATCAAAGACATAAAAACTGGTTACCTCACGATGGTTCCCGGAGAGGCAGAGGTTAATTGGCTCGGTCTGACGTTCCACCCGGCACAAAAGCTGTCCATTGAGTGCGGTGGTACGCAAAGGAACGTCCAACTGGTGGGTCTTGATGCCCAATCGCGACACGATGGAGCGGTCTATGAAGCTCTCGTCCGCCCCACAATCGACCAACGCAGTAATATCACTAACCCGGCCCTCCCACAAGAGGGAAGCCGGTAGCAGAAGACGGGAGGAAGCGTTCGTAGTATGGCTCACCAATGCCTCCCTTCCCCTCGGCGAGCCTGGGCGGACTGGGCAGCTCTGCAGGAGATGATCACTACCACCACAATAAAAACATCTACTCGAGCGGAGCCGGTGAGAGCGCTCCCTTGCCGACAGCCTGGTACGGCTCTGTTGCACGGGCACTGACCCCCATGCCGGGGGTGAGCCCACCGCTGCAGCAGGTGACAACGGGACGGGCCTCTCCAATGGATGTGCAGGGGCAGCAGGCGGAGAGTCACGCCGCTGCCGTCTACGCTCCCTGAGTCGACAATCTATCCTGATCGCCAGACTAACGAGCGCGTCGAGAGAGTTGGGTTCCTCACGTGAGGCCAACTCATCCTTCAAAGACTCACTAAGGCCGCTGACGAATACTTCTTGAAGGGCTTCCTCATTGAATTTGCTCTCGGCGGCGAGGGTACGGAATTGCACAGAGTATTCTGCCACGCTGAGTGCGCCTTGGCGAAGCGACATCAAACGTTTAGCGGCCTCCCTACCGCGCACCGGGTGGTCAAATACCTTTCGCATCTCCTCCGTGAAGCAGGCATAGGAGGAACAT